>NW_022103896.1:87848132-87861646 GCF_000313985.2 Echinops telfairi | reverse complement strand
AAAAAAGTATTCTTGCATTGAGGGACTACTTGAGTGGAGGCCCAATGTCCTTCTGCTACCTTAATACTAAACTTATAAATATAAGCACATAGATCTATTTCCCAGGTCTTGTGCACAGATTTACCCAATGCAACTCTTTTGATTTCTTGCGTGATGTGTCCCTGAGCTGACTGTGGATCCAAGCAAGACAGGATTCTTGATAACTTTAACCTTTTCTCCATTTATTATTATTTATCATGACTGATCCAGTCGTGAGGACCTTGGTTTTCTTTACATTGAATTGTAATCCATATTGAAGGCTGCTGTTCTTAATCTACATAAGCAAGAGTTTCAAATCCTCACCTTTAGCAAACAAGGTGTGTCATCTGCATGGTGGAGGTTGTTCATAAGCTTTCCTCCAATCCTAATGCTACATTCTTCTTCATATAATCCAGTTTCCAGATTATTTGCTCCACATACACACCAAACAAGTATGGCGAGGGGATGCCATGCTGACACACACCTTTCCTGATTTTAAATGATGCAGTAACAGTTGGTGTTGTTTGTTAATGATCCACACAGTTAAATATCTTTTCATAGTTAATAAATAAAACACCAGTATGCATCTTTCTGATATTCTCTGGTTTCAGCCAATACCCCTCCAATGTCAGCAATGGTATTTCTTGTTCCATGTCCTTTTCTGAATCCAGCTTGAGTTTCTGGCAGCTCCCTGTCACTATACTGCTGTAACCGTTGTTCAGTGATCTTCAGTAAAAATTTACTTGCACGTGATATGAATGATATTGTTCTATAATTAGTCTGTGGGTTATCTCTCTTTGGAATGAAGACAAATACAGATCTCTTCCAGTTCAGTTACAATTTTCTGGACCATCACTAAGAAACAACTAAATTTTTTTGTCAAAACGTATTTTTTTTTATATAAGGGACCCTGAAGAAAAAAAATATAATGCTTGATTTTTTTTAATTACATAAATTGGGTAAAGTGGGTAGTTGTAGAAACTCTGTAACAGAAATTTCTTAAGCTGTACGGGGATTACAGTGGCTACTATCAATTTATATCATAGCTGGTTTAACAAAACAACAACTTTAGTATTATCTGTAATATTTCCATTTATTATAAACTTTACCTAAATTGACTTGTTCTGGAATTTGCATACACTTGGATGCTTTTACTTTGAGAAGGAAATGGATCATCAGACACACTGTTGACCCTTGTGGGGTATTATAAAACCCCTTACTTTTCGATAGATCTCAGGTAGCTTTATTTTCCTTTTGAGAAGAAATACACCAACCACACAGAAGTTAGTTCAACAGCAAAAACTACAATGCAGCAGAGAGAAGAATCAGACCATTGGAAACTCGGGTTCTGTATACAGGCTAGCTTGGTGGTAATCAGGTTTCCTAGATCTCTACATTTAGAAGCCGAGCTTTGTAACAAGGAAACAAGGCAACAGTTGACCACCAATGTCAAGCTTACTAAAGCTGACTATAAAACATGACAAACAGGCAAGTGTTTTGGATCCTTACAAATTGTCAGTAAATATGACCACTTCGAGGGTTGCTGTGAGTCAGAGTCTACTTGATGGCAGATACTTAAGATTAAAAGCATGAGGCTTGGGAACTTCCTAAAACCCTGGGCACAAATTTAATAGCCCTTGAAAATATCATCCCTTTATAGCAGATTATAGTGATTTGTGTTTTATACAAAACTTTTGCGTTTTCAAAGGAATAAAAGGCAACTATGCCAAGTAAATGTTTTAAATAAAGTGGTAATTCAGTGATTTATTTTAGAAATTTTTCATCCAAATGCTATAGGATATAATTCTAATTAATAAGAGAGAGACAGTCATATAGAACAGCTTGTCTCTTAATGCCAACAATATTTTATTGAATACTTCTCATATTCCAGATGCTATGTTAACTACTGGGGAATTATAGAGAGGTATCAGTTAAACTATTTCTATGTACAGATATATATTCTACCTCTATACATTGCCACTGCAGTTACCTGCTGTCATGTTGGCCCCTGAGTCCTGGTGACCCCACGTGCAACAGATCGGACTACTATGACTCATGACCTGATTTGGGGGAAGGTCTGGGGGCTTCTTTGCTGAAACCTGTTCGTGTGGTAGCAGCATGTAGGCCTCCATTGACAGGCACTTGATGTCTGCACATGAGGTGCATTGGTAAGGAATGGAACCAAGATCTCCCAGAGGGAAGGTAAGAATTCTACTGTCACCACTGCCCCCTAATATACACACATGTACTTTTAATGTAAACCAAATATGTGTGGTTACATCATTTGTAAATTTCTATACAGCAAATTTGTATAACAAATGGAAATTCTCTGAGTTACAGAATAGAACTGCTCCATGGGGTTTCCGTGGCTATGATCATTAAGGAAACCAATGCCACTGGGTGGGTTTGACCAACCAAGCTTTAGGTAGGCTAGTAGTTGAGTGGAGTGTCTTGTATAATTATAAAAGAAGTAATTAAAAACCACCCGTTATATAATTATAAAGTATCAAATATATGAAATGTATATCTTATAGTAAATATACAAGGGGTAACCCCCCCAAAGACTGTAATTATTTTTTCAAAGCTATGTATTTAAATGTTTTACAAAACAGCCTTATCACCTTCAAAGTACTCTCCATTACCCTTTTTCCATTTGTCAAATCTACGATTTCATACTTGGAAACATTTTTCAAACTCATTTGTTGGGATGGCTGACAGCACCGCCGATGTTTTTTTCTTCACCTCTTCTATGTTGTCAAATCGCTATCCTTTCATGTCCCTCTGCACAAAGAAAAAGATGTCACACCAAGTGGTCAGGTGAGTCAGGTACATGTAGCCAGAGAGGCATGCTGGTTTTTTTTAAACAAAAACTGGTTCACTGAGAAGCTACACAAACACTGTCATGGTGGCAAAACCAGTCCCCTGCTTGCCGCAAATCAGACCTCCCCACCCCATCCCCTTTTGGTGATATTGAAATTTTATTCAAATATCTCTATTATAATATAAAAACATAGAAGTAAACTTTTTTGCTACTTAATTCAGTGATAGCATTCAGGTAGACAACTTAAATTGTCTCCAAACTTAAGTACAATTGGCAGATTGTAGCCATGTGACCTGAGGTATTTTAGGTAAAAGGCATCAGGTTTTTTGAGAGGTGTGATGTAAGGGCAGATAAACATGCACTTAAGGTAGAAAACAGCGACTATGAATTTGCATTTGAAAAAGAAACCACCTAAAGTTTTCTCTCTTCCTCTCATTTCTTTTAAACTTTTTTTATTTTTTGGTCACACACTGTTAAGCTATCTTTTCAGAACCTGTAAGTAGAAAGCTTGATTAACAAACAGTCTGACCTGGTGGAATGAACTCCAGATGGATTATGAGTTGATATTTTCATCTGTTCAGGAAGTAGACAGACATCCAGAATGAGGTTTGTCATTGACGTTTCACCTTTTTTGAAATGAGAAAACCACTCATTCACTTGAGTTTTCCCCATAGCGCTGTCTTTGTTAGCTGTATTCAACATCACAACAGTTGCTGCAGCATTTTTCCTGAGCAGGAAACAAAATTTCACAGCTGCACGCTGTTCTCTTAAATCAGCCATCACAAAAAAACAAGGTTGGAGCAAAACTGCTTTTATGAAAAAAATTCACCGTGACCCGAGAGAACCTTCCCAAGCTACACTACTGTGTACTCTACCTCAAACTGGTTGCTGAATGCTCGCCTAGAAGGGGAAATGCCTACTACAGAAGCTCTTCTCTGCCCAACACAATTCCCGGGTTTTTTGGCTCCCTCCAGTATACCACATTAGGTATACTTCAGGAACCCTGGTGCCGATGACCACAAGGACAGCCATCAAATCCACCAGCTGTTCTGTGGGAGAAAGATAAGATTTTCTAGTCCTGTAAACATTCACAGTCTCAGAAAACCACAGGACTGGATATGAATCAGAACTAACTTGTTGGCATTGAGTTTGTTTGAGAGAGATTTATGTAATTTATAAAAATTTACATAATTGCAATTTTATAGCAATGCAAATGAATCTTGCCCTCAAGTTTCTAGTCCAGTGGAAGAGACATAATCATAAGTTTATCACAATAGCTTATGGATGATTTACATCCTCTGGAATCCTGTGTGACAGTACTACTCTCACCTTTAGGATTGCTATGAGTTGGAATTGATTGAGCAACAGTCGTTTTTCATGATTAACTTAAATATATTCCTGATTACAATGAGGATGATAATCTTTTTGTGCCCTCATGCACACCTTGGAATTCTCCTCTCTGGTCCTCCTGCAACTTAACTGAAAGGAATAGTTGTTTTTTTAACCTTCTGTATTATATTTTCCTATTCTAAGCTAAGCTATTGTAACCAGCAGAATGGTTAGTATGAATTTTTAAAGCAGTTTTATTGGCATATATATAGTTCACAAATCATATAATTTAGTACTTGGATCATATTAAGAAGAATTGTATAATCATTGGCACAATCAATTTTAGAACAATTTTCTTCGGTCTTCTACTCATTTGCTCCCCATTTGTCCCAACCTTCCCTGCCAGACCGCCAAGAAACCATTAACCCAGTTACTGTCCCTGTAGATTTACTTATCCTGGATTTCATATACGGAAAGACATTTTAAAAACCAACAAAATGCAAACTTAATGATAACAAAGTGAACAGAGAAAAACCTCAAGTGAAAAGAAAACAGGAAATATTTAAAAATTAGAACAAATTTTACAAAGGGACAAGGGGGAGATCAAATGATATTTTAACCTAACTGCATCTGCAGCAATCCCCTTTCCAAGAGATTCTGCGTGAAAGCAAGACTATTCAACCCCTGATCTATGATCAGAGGGGATTCACCCGAAGGAGGCTTAATCCACATGCATTTGAAAGCATCTGAAAGCTTGAAACTCATTTATTTGCTGTAGTAACACTTCATTATGATTCAACATTATTATCCCCAATTTAGAGATAAGGAAAGTAAAATTCAGTGAAGTAAAATAACTTATTTTATTCCACAGAAAAAATAAGTTGGATGGGTGGTTAACAAAAGTCTCTAAGCCAAGAAAATAAGATTTAGGTGATATCTTTGGTATTTTAAAAGGCATAATTCTTACTATGGAAAAATAATAGGTTTACAAAGCTGAGGTACAATAGAAAGCATTGTGTACTAAGTCCCTGAGGATAGGTTCTGTTATTAAGTGGCTGTGGGACATTTTAGCAAATCACTTAACCTGCCTGGGTGGGTTTTTCAACTGTAAAATTAGGGCTTGACCACATGAAATACTGGAGTATTTTATCTGCTATATGATTCTCAAATGTTAAATTGTCAACGAGTATCTTTAGAATAATTTGTAGTCTATTCCAGTATTTTCACAGTTCATGAGAGTCTGAGGGATTCATGTAATGCTGCCATTTGGATTGTGGATTTATCACACTAACAGGCATATGTGAGGCATTAACCATGTACTCAACCTGATTAATAAATTATAAATAAATTATACTCAAATGAGTTATGGGCTCAAAACTTTTCTCAAAGGTTTTCCATTTCTCAGCACAATTGGATCCCAAAGCAGGTTTACTGAATGGACATCATTAGTATGAGCTTCATATATTGCACAGTGGAAGTCTCATACTACTTAGATTTGTCATAATTTAAATATAATTATCAGTGACTGGAGTCATCCTCATAGTGAAACAGTTCTCGTCATTTGAAAATGGTATGCATTCTTCATTAGATGCCTGTCACTCTCCAAGAGCACTGTAGGCCACAAGCCTTAATTTCAAATTTTTCAACAAGTGGGCATTCCTGTAACCCTCAAAGCAGTATCCCTCTAGGCAAGGTGATTTGACATTAGGTATTTGCATATAAGGTCTGCTAGCCCTTAATACCTTGGCCTTGATTGATTCCACCACTTGTCTGTCAGTTTGCAATATTGTGGTGGCTTGTGTGTTGCTATCATGCTGAAAGTTATGCCCCAGGTATATCAAATTCCGGCAGGGTCACCCAATGTGAGCAGGTTTTAGGAGAGCCTCCAGACTATGAAGAAGGAATAGGCTGGCCATGTCTGAGGGATGATCTACTGCCAACTTCAATAGCAGTAGACGCCTATCTGACATGGTACTGGAAGATGAGATCCTCAGATTGCAAGATCCTCAAAGTCTGACTGAGAAAAAGCTTCCTTCTCAAAGTGGAGTTGACCATAATGACGTGGATGGAATAAAGCTTTAGGGCCCATCATTTGCTGATGGGGCTGTAAACATCAATCAGTCATCAGAACGTAAAATGTAGGAAGTATGAATCTGGGAAAATTGTAAGTCTTCAACAGTGAAATGGACGGCACAATGATTGATCCCCTCAGGATTGATGGCTGTTTTGAACAAGACAGTCATAGTTTACTATGCCTGGAATGACAAACTCACGAAGAACAGCATCAGATTCATCTTCATCATAAAGACTCCTTTTCAACAACACAAATGATTACAACACATGCGTATTTCTCTGGACAGACTACCCAGGCATCAAATTGTCTATACCTTTGGAGGAGACAAAGGAGAAACTCTGTGTCATCTGCCAACATGAGAACAAGGACTGACTATGGATTAGACCCTTAATTCCTCATCTGTAAGTTCAGGTTGAAACTGAAGAAAATTACAAGTACAGGAGAGTCAAAATATGACCTTGAGTCTATCCCACATGAATTTTGAGAACATCTCAAGAATAGATATGACTCACTGAGCATCTCAAGAATAGATATGACTCATTGAAGACTGGCAAGTGGTGACATGAAGTTAAGAACATAATATATGAAGAAAGCAAAAGATCATTAAGAGGACAGCAGAGAAAGAAAACATAAAGTGGATGCCTGAACAGACTTTGAAACTTGCTTTCGATCATAGAGTAGCTAAAGCAGTGGTTCTTAACCTTCCTAATGCCGCGACCCTTTAATACAGTTCCTCATGTTGTGGTGACTCCCCCCAACCACAAAATTATTTTCATTGCTACTTCATAACTGTAATTTTGCTATTGTTATGAATTGAGCAACCCCTATGAAAGGGTCATTCGCCACCCCCCAAAGGGGTCAGGACCCACAGATTGAGAACTGCTGAGCTAAAGCAAAAGGAAGAAATAAGGTAAAAATGCTGAACAGAAAGTTTCAAAGGACAGCTCAAGAAGACAAGGTATTATAATGAAATTGCAAAGACCTGCAGTAGGCAGCATAAAGGTTACGAGTTGGGCTGTTTTGCAGGAGGAAGATGGGAATTTACACTCCCTGGAGTTAAAGTCTACGAAACTCAAAGGGGTGGATCTACTCTGTCCTTTAGGGTCATTATGAGAGGGCATTGATTATCAGTGAGTTTGTATTTTAGCTTTGCAGTTTGAAAACCAAAAAGAATGGACACACTCAGCCTATATCAACATAAAAGAACTGGAGACAAAAGTCAACCCTTAAGTTACAAGATCGGAAGGTTCTATGGGCACAATACAGATTGGTGGTCGGAAGCATCAAATGAGATGGAATGAATACAGAGTCACCATATCAGAAATATCTAGTCACCATCAACTATTTGAGCATGTAATGTATGGTCAAGAGACAATGATTCTGAAGGAAGAAGCCAGTCTGTACTGAGGGCATGAGGACTAGGCATCCACAGGAAACCAATTGAAGTATTTCAGCAAGCAGATGAAGACCTGGAAACACTCATTTATCGATGCCAAGAAATTTAGAAGACAGATACATGGCCACCCAACATGAAGAGGTCTATATTTATACACACTCCAAAGAAAGGTGATCTAATACAATGCTCAAATTTTAGAACAATATCATTAATATCACATGCAAAGTGTGATTTAAGATCATTCAAAAGTGTTGCAGCAGTACATTTATAGAGAGCTAGCAGAAAGGGATACAGTTGCTGATCAGCTGGATCCTGACTCAAAGCAAGGAATACTAGAAAAATTTTAATTTGTGTTTTATTGATTTTGCAAAGGCATCCAACTGTGTTGATCATAATCAAGTGTGGATAACATTGGAAAGAATGAGAATTCTAGAACACTTAATTGTTGTCATGCAGAATTTGTTCATGAGTCACGGGGCAGTTGTTTAAATAGAATGAGACTGGTTTGAAAGTAGGAAAAGTGTGTGTCAGGACTGTGTCCTTACGCTGTACTTACTCAATCTGTATGCTAGGGAGGGAAATAGTCTGAGAAGCTAGACTATAACCCCTCAGGAACAATAACAGGAGCAGTGATACTAGGAGGGTAAAGGGTGGTGGTGAGTAAGGGGGAAGTGATCACAATGATCTACATATAACCCCTCCTAGGGGGACGGACACCAGAAAAGTACGTGAAGTGAGACAGCAGTCAGTGTAAAGAAAAAATTTTTTTTAATTATCAAGGGGACATGAGGGAGGGAGGAAGAAAAATGAGGAGCTGATGCCAGGGGCTCAAGTAGAAAGAAAATGTTTTGAAAAAGATGATGACAACATATATACAGATGTGCTTGATAAAATGGATATATGTATGGATTGTGTAAGAGCTGTAAGAGCCCCCAGTATAATAACATTTTTAAACAGTAAAAGAATGTGTTTCCAGAATTGGAAGGAAGGCTTATAAACAACCTGCTGTATGCAGAGGACACACCTTGTTTGCTGAGAGGGAGGAGGAGGACCCGAGACCCTGGCTGATGAACATCGAGTATGGCAGTCCTCGATACAGATTGCAACTCTATGTAAAGAAAACCCAAATCCTCACATCGAGAACAATAGGTAATATCATGGCAAATGGAGAAAAGATCGAAATTGTCAAGAATTTTATCTTGCTTGGATACACGATCCATGCTTATGGAAGCAGTAGTCAAGAGATCAGAGGATGCAAGGCATTGGGTCATTCTACTGTGGGAGATATCATTGTCGCGTTGAAGAACAAGGATGTCACTTTGAGGACTTAAGGTGTGCCTAATCCAAGTTACAGTATTCTGAATCATCTCATATGAGTGTGAAAGTTAGACATCGAATAAGGAAGACCAAAAACGAATCGATGCCTTTGCATAAACCATGGCGCTGTTGAAGAGTGTGGAAGGTACCACGGACAGCCAAGAGAATAGACAGATCTGTCTTGCAAAAATGCCAGACAGAACGGACAGCCAGAATGTGCCTTAAAACTAAGGATGGCTAGACTTTGTCTCATATTTTGGACATATTCTCATGACAGACCAGTCCCTGGAGAAGGACATCATGCTTGGTAAAGTAGAAGGTCAGTGAAAAACCGGAAGACCCATGACGAGGTGGTTTGACACGGTGGCTGAAACAATGGCCTCAGACAGAGTAGCACTTTGAGAATGGCTTAAGATCCAGCAGTGTTTCGCTCTGTTGCAAAGAGAGTAGCTGTGAGTCAAAACCAACTGCATAACACCAAGTAGTAACTTAATCACTCAGTGTCTAGTTCCACTTTGTGACTCATCTATCATCTGTTTAAAATCCAAAATTCAAGAGCTCCCCCCTACAAATCTTAGGTGGCTGTCGTAAAATTGCTAGTTACTATGTCTCCAGAAGCAGGCATAATTTATGAAAAAGCAAACCAATCATCATACACTCTAAAACAAAATGGGATTATACCATTTGAAAACACAGACAATTATTCAAATAGTTAGGCAGGTAGCATTGGGCAAAAATCAAGACTTGTAAAGCAAGATCTCCAATCAAAAAACCTGAACTCCTTCCCATTGACTTGGTTTTAACCCCTAGCGATCCTGTAGGATGGTGGAGGCCTGCCCCTGTGGGTTTCTAAGACTCAACTCTTTATAGGAGTTGAGAAGTCTTTCTCCCTCAGAGCAGCTGCTGATTTTGAACTGCTGACCTTGTGGTTAGCAGCCCACCACATAAACACTGTGTTACCAGGAGCAAGATCTACATGGGTTTAAATCTTGAATTTACTGCTACTTGCTGTGTGACCTTAGGGAAGATAACTGATGTCTCTGGCCCTCCGTTTCTTCATGTGTTTACAAGGTCTCCAAGACCAAACCCATAGAGATCTGTGGATTAAATGATAGTGTGTATGAAATACTAGAATAATACTTAAGGCAGAGTTTTCTCATGAGTTTGTTACAAGATCCTTCTTGCCCCATTAGTGAGATAATTGTTGGTGCTTAAAAGTGACTATAAGTGTAAAGACTGGGCTAAAGGCAATGAAATTCAAAACCCTCACTAAAATGACATTTACTCAATGTTGCTGCATGGTTAGAGTTTCCAAACTTAAAAAACCAAACTCACTGCCCTCCAGTCAATTCTGACTCATGGCAATCCCAAAAGGCAGGAGAGCACTGCCCCTGTCAGTTTCTGAGACTAACTCTCTATGAGAGTAGAAAGCCCTTTCTCCTGCAGAGTGGCTGGTGGTTTTGAACTGGGTCAGCAGCCTCCTGTGTCACCACTATGCTACCAGGCTCCCAGAATTTCCAAATCATAGTTAAAATACTAAATCTAATTTAGAGAATACAGATTGGTATAATGATTGCTCATAAAACCCTTTTTACATTTAACTATGGGTGCAATATAAGTTTCCTAATTAAAAAGGGGGACACTTGAGAGGGCAGTAAGTAGCAAATGACTTCTTTAATAATACCATCTTAGGAAATGTGAATTACTTTGTAACAGAAAATAACATGTTGCATATAGACCTTTAAAATCTCTTACATACAGACTGACTAGATAATCATTTTGGCCAATTTGTGCCTTTCTTTTCTATAATGGATCCACAATGGACTATTGCAACATTTTATCACCTTGTGAAACCTAATGGAAGTTTTAAGAGAAAGTTAATAAAAATGATCGTATTAATTAAAGTGCAACATTTGGAATTTCATTATGGTTTTAGCTCTTTTTATACATTTGGAGAGCTTTACCTGTATGAAATTTAAGCAGTTTATACTGTATGTGATAATTATTAAAACATGTGTACAATTAAGTCGCCTTGTTTTAGAGAACTGTCATGATTTGAGAAAATGAATCAATTATTTTGCTTTGGACATCTTCCAAATTGTAGTCCCTTAGAGATGTTTTCTTTTCTGGAGAATCATCTGCTAAGTTAAGAAAGGAATTAATTTTTTCTCCACTTGTAGAAAACCTGGCAAAGTTTCAGCAGTGGGCTTTTTCCCCTGACAACAGATGGCAGGGTTTTCAGGGACAATAGCCGTGTATTAATGTTCTGAAGCATCTTGTACTAACTTTCTCTAAATAACCACCCACTCTGGATTCTCAGTGAGCCCTGTGGTTGATTTCATGGGGGCATTTAACAGGTTAAAAAAAGCTGGCGGGGGTTGGGGGTGGAGAGAGAGACTAAATTGCCCCTTGTAAGAAAGTCTTGGGATTGTATTCATTTAGCAAAATTAAACTTTTAAATCTTTTTTCTTTTTTTAATAAGAGGAAAAGCTTTGCTTGCACAGTGGGGATAATTACTCTTACTTAACCCATCTCCTGAAGACATTGAGGGTTTGGTGGTAGGATTTTTGTCTTCCCGGTCAGAGACCTGGGTTCCAGTCTCGGTTAGTGCAGCTTCAGAGGGGTCACTGCCATCCCAACCAGTTGTCAGCGGCGTTTTCAGAAAGACAGACTCAGGAACCAACGCTTCCTTCTAAAACAATCAGCCAGTCAAAGCAGTCTGATCTCATTGCGCCTGAGATCACCATGAGCTGGAATTGATAACCGAGCGCATCCTACAGCTACATCTTTAAGTTTCCCCATTTTCAGAATGTGTGCTCCTAATAGGACTTTATAAGGAATATGCCCACGCAGATGAAACATAAAAAGAAATTCCCAGAATGTTTGATGATTTCAAAAGTGGCATGGTAGGGCATCTATAAGAGCTCTCTCACAAATACTCAGTTGTATTCATTTGCACCCATGTAGCTGTGGGGATGTCATGTAGAAAATGTGGCTCTGTGCTGGCCTTAAAACGCTGAGCCTGTTGTTTTAGGTATTCAGAGACGACCGTGAAAGCATCCTTAGCAGAAAAGAGCTGCACTAGTTCAACCCGGAGGTTGAAAGTCCCAGAAATAACAGCCTGTTTAGTTTGGCCAGAATGAAAGATAAGGTAATGAGAGTGGAAAATGGAATGGTTTCCAGAAGGTGAAGAGCTTGCACTACCCTATGGGCCAGCGGTTTTCACGTTGAAAACGAACACCAAAGCAAACCAACCCTCTGTGCTCCCTCTGTAAATTAAAACTTGAGTCGAAGCCGATACCGTACATGAAACAAAGAAAGCATTGATTTTGAAGATGCGTTTTTGAGGTACTTCCATAAAACCTTAGTGATCTTCCCACATACCTAGGTAGAAATGACTCATAGATAAAATATTCATTCATTCATTTATTTTACAAATACGCAACCTACTAAGTGCTATGCAATTATTTTATAAGTATATTTTGCTTAATTTTTAAACTTTCAGAGAAAAATATAATTCATTGCAAAGATTGCCAGGTTCATCAGGAAAAGTATTTTTTGAAGTGTTAAATGAGTATAGCCAAATTATGGGACATATTAAATATACTGTATATTGAGTAAAACAATAATATACTGTGCAGTGATTCCAAAGATAAAACACACTCAATTCCATTGTATGGAGTCAGATGTAAATGATACAAATGTAAATGATGCATTTATGCAAATATAAGTATGTACGTATGAATTCATATCTGTTGGTCTTAAATAAGTCTATCTATATAGAAATGCATGAGTCAACCCAATTAAATTAGAACATATTCATTTTGTTTCATTAATTGTTTCCTTAATATTTAGTCAATTGAAGTACCAATTAAAATTTAGTTTTTTTGGCCAGTCTATTATTCTTGTATTTTCTTCTATTTCTAACATTAGTTTATTCATCTTTTAGACAGTAGAAAGAGTGGCCTACTTCTGTCTGTTTCTGGTATGTTTCCTGTACTACATCCTGTTTCTCTGTGGCTAATGGTACGTTAAAAATTCTATGATTATTTTAATAAGATCAGCTTTATAGGGTTTCTTTGGTTCTACTTAGTTGCTTGCTAATAATCTAGCTTTTGTGCTGAAGGGTAACAAATTTCTTATTTAACAGTGCATTTTAAAACAGGACTCCCTGAAGAATGAATACTGTGTTATTAGTCTACAGTATATCAGTTTTCTAGATTATTTAATTATATCTCAATTTTAGGAAACATACTGATGAGATTAAATTTTGGATAGTAAAGGAAGCTAGTGAATCACATTTCTTAATATTAAGGGAGTTGTTACAAAGAAAGCACAGAATACCAATTTTCTCATGAAGATGTTACCTCAGATGAAAGACCTCCCTAAGAAAATGTTTCTCTAAAATAAGAACTATTAAACATTCTAACATTTCATCTTAAGAAAGTAAAACAAGATAAGAATGGTAATTACCCAGACCACAAGGTTCCACGACACAAGAAGAACTTAAAAATATGTGCAAAACTAATATAACAATATAAATCACTGAACATTAACCT
>NW_022103896.1:87802665-87846957 GCF_000313985.2 Echinops telfairi | reverse complement strand
GGAAGCACTAAACCCAACTGCCAGGATAAACAGTGTGTGTGGGTGGAGGGATCTGGGGAGTTCCCCAGGACTTTTTACGTCCTTGGCTCACCTACTTCAGGGACAGATTGTATGTCTATATATATATATCCTGAGTCCTTGTCCACAGAAAAGTCTGGTCTGTGCCTCTGAGAAGTTACTATAAAGTTATCATTGTATAGCAATCAATAAAAAATAACAATTTCTACAACAGTTTGCCATTTTAATGGTTGAAAATGTCTTACTGAACAGTGTGATGTTAATGAATCCACTTTTCTACCTTTGAATAAATCTTGTGATCCTAAACACCAATTATATCACTCATAAAGCTAGAAAAAAATAGACGCTTTATTTTTATGTTTAGGTTAGGTTTATCCTAACGAGGAGTACACACTTGTGCTTTATAATGATCATTTGCCATTGTGGTTGTTGGCACAGGGGAGAACACGCACTTTCTCTCTTCTTGACATGAACACATCAAGGTAAGCAGTTGAGGAAGACGGAAACCAACTGTTTTTCCATTCACCTTATTATTGAACTGTGGTTACAGAGCTTCCGTTTTTGCTATCAGAAGATCTTGTCTAAAGCTTCGGTTAAGTGGGGAGAAAGAACATTTAAACGTGTAGGAAAATAGCTCTAGACACCTGTTCTGAGTTTTTAATAATGATATTTAGAGTAATATTCCCTGGTAATTTACAGTTTATAACTAGTGTGAGAAACATGTCTAATTACATTGTCTATTGTGTATTTAATGTTATTGTTCTTATTTATTCCTTTTACTTAACTTTTAAAGAACCAGTTTCCTCTGAGCCATCCAGCACCTAACAGGTGTCTAATAATGGAATGTCTTTATGAAAAGTATCTCAAAGGTATCCTCAGCGAAGGACAAACAAGTAATTAAATACAAGTTTAAAGTCGATTTCAAAGCTTTGCAATTAACCAAGAAGGCACACTCATTGTGCTTTTTCTCTCTGAGGGCTGATACACTTCCTTCGGCAGCATTTTAAAAGATATTGGAGAAAGCTGAAGGAGATAGTGAGAATCTCACTGATTCACAGTGCTATTTTTCAGAGAGAGAGAACCAAGGCACTACCTACATAGGCATCCCCTTTCCAAATTTCATTCAAATATGGAATAACTAAGTCATATGACGATGCCAAGTGAAATATGGTTCTTCCAGCTGACAAGGTCTACTTGCAGAATGCAGTAACCGCCCCTCATACCTGTTTGGTAAGTGCCAGCCACTGGGCTGGGACTTGTCTGGTAGAGGCATCGTGCCTCCCAGAGGTGAAATATGGGCTATTCAAGGAGGAAGGAGGCTCCTCTCCTGGTGGAAGTGGCTATTGCTATGGAAGTACAGAAGCAATATAGACATCGTCGGCCGAGAGTTATTATTAACCTTCTTGCTCCAGGAGATGATAGATAATATTTGGATTGGGCGAAAGAAACCACAGCCCTGCCAGATCCAGGCTCTGCAAAGCTATAAAAGTCATAAATAGAAATATTTCATAGAAAAACAAGTCTCTGAGACAGGTAGAGCAAATGGAAATGAGGCACACAGTAAAAAATAATTTATTTATGTAAACATAGTTTATTTTGCTATAGACGCTTAAATCGCCTTTCCCTTTGCAGCTAGTTTGGGTCCAGTTGAATGCAACAAATGTGATGGTGCTTGTATCTTGCTTTGTGATTTTTGAGCAAAGGCTGGATAATAGCAGCTATGCTCTTAGGATGGAACTACCTTCTATATTGATTGACATGATAAATATTAGTTTTACATGGCAGTATTTAGTTGCAGATGCTGTTGCTTCCACTATGAATATAAGTGCTTATAAAACAGTTTATTCACATTTCTAGTTGAGCCATAATCATCAGTGGTCTTAAGTAGAAATTTGACACGTGAATGTAGGAAATACAATGTATGCTAATTGTGTTTGCTTATATTCCAAGTAGCAAATGTAAAGAAGGATAATCAAGTTGGTGTCCATATTTTCCTTAAGAAATGGATGGCTCACGTTTTGGAGAAAAATGAGCTATGCAAATGAAGATAGTTAATAAAATAAATGGAATTTTTTTTTACATACGTATGGATATTTAACACAAAACCTGTCATTATTGTTTTGAAGCAACAGTAATTGAGCATAATCAGGCTTGCCTTCTAATTCTGTGTACACTTGGGCATCCCTGGCGGCTCTTTTCTCATAGTAGGCAGTTAACTATTGATTATAATAAGCAATATATTTCAAGGAGAGAAGACCAATTTAGTGACTGAATTATACAAAAAAATTAAAGTCTTATAAATATGTATTTTTTCCAAACTAATTTGTTATTTAGGTCATTAATATTAAACAGCTTGAAAAATAGCCTGCTAGATCTTTTGAGAGCATAAAACTGAAAGCTGGCTGGGTGGGGAGGTAAAGATCAATAGTCCCCAAGTACTTTCTGTGTTGCCTCTAATGCTAGCATTTCCAGAGTAGTGGCACTAGAAAACTCTCAAGTGACTAAGCCATGAAAGGTTGGCCTTGTCAAGCAAACGGTTGTGTGTTCTGGTACCGGTACTCCTTCTGAGCCACGTGAGTACTGTCTATGCTCCCTTACAAGAGATGCTTTTATTCCCGTTTATCTTCCCAGCTTTCATTTCACACTTTTGTAATCATTTTGTACTATTTGCTTTTACTTCTGGGTTAGTCAGCTATTTATTTCAGTAGTAAAGAGCAAAGCAAACCAATAGATAGAGAACTGTCTTTTTATCTATAATAATTTCTCTTTTAAGTAATAAATTTCTATTTTATAAGCATAATCAGGAAATTGCAAATGAAATCAGTTCTAGAAAGATTAAATCCATCGTGCTCACAGCTGTGAAGATGGTGGAAATAAATATCATCTTGCAATAATGCATCCTTGACAAAGGGCCTAACAAAAGAATGATTTCTATCCAGAGATAGCGGGTATATTTATTTAGCATGTGGGGGAAGGGGCAATTCACCACCGGCTCTTCGAACCTGACCTAGTTTTGTAGCTGCTTATTATTCAGCTATATGTTTGAGAAATCTCTGTGATTTAATTTGGCACCCTCTTCTGCATGCCTGCACCTAGCAGTAGGGGCTCATGATATTAACAGTGTCCCATGCTGAATCGTATTTATTTAAAAATATCCTAATGCACTCATAACTCAGAAAGAAAGTGTTAATTGTTACCAGAGAACTGTCTGCTTAGCGACTGGCTGTTCTGTCCAAGGCTCTGCCATAATTAGTAACCACTGTTGACATTTAAATTTAAATTGAATTTTCGTCTAATTAAACCCAGAGGGGGTTGATCCTCTCAGATGTACAGGTTAATAAAATTAGTCAGAAACTGTTAAACAGTAAGCTGAATTCTCCAGGAGAGCCATCCTATGTATTGTTAAAAATTCTGTAATTAATATTAAAGACATTCATTAAACTTGAATTGTCTTTTTTGCTTTTGAGTGAGCATATGGTTTTATAGCAGTTATTTCTGTAATTAGGCCTATTTCCTCTGATCACTATAGTATTACGAAGTTTGCTCATGTTTGTAAATTTAGAATTATAAATACCATTTCCCCATTCCATTCTGTTATGCATAATTCACACCACCAGTATTCTTGGAGTACCTGATGAATAATAATAAAGACTAAAAATGAATACAGTGGTGGCATGAAATCTGGGCACTTCAGATGGCTCTTGACTGCTCTCTATTCATCACTGTCCTGGCAACAAAGATATTTGAGCCTTGAGTAGGTCATCAGCATTTCCCTTGGTATATTTATCTGTCCCGTTTCCACAAGTTTTGATGTAACCCCCAAAGGTTGCATTTGGATTGCTTTGTCTGCTGATAGGAATCACTTTCAGCTCCAGCTGCAGTGTAGATTCTACTTACCAAGATAGGCTTGATTTGTCCTCTCTTCTTCGGGCTTTTGGGTGAGGAGTGACGTTTAAAACTAAGTACAAAAATAGATGACAAGACAATGTCTAGTGATTAGTGATGTGAAATGAAGTGAATTTGATCGCTTAATGAAGAAATGTATAATATTACCCTTTTGATAGTGTATGGACTTTATTAATGGAACTTCTGTGAAGCAAAATGTTAGCCACTCTTAGAAGTGTATCATTTCTGAATTGATTCTTTCATTTCCTAATCACACTAACATATTATCAACTTCACTAGTGGACGTAAATAGTTTCAATATGTAGATAATACTTTTATGCTTCAATAACAGCACTGTCCAAATAAGCTGGTGGGTTATCATTTCTTTTTTATATTATTTATTTTTGAAAAATAACTGTTTGCTTCTGTGTTCCACCAATTAAACTAGGCAGTTGACGGTGCTACTCATTTACAATAATAATAAATATTTTTTAAAATGAATATTTGGCAATGCATGCTAATCAAGAGAAACAGAGGAAGCAGAAACTTGCCCAGTCTGTTTCTCTATCTGACTTAAGTAAAATATTTTTACTCATGATTCAGTTAAATTGGGGAAATTTTGGGCAAAGCACCCTCAGCACATGAAGTTTCCGCAGCATTTTGGACCTACAAAAGTGTAAGTTACGGGGTGATTTATTTAACTGCTTACTTTATGATTTGGGAGCTGGGGTATATTTTGGAGCCTTAGAGAGTAAAATACAAAGTAAGATATTGCTGACCAATTCTAATTCCCTTAGACTCTAAAAACCAGGACAGCAGAAGATAGTTTTATATCCAGATTAGTTGTAAATGATCTATAAACACAAAACATTACCACCCCTGCTATCAAGTCAATTTTGACCCAATGTCCCAAAGCAAACTCATTGCCACTGAGTTGATTCAGACAGAGTAGAAGGCCCTTCGTCTTTTTCCAAGGCTGGCCGTCTGTAGGGGAGCACAAAGCTTCATTTCTTTCCTACCGAGGGACTGGCAGTTTCAAACGGCTGACCCTATTGTTTGCAGCCCTCTGTGCCACCAGGGCTTCTTGTGAGAGCACAGAGCCTCGCCACTTTCCCGTGGAGCCGCTGGTACGTTTGAGATGCTGGCCCTGAGCTTAGCTGACCAATGCTTACTGGTCAGCACCACTAGAGCTCAGTAGATGGTCACCAGTAGGTCATTATCTCACGCATCATGGGAAAAATAAAACCCAAAGCAAAACAAAACAAAAAACGCACCATTTCCACGGAGGCAGTTCTTCTAGTGACTGCATTAGGCAGAGTAGAACTGCCCCATAGGGGTTCCATGCTGTGCTATTTATAGAAGCAAACTGTACCCCCTTCCACAACGCAGCGGCTGGGTTCAAACGGTTTTGTTTTTTTCTTCCTTTGTCAGCAACTTCCTGCTTAACCACAGCCCTGCCAGGTCTCTTTATTATTCATCACTATTCTTTCAGAAACTTGTTTATTTTCAAGTACACTTTTAAACCTGGGGGGATAGGTGTGGATGAGAAAAAAGAACATTTTTGGAAACTGATGGGTAATTCTACTCTGCCCTGTAGAGTTCCTATGGGTTTTGACCTATGGGAATTCACCTGCCGGCTGAGAGTTTAATAGACTGTGTGCTCCATTACTTTCAGGAAATTCTACAGTTTTTGATGTCAAAGAAAATGGAGGGATTTGCAGGAAGGTGATTCTTAAAACATGAGATGATCACTGTTATCCTAATGAAAGATAAGGTTTTTAGGAATTATTTGGATTACTTTTTAAACATTTTTATGTTTAAAGTTTCAATTAGAAAAGCCATAGTTTCAATTAGAAAAGCCTTCCTAGAGTGAATACTAGTTATTTTATTTTTAAAAAGGAAAATTTAACTTTCCGTCAGGTCTGTAGTTGTGGTGTGACGCCCTCCTCAGCTATGGGTACAATACAGATACAGACAAGGATCTCCTTGGTTCTGTTTCACTGAGGCAATGTCTTTCCAGTCACCGTGCCCCCACTTACTGCCACCCTGGATCTCTCTGGTCCAGTTGCTATTCCTGTACTCCACCCCAAAACGATCCGTGTTACCATTGGGCCTCACGCCACTCCCTGGGGTGTTCTTCAGCTACCTCAGTCCTTTCTGCAAACAGGCCCTTGGACTCACTGCTCCAAACTAATTACTACACCAATTGCCCCAGCTGAGGCTAGATCTGGATCTCTCATTTCATATTGATTTTCTTCACCGTTACATTTCTAATCCTGAGAGTACAGTTTTAGGGCACTGATGTATTTTTACCATAGTCATATTAAATAAATAGAGATTGGATAGCATGTTTCATGTTCCTTTGTTTTTGAGAGGATGGAGAGGGTGATTCAGTGTTGTCCAGAACACCAAAAACATTTTGCTATCGAGTCAATCCTGAATCATAGTGACCCTATAAGACAGGATAGTGCTGCCCCTGTGGGTTTCTGAGACTGTAACTCCATGGGTGTAGAAGCTCCCATCGTTCACCTGTGGAGTGGCGGTGGTTTCGAACAGCTGACTTGCAGTTAGCAGCCCAACAGAACCGTACCCCATAGGGCTCCTGTGATGTCCAAGGATCTTCGTAACTCAACAGTGATTTGAGAGCCATTAGGAAGTCTAATTTAGCTACACTGCAACAAGTGTCTTCTCTGTTCCATTTTTATATCAAACCTCATCTTCACTTTAAGCAATTCTTTTCAGTATCCTCAGCTGCCCGCTTGTGAAGAAAACAGTTTCTTGAGGAGTGTAACTGGGTGCCGTGTTGAATCATTGCTGTTTGCAGAAAGGACAGGGTTTGTAGGTGTCGGAATAGACAGGGAAGAAGGGGAAGCTAAGATCGTTGGTTATTGTTTTGCAACATGCCCCAGGATAAGAGCTTTCCCATATTTTCTCATTTAAACTTCACAGTAAAACCAAAAGGAATCGTATCAATATCATTATTATGCTTCTTCTCATTTTTCATTATTTGTATTATTCCTACCTTGCTAAGTAGGAAACTGATAGCGAGAATGATGAGAATTGATCAAAGTTCCAGACAGAATAAGTGGCAGAGGCACTCAGCCTATTGTAAAACAGTTAACTTGAGGTGAAGCTGTGATGAACAAACATGGAGTTTTGTAAGGATATTTCAGGATACTTGGGGGGGAAAAAATCTGCTGAGTTTAGCCAACCAAATCTGCTGTGTCCAGAAAACATGCTGTTAATTACCATCAAATCCGCTCCGACTCATGGCGGCTCTGTGTACAACAGATGGAAGTATTGCTCAGCCCTGTGCCACTGTCATGATTGTTGGTAAGCGGAAGTTCATTGTTCTGGCCACTGTGCATTTTGAGTGACTTCTAGTTGTGGTGGCATAGTGGTTCTGAGTTAGACTGCCAACTGAAAGGTCTGCAGTTCGAAATCACCAGCTGAGCCCCAGGGAAAAAATGAGGCTTTCTATTCCTGTAGGGAGATTCCGTCTCAGAAACCCACAGGGACTGTTCTATCCTATCCTGTAGGTGCTATGAATCAGAATCCATTTGGTGGCAATGAGTTTTAAGTTTTGCATCCAGCCTATGGGTCTCAAGTCCCAGCACTAAGCCAGACAATTCTTTGTTGTGATCTATAAGGTGCATTGGAGGTAGGTTCATCATTGTTTTCTGCCTGGCCTGTTTTTGTGTGGAGGCTCTGCTGAAACCTGTCCACCATGGGGACCCTGCTAATACTGATTATACTGATGGTATAGCTTCCGACCCCACCATGACACACAGACCTCTACAATATGTCAAACTGATAGACAGATGGTGAGCAGAGAGTTTAGACCCTCTTAAATACTCACATGCACATACACGCATGTACACACGTGTACGCACACACATACACATTTCCTATCCTTTTTTAGAGCCTTTCAGACAGAGCGTGGGCCTTGGCCACTGTTGTCCTCTGGATAAACCAAGGCTCTTTTCAGCAGAGTTTCCTGGGTGAGGCTGTTTTGTGGGGGCGAGCAAAGGAGACATGTTACAGGGAAAACTACTCACTGTGCTTACAAAACAGAATAGAAATAAATAGGATTTTCCTCCCAAAGAAAGAGTTTTTGATGAATTGAAATCACATTGGTGGCTGGCTAATCCTTGGGCTCTTTGTTACCATGGCTTTGTTAAATAATGTCCAGTTACTATCTGTATCTCTACATTCTTTAGATAAATTATGTGTAATTGTCAATCTTGGCATGTTCCATGAGCCCAGTGAAAAGTGATCTAAAAATACAATATATCTGAAATTAGCTTCAGGGTTTTCTATGAGTTCTCCTTTAATCCAGGCCAACTCCTCTTCCCAGAGGCACTACAGAAATGATGAGAAGGACCCTTTTACTATCATGACCATTATGCTTGTTTTCAGCGGTGTAAATGGGCACACGCACTGGAGACCTAAATTGTTTCAAGGAAGAATAGTAGAGGCGACATGTACAATGGTCCGTTGTCAAGAACCCTGCTTGTTCTTTCAATTAACTTCCATTTGTTTTTAATAGGAGTTGTGATGGTACAAGAAATCTCCTTGTGCTCTCTTAGTGGAGAAATGAAGATAATAGCACTTGGCTCATTATAAAGCCTTGTCAAATACGTTATTATAGCTGATCCTCACTGTACCCATAGATGGTGGGTGTTATCATCCCAGTTTTATTGAAGAGGGCTATGAGGACTGAGACTCAGAAAGGTTAAATGGCTTTCATGATCGTATGCAGCGATCAGATGACATGGCTAGGGTTGCAATCCATCAAAATCCATTGCATTGAGGTGGAATCCATCTTAATTATGGCTGGTAAAGAGGTAACTATAAATAAAATCCTGGAAAAGTTTGCACTTCGTTTGGTTGGCTTGTTCATGTCAAAAGTAAGATACAGTATTTTAATAATATATTTGTTAACAACCCACCACCTGAAATGCTTCAGCTTCCTTTTCCAGTTTCAAAACTCTCTGATGGTCCTTCTAAAATGTGGCAATAATGCTCACGATACTTACTAGTGTTCATGAACTGGTTTGTGTGTGTACAGCAAGAGACTGTCTTCACACTGTATCATTTATGACAGGCCGAGATCTTTTTTAAAATTGTGTTTTCAGTGAAAGTTTGCATAACAGACTAGGTTTTCAATAACGATTTCTATACAACTTGTTTAATGGCGTTGGCTATATTTTTTTCAATTCAAAAGAAAGAAAAAAATAATCATAAATAGACCAAATTAAGAAAATGTTAAAGGGCAGCACAAGGGATAAGATGTTAAATTTTAACCTAACTCTATCCACAATAGTTCACTTCTGATGCACTTTGTCTGTGGGCAGGACTTTGCACTGTCCTGGTCAATGTCCTGAATGTCTTCAGTGGGGTCTCTGCACATGCAGTTTAGGCTTTCAGTGTCATCTGTCGCCTAGGTAGAAATCTTTTGATTAAAGTACTTTTGTACCCTCGTTTTACTCAAGAAGAAATTCAGGATTGAGATGTAAAGTAACGAGCCCAAGAGTTGACAATAATGAAGGGGCAAAAGTCAGAGAAACCTGACTCAAGTCTAGACCTAATGCTGATACATCAGAAACCATTTTGCATTTTAGGCATAAACTTTGAAGATAACTTTGAGTCCAGTGTATCCTACAGATTTTAATAGAAACGTTTCAATCAAATCCACTGCCATTGCTTTTTTTTTTAAAGAAGCAAATGTACAATGGAAGTAGATTTTCTGGTAGAAAATCTGACCAGTTCTAAATAAGTGTAATACAGATTTGAAACAACTATAGAAAAATGGGGCAGTTTTACATTTGGAGTTTTTGTTTAATTTGGAATATTGAAGAACTATATAAAATCTTAAAGTAGAAGCCTGATTTTTCTGATGAGTAAAATGAATACACAAAGAGTATTTAATAAAAAGCTATAGAAAGGCTATGATGCTCCAATTTTCAAATTAAACAAAAACTTCGTATTTAAGTTAGACACCCCATTCTTCTTTATTAATTTCAAACCTGCATTATATTTACTTAAAGATGCTCATATTAAAAAAACCTAAAATTCTATTTGTGTATATCTTGACACACACACACACCCCCACACACACATACATTTTTTACCGCTTCCTTCTTGACATGCCATTTTTCAGGTGATATTAATGGCAGGAGTAGATGCCTCGCTGAGAGTTGTGAACTTTCCATTTTATTTCTATGAAATGGTGGCCTCGGCTCCAGGTAGAAAAGAAAGGGACCTCAACGAGAATTTCCTACCTCACAGAGAAAGGATCCCTGGTGGTGGTAGTGGCTAGGCATTGCACTGCAAACCAGCAATCTTTACAGTCTTGGAAACTCTTTGTAGGCCTTATGAATCCATGGTGGGGTTGGTTCCTCGTGGAGAAGTAAGCAGAAAGGAAGATAATGAAAGAAATGATCATGGTGATGAACGAATGACAAAGGTAAGGACAGTAGAACGAAGACCCAGGAAGGTGCAAAAGCAAAAAAAATGAGAGCGGGTATTCTAGGGAGGTTTGCACTTTTTAAAGGAAAAAGATAAACAGGAAATGGAGGGGAGGGGGAAGAAAACCACAAGGAAAGGGGGATGAGAGAGGAAGGAGGGAGGGAGGGAAGCAGAGTCAAATGAAACTGAAAGGGACCTGGAGCATGGCTTCTTCCCACTCCCATGCCTTCCTTCCCACCTTTATGACAGTGCGTTGCTTATAACCTTATCCCTAGGAAGCCGCTCTTTGAAAAGTGCCAGACCGTCTTGAGAAGTGTCACTTGTAAAGGGCCCTGGTTGGGGCCACGTTTACAGCCTGGTTGGGTGATTTGACGATGGATGTTCTGGGAGAAAGTTTCACCACAAGGAATTTTGCTGCCACTGGCTAAGCAGGCTACAACTTTTAAAGGCTTCCGGGAATGTATCATTCACATTCAACTCTGCAGGATGTTTGACCATTAAACCTCATGTAATTTCTAGAGCATTAGTATTTTATTGAAGGGGGAAATATGGGCTGTTAGGAAAGCCTTTGTGGTCAGATAAAGCAGAAGCAGAAGCATGCCTCCTGGACAACCCATCTCTCCCGAAGCACAGAGCAAGCCTGACAGATGAGAGAAGTAGGTTTCATAGGGAATGATTTTCATGAGCTTGCACACCTTTCCTCTTTATTGAAAGTTAAGTACGTCTAGTGGATTTTCCACTGTTTCATATTTATCCATCCATAATCTTGCCACATATGCAGCAATTTAAGGCTATATAGTTTCTGTATGGTATTTTCCTACACCACTAAATTATCCTCAAAGCATGGATAATTAAGGTAGCTTGTAAATCTGGAGAGAGAACAGTTCTCTTATCCAAATAAATGCTCAGAAAATTTAACTAACTCTTATCATTGGACCCGAGGAATATGGAAATCCTTCCATTAAAGCTGCTTTTATTTGACAAAAGACATGGATAGATGGAAAAGGAAATAATTTTAATTTATAGAATGAAAAAAATGTGTAATATAATTTTGCAATTCTGGGTGTCAAAACAATCATGAATTTAAATTTAATTCAGGTAAACTAAGTAAAGGTTGATTGCATAGAAAAATCAGTCTTACTTAATTTGAAAGTAACTGGGACCTTACTAGAGAACGAAATATTTTCTTCAATTACATTATCAGGTGCTACCACTGTAACTTTCTGACTATTAAGAGGAACTTCCCCAAAGTTGATTATCCTCACTGACCTAAGGTGTCAGAATTGCTACTTCCTCTGTATTTTCATATCTAGAGAAACATTGAAATAAAGTGAGCGCACTCTGTAATTTTAGGGATAAACGTGGACAAAGTTTACTAAAATCATGTTAACATTGCTTGTACCTATTTGTCTGTCTATCTATCTATCTATCTATCTATCTATCTATCTATCTATCTATCTCTCATCATCATCTAGCTCTATCTGTCATCATCTAGCTCTGTCTAGATATCTGCCTATCTTCGTACTTTATTTCGCAAATAAATAGAAGAGGTTCCACTGATTTCCTTTTTACTGAAATTATGCCATGTTTGTAAAGAAGTTACATTAATCACTATTCAATATCATTCAAATTCTACTCATTGATGTCTGTCTCCAAGTGGCCCTTTAAGATTTTTTAAATTTTATTTGAACACAGGTTTATATTTTGGATAACTGTTCTTAAACTCTAGTACCTCATTTACAGCCCTCATCACTCCACAACAGTCATAGATACTGACTTTCAGGGAACACTGTTAAGTTTACATGCTCATTTGGGTAGTTGCTATTCTCCCTCTAACACACATTCATTTTAAAATCTTCCCAGTAGGTTCAATTAATTTTTTAAGGACAGAAGAATTTCATAGAACTATGCCAAGTGATATAGAATGTAATTTAAAAGTTCCATAGTTGAAAAATATATGACAACTCTATATGTTTTATCAGAGCAATGGTGACAGGTAAATGGACATTTACTGACAGCTCTAAAGGACAATTGAAAAGCAGTGCTTGTTTTGTGGACATTGAGAGAATGGAACGGAGCCGTGGTGGTGTAGTGGTTATGCATTGGGCTGCAATCAGCATGGTTGGCAGTTCAAAACTACCACCAGGAGGAAGACTGGGCTTTCAACTCCCCTAAACAGTTACAGTCTGGGAAACTCACATGGGTTTGCTATGAGTCAGCATTAATTCTAGTGACTTTGTTTTTTTAATTAATGAATTTATTTTTGTTGTTGAAAATATGCAAAGCAATGCACACACCAATTGAACATGTACACTTCAGTGATATTGATTAAAATCTTTGAGTTGTACAACTTTTCTCATCTTCCTTTTCTTTAAAAAAATTATTGTTAATTGAGAATTAATACATAATCATATCATTCCATAGTTCGATCAAGTCAAGCAGAATTGTACAATCGCTATCACAATCAGTTTCCAAACATTCTTTTTCTTCTGTAAGGACCTAAGGAACCCTGATGTCGTAGTGGTTCTATGTTGAGCTGCTAAACATTGGGCAGCAGTTTGAAATGACCAGTCACTCCTCTAGAGACAGATGGGCTTTCTACTCTTGGAAAGAGTTGTAATCTCGGAAACTCAGCAGTGGTTCCACCTGTCTTCTCAGGTCGCTACGGGTAGGCCTTGACTCAACAGCAGTGAGGGAGAACGGACGGGGCTGCGAGTGCACTGCAGTTAGGTGGGGTTGTAGCAGGGAGGAGGAACTTCTTGCTTTTAATTTTTGTAGCCCAGAATTTTGCGTCTAATTCCTACATGATCTCGTCTATCATAGTGTATATTTAGCTCATACTGTGGAAGGTAAGAAAAGAAAAACCTGTGTATTCTCGAGTTAGGGAGAAGGCTTCAGAGAGGAAGTAGAATCTGAGCATTGGAAGACACCATTAAAATGCAGATAACTGCACAGAGATACATATTTTGGGAGAATTAAGTTACAAAGCTTTATTTAAATGGGCTTTCCTGACAGTCCCTCACAGAGGGGTCACAGGAAGGGATGAGCCAACCAGGAGGCGGTATAGCAATGTCAAAATGCACAACGTTTCTCTACTTCTTTAATGCTTCCTCCCCTGCACTATCATGACCCCAGTTCTATCTTACAAATCTGGCTAGACCGAAGCATGTACACTGGTACAGATAAGATCGCTAGACACAGGAAATCCAGGACAGATAAGCCTCTCAGGAACAATGAGAGTAGTGATACCATGAGAGGAGGGGGGCTGTGGGGGGAGAAGGGAGAGAAAGGGGGACACGATCATAATGTTCAACCTACACCACCACCACACCCCAGGGGGACAAACAACAGAAACAGAGGTGAAAGGAGACAGAGGAAGGTGTAAGATATGAAAATAAAATAATTTATGAATTATCAAGGATCTGTTAGGATCGGGGGGGAGGTGCTGATACCAAGGGCTCAAGTGGAAAGAAATGTTTTGGAAATGATAGTGGCAACAGATGTACAAATGCGCTTGATAAAATTGATATATGCATTGTCATAAGAACTGTAAGAGCCCCCAATAAAATGATTTATTAAAATAGAAAAAATAAAATAAATGGGCTTTCCTTTTTTCCACCAGCCATATCTCGGATCAGAGTATTCATCACAAAAAGTTAACATTTATTCTAAATTTGGCTTAAATAACATGTTAATTAAAGGCCAGTGGTAAAAAATAATAAAACTTTAAGAATGGCTGCTGATGTTGCTGTCATTACGTCAGCATTTGATTAATTATACTAACGGATGAGATATATATTATGCCCTTTGGGGGTAATATAGAGAATATAGAAGACATGACACCTGTCTGCAATAAGCTTAAAACCAGGCAGTCTTTGACAATGATGATAGCATTACAGGGCTGTGACAGATAAAGTCACAGACAATAACAACAGGGTTTTTTTTTCTCTCTTCCTTCTGCTTCATAACAGCCCAGCAGTTACTTTCCACCAAAGAAGGTAAAGTCCATCAAAGTCTAGGGTTTCTTTAAAATCAGTGAGTGATAGACTTAATGAGTTAGTAAAACAGCGTCATAGTTTTCGCTGAAATTATTTCTTTTGTTCTTTCTTGGGAATCTTACACTCTATGCCCAGAGGTATGTGTGCAGAGATGTTTTGCAAAACGGTTTCCTTTATTAAATAAAAGACATCTAAAAAAAAAAAAACCAAACCAATGCTATCGAGTCGATGCCAACAGACACAATGGATTTGACACACAAATGTTCAGAGACCATTTGTTTTCTGACACATGAAATTGAAAAGCAGCACCTTCTTTAGTGCAGCAGTCAATACAGAGACTCCATGTCGAATGTCCCCATAAGCAACAGCATATGGCAGCGTATGCTTCGGACAGTAACTGTACATTTGTCAGGTAGAGCCAGAGGGGAGAGCCAAAGGCTGTGGCTAGAATGGTCTGATGAGTGCAGACTCCAGAGGGGGCTACTTTCCTAATAAGAAGATTTGAGGAAGAAAGCGCATCAGAACTGCTAACTAATGGCTTAAAATCCACCCAGGACGCGAGTTTGCTTTCATGTGGGCAAGGGGCTGATGGGTACCGGCTGACTGGTACTGAGCTGCAGCAGGGGAATGCAAAACAAACAAACAAAAACACCTGTGCTTCAATTCCAAGGAGGTTTTCAATGACCCACGCTCTTTCTTTCCAGAAACCATCTTGATTAGCGTGTCTTCCCTCCATTTTTCATGTACATTTTTAAAAATATTAAAAACTTAGTGATGCCATCTGATCCCATCATGCTGTGGAGAAACGCTCAGGGCGTGCAACAGAGCAGCAAGGAGAGCAAAGTGAGGAAATCCCCGGGGAATGCCAAAACTAGACTTTGGAGGCAGGGTGTGGCACCCATCAGCCTCAACTGGAAACACTTGTACAGGCCAACAAACAGACCTTGAACTATTTATAGGCTCTTCCATTTCTGTCAGGAGCTTTCTTTTTGTTATTGTTGTCTTGTTTGGGGGTTTGTTTGGGTTGTTGTTATTGTTTTGTTGGTTTTGACTTCCTTTGTTGTTTTATTTGGCTTTGCCTGGTTTTTGCACTTGTTAATGTATCTGCATGTCTATCTAGATAAGATAGATGGCATAAATAATTTGGAGATGAAAAGAACGGGACCAATGGTTCTGGAGCGTACGAGAGAAGGGGAGGTGGGAGAAAGGAAGGGGTGGGGGACAAACCCAGGGACAAGAGAACACGTGAACTAAAATCAATGGAAAGAAGGGCATAGGATACCTAGTGGGGCTTAATCAAGGGCAATATAGCAGCAAGGAATTATTAAACCCGAATGAAGGCCGAACATGATGGTGGGACAAGAGGAAAGTAAAAGGAAATAGTGGAAAGAACCAGGAGGCAAAGTACATCTATAGAGGTCCAAATACAGGCATGTACATATGCAAATATATGTATGATGAGAGGGGAATAGAACTATGTACTCATATCTGTATGTTAAGAATTAAGGTTGCAGATGGACATTGGGCCTCCACTCAAGTACTCCCTCAACACAAGAACACTTTGTTCTAACAATCTGGCATTCTGTGATGTTTACCTCCTGGCTCACTTGTTGAAGACAAAATGGGTACATAAGCAAATGTGGTGAAGAAAGCTGATGGTGCCCAGCTATCAAAAGATACAGTGTCTGGGGTCTGAGAGGCTTGAAAATAAACAAGCGGCCATCTAGCTGAGAAGCAACAAAGCTCACATGGAAGAACCACAGCAGTTTGTGTGATCATAAGGTGTCCATGGGATCAGGTAACAGGCATCTAAGACCCAGAACAAAAATCATACCCAATGGGAATGGGTGGTGGGGCATGGAGTGGAGACCCAATGCCCATTTGTAGACAATTGGACATCCCCTCACAGAGGGGTCACAGGGAAGAAATGAGCCAGTCAGGGTGCAGTATAGCACTGATGAAACACACAACTTTCCCCTAGTTCTTTGGTGTTTCCTTCCCCCCACTATCATGACTTCAGTTTTGCCTTACAAATCAGATTAGACCAGAACATGCACACTGCTAGGATAAGAGCCTGCAGCACAGAGAGTCCTGGATAGATAAACCCCTCAGGGCCAACAATGAGAGTAGAGATACCAGGAGGATTAAGGGAGAGTGGGGGAGAAAGGGGGAGCTGATATCAGGTGCTCAAGTGGGAAGAGAATGATGTGAAAATGATGATGGCAGTGGCGTATGTGCAAATGTGCTTGACACACAGAATGAATACATGGATTGTGATAAGGGATGTAAGAGTCCCAATAAAAGTAAAAAACAACAAAAAACAGTGATAAATGTCTACACATGTAGTAAATTTGAATGAAACCTTTTAAATGTTATTGTAATGATTCTCACTGTTTGAAGTTGTCACTATATCATTATTTAACAAATGAAGAAAGGGGACAAATAGCTATATGTATGTATAGAATCCCTTTGCTAATGATGGTTATTCATTTAAGAAAAATTATTACCCTCCTCATAATTCTATTCAGTACATTTAAGCAGCTAATTAAAACTACTTGCTGCTAAGTCAATTCTGATTCGTTGTGACGTGCTGGGTGTCAGAGTACAAGTATGGCCAGTAGGGTTTACAAAAGAATGATTTTTCAGAAGTACATTGGCAGACCTCTCTTTTAAGATGGCTGTAGGTATACTAGAACCTCCAACTTCATTATAATAACTCAGGAACTCCAAACGATTACTATCTAGGAACTCCAAATATCACTCATGAACTCCAAATAATTAATATCTAGATTGTAGAATTTGATACACTAATTTCCATTGTAAATTTTCATAAAAGACAATACTAGTCATTTAAGATGACATGAAATAGATATCTAAAATGTGTAAATATTTGTTAAAATGGCTCTGATAGGTAAGAACTTTTATTCCATTATTTATGTTAATAAACTGAATCTTATGAGGTTCAATGATTTTTTCAAAGTATCATAGTTAATAAGTAGTAGAATTATGGAGGTTACACAAAGGCTAAGCCATTTCTAGTAGTAGTTCAAGTTAATAAAAACATTTTTCTCCACTGTAAATAGACTTCATTATCACACTACATATAATCATGTTTACACTTTATTAAATATACATTCCACGTGAGGAATTTAAGACTTATGCCAGTCCTTAGAATGATAACTAAAAGCTTGAGATTCTTAAGCAACCTCAAAAATTGCAACAGTATGTTTGGGATATAACTAAAAGTCCACCCCAGTGGGAAACAAGATAGAGCTCTAGGAGACTGCAGTTGACTGGGTAAAAATTACACTAGTTGCTTACAATTGATTGTCTGTTGTCCAGCCACAAAGATAAATTAGAACATGGAATACTGCGATAGAAAAGTGGTTTAGATGTCATAGCGATAGTGTGACTATTTTTATCTCTCAGCTGTAAACCATAGCTTACAGTGGCTGAATGACATTGAACTGTTTTTCTCTCTGATGATTTACCGTCTGTATAGGGCATTTGTAAGAGCAGGTGTCACATTTTATGTATTTGAAAGTGTCAACTCTGCTGAGTTATGTCTGAAGATTCTGTTCTTGAATCAATAGATTGTAGTGATTTCCATTTTGTAAAAGTGATTTCCCCAACATTATAAAAAAAAAAACCCAAACAGATACTATTGGTTCTTATAATGCTGCAGTTAAACTCTTATTTTGTATTTGTGTTTTACATAAAATATACTATTGATTGTAATTTTATTAAATCTGACCAAAACAAAGAAGCTTTCAGTGAGCTGACCATGCTGGTGCTCAAACAAATTTAAAAATGTTGGCACTCCATTCCAGACAGGGCTGTCCAAAGTCTAAGATGAATTGAGCAAAGGGAAATGCATCAGAGTTTTCATAATAAAAAATTATTCCAAGAAAGTCTACGTATACTTTATTCATCCCATATTTCAAATTGATTTTCATTTTACCATTTAGGGTGCAGTTACTGGTAGTCCCATCTTTTAAAAAGTCAAATTTGCATTTAAATAGAAAATGTTTCAATCATTTAACATCCGAAAACGCGAACATTTTATTCATGCTTTTCCCCCCCTATCTTTTTTCTGCCTTTCACTGTTGAAAAATATTTTATGTTGTACTTTTCCGTGATCATCATGAATTCCTAACTTCCATAAAGATTGGAAGAAGCTTCTCCCTGATGTTACTCATTAAAACTCCATTGCTAATAGATTTTGGAAAGAATAGTTTAGGTTTACATTAGGAACAGCAAGAAAAGGAACTTCACATTTGACAAGTTACGGTCCTTTATAATAACACTGTTTTTATTTTTTTCAAGCAGAACTAAAACGGAAAATATATTACAAATAGGTCAGCCAAAAAATATATAAGCAATGAAAATAACCCTGTTCATTGTTACTTAATGCAGTGGAATAGAATTTTTGTTACAGATAGCTAATATTAAAAATATGTTCTTAAATAGTAAGTTAAAATTTTAATACATTTTGAAGTATGGTCTGACTTTCGCATTTCTAAAGTGTATCAAAGCCATTTAGTTCTTTAAAGAAGAAACTAGTGGAAAAAAAGGAATCCTGTAGGAACCCATGCTTAGAGGTAAAGAAATAGAAGTTTCCTGCCATAGTGGCCAACTTTTACAGAAATGTACACACTGCCTCATTCTTTGAGGAAGCACTTGGAGCAATTTAAAAACATCGACAAGTAGATTTCACTGATTTGCCTTGGGTGAATTTTTTTTTTTTTTTTGGTAAATAAACTGCTTAACTGCTAATGTCAATGACTAAATTATCCCTCATGAGAAAGGCCATTTTAGGATGCTCATTTTGTTCACCATTTACTTGCTTTTCTACTTATGAAACAAAAGGACAAAAGGAAACTGTTAACCAACTTATATGAATTAAATTACAGATATTTTACATCGTGCTAGTACATTTTATTATATACCTGCATTTTCATATGAATATTTCAGGAACAGTATTGGCTTACCCAATGAAGAGATATTTGCATCGATAAAGGGAAAGTTAGCAAAACCCGTTTATCACAAGACATGTTTTCTACTGCATGACTATTTTATCACTTATTTTTCCTGTTTATTTTTTGATTCGATTTTTTTTGCAACTAACAGTACACCCTATATCATGTTGGCACTTGACTAGTCATATAGCCATTATTTTTTAATCTCTTGAAAATTGTAGACCAATATGCCCCAAAGAATAGTGCTTTTAAATCTTGTTTTATTCATGGGGCCTCATGTTTAAACCCCAAGCCCACTGCCGTAGAGTTAATCTGACCCATAATGATTCTCTGAACAATATAGACCTGCCCCCACAGAGTTTTCAAGGTTATTTTTATGCAAGACGACTGCCACAGCTTTCTCTGTGGATCAGCATGTGGGCTTGAACTGGTGACCTCTCCGGTATAGACGACTAGTGATTAAACACTAAGCCTCGCGGGCTGCTTCCTCATCTCATGGGAGCCCTTACTTTTCTCTTAAAACCTACAGCTACACCTTCCTTGTATCTCTGCGTACTCGCATAAGGTAGAAAATACCACATATTTATTTATGCCCATCCTGTCGATTCAGATCCCGTCAAAATGGGTGATTGATTGGATCATTTTGAGTGCAGTGTGAGTGGGAGATGTGTGGTAGGTTTCGATAAAGAAGACTGAACAGCAAATGTTTAGGACCACATATGTCAATAAAAATATTAATACAGAATTAGAAGAGAAAAGAAACACTGTCAGCTTCTTTAATGTACTAAGAACTCATTTACATCTGGAAAACTGTAACATTGATCCGGGATCTGAACCACAGGAGCCAGGAGGAGGTGCTTTTACATGTTGGAGGTGGATAATGGAGGCAGATAAAGAGAAGTGTTCAATTTTGTAATAACTTAAGCAGGCTCAATTCTGCTTCAGAAGCTAATGCAGAAATTGCTATTGTGGCTGACTACTATTATTCCCATTTGTATTAAGCTGACTCTCATAATTTTGTTATGAGTCCAAACACTTTCTAAATTAGAGATGGTTAGGAACAGACAGACATACTGAGAACAAAGCACTTTCAATTTTTGTGATAAAATTCCCTGGTTTAGATTTAATTCCTTGAATTATTTCAGTATCTTTATTTGTGGCCTGATTTTTTTTTTTTGTGGCCTGAATTTTTAATACAAGAGTCATATGTGGCAAAAAAAAAAGTGTTTTCTTTACCTAGAGCTATGATCTCTTCAAGGTGTGTTTATTACTATATAATGCCTGTCACTTTTGTGATGCTGTGGGCTAAGCGTTGGGCTGCTAACCACACAGTTGGCTTTTCAAATCCATCAGCCCCACAAGGGAGAAAGTGGAGGCTTTCTGCTCCCGTTAGGATTTATAACCTCGACAACCCAAAGACTCTTCGCTGTATAGGTAGAGTCTCTCTGAGTTTTATTTTTGCCACTCAGTCATTTCTGATGAACTAGTGACCCTGAAGCACACGTAGAAGTGACCCATAGGATTGCCAAGGTAGTAAAGCTTAAGGAAACTGCCTCTCACACCTTTTTCCTGCAAAGCAGCTGGTGGGTTGGAACAGCCAACCTTTGAACTAGCACTTGAGTTCTTAACCCCCGTGCAGCCTGGGCTCCCTATCTATGTAATACCGCTATACAAATGTCAAGTATTATAGGCATTTAAACTCTCAGTTATACTAAACAAATCAAGGCAATGCTGATTTAGAGCAAGCTGCCTGCACAGTAGCAATACTACGTGATTTAATTCATATTCATTAGATGGACTGCTATGGGACTTAGAAGATTCTCAAGCCGAACTTAGTTGGCCCAAGCAAGAAAATCCTTGTACTATCTATTGGATCTAAAACATTGTTTATCATCTTTCTAGAGCATCTAGCTTATTTTTTCCAAGGAACCTTGAATAACTCTCATCTAGCTTCTAACACCTTTAGGTCTACTGGGTAGTCTCATAGTCTTTTTATTATAATTACTATCGTTACTTTATAATTGTAGACAAAAGTGTCCTTAAATGGCATTTCTCCCTTTCTTATGCTTTTTCTTTAATATAATTTCTCCCTTGCTTCCAAAAACCTATTTGAATTTTGCATTATTTTATAAACCCTCAATTTATATCTGTAAGAACTGAATATATGCATTTTTTTCTTTAACCAAATCTATATGCTCTTTTTAAAAACTATGTATACAGTAGATCTATTTAGATCATTTTTTTCCTCCTGTATAGCTATTAGGTATTTAAAAAGAGTACCCAATTGTGTTAAAAAGCCATTTCCCAACTAATATTTTAATGAAATATTCAGGATCCTAATTTCCCTAAGTCTTCTTGTCTTTGTTAGTTTAAATTGTGGTTAAACTTTACAAAGCAAATTAGTTTTCCATTGAAACAATTATTCGTTTTCTGCTTCATGACGTTAATTGCAGTCCCTCCGCATCACAGCATCTTCCACTTTCTCCCTGGCTGCTAGTCCTCTTCCTGTCCTTTCCTGCCTTGTGGGATTTATGTGGGGGCAAAAGCGGATATTTTGGTTTTCTGTAGTTGATTATTTTGAGGAGTACCTTCCCTGTAGTATGAGGGCTCACTTTATAGGTCTGTCTGTTGCTCAGCTGAAGGGTGATCCCCAGGGTGGATTTAGTTCCAGGTTTGAAGGGTGTCTAAAGGCCACGGTCTCAGGGCTCTCACTAACCTGTTTTTATTTCTGTGCTCATAGAATGTCACAGGAAAATAGTTTTCGAATAGTTTATAAATCTAAATTTAATGATGAAATCGACCCCTAACATTTACCATATAGCCTTCAGCATACCATTTTGTTCTATTTTGAAGCCTAAAACATTTAACATCACATGTTAATAGATTAAAGTATCAATACACGAGAATCCTAATATTTTAAAAATTAAGCACAAAAACGTCAGCATTTCAGCTGCTCTGTATCTCCTGTGTTCATTCCTACAAAGAAAGTGACATGGCTGTCTTTTCTTCTGCTCACAATGTGGCAGAAGCTCATTCAAGCTAATCAATCCGATCTCTAGATCTGGTGTGATAGCTCCCCATACCTCTTACTGAAAAATATTACACCAGGCTATTATGTCTTCTGTAGTTTTGCATCAAGTGATTTGCTCTGCTTGTCTTTGCCACACATCAGCAGAAACCTATGAATCTACTTGCTTTCAGATATGCCCTCCCCCTATACTGGCATCTTACCTCCAAGTTACCGAACGTTTATGCATTTATTTCATAATTAAATTAAAAAATATGCCCTTGGTATTCACTGACCTAATCAATTCCATATCCCCCTCTGGCCCCCTCCCCAGATTTTAGGGTCTATAGGATTTCTACGTGGTAATGAGGACAGTTAGCTTCTGACTTTTAGTTTTCAGAAACTTCATAGAGTCTACCTTGTAATTTCTTTGTTATCTGGCTGTATCATACAAAGGCTTAATTTGCTTTTTCTGGCCACCATGCTTTACTTTCTTAGCTCTTCCTGAAACATGTCCTGGTGTTCAAAATATCAGAGAATCTGGCTTCGCTTATTTTGAGCTTCTTTCACTGGGTGCATTGTCAGCAACCTGGCCATTGTCTTTAAATCAGTTGTGGTTAGTCTTTGTAAAATCATTTATGTAATCTCAGAAGCAAAAGTTATTTATCCGTACCTTGTCACCTAGCTCATGAGGGTTGTGGGAAGTCTCTTCATCAACTTGAGTTTCCTTTCCTTGTATTTATTGGGAAGGCTCGCTTGCTCTCAGAAAAACAAACAGTTTCATTTTAAAGTGAGCATTTTGATTATAAACATTCCAGAGAAAGTATTTGATACCTTGAGAAAGTAACAGATTGAAGTGAATAAAATTAATTAGTAATTGGTGATTTGGGAGAGAAGCTCTCTTCGGAAAACTGTCTCAGTGGTAGAAACTTACCTAAAATACTGAACTAAAATTTTCTGCTGTTTGAGATCAAGTTCAGTCTTTGAACCTTTATATTTAAAATAACAAAAAACCCATATCAGAATCCTTGTAAGCAGTGTATTTTGATTATAAGATTCTAAATGTTATTGGGGACTGATCAGATTAAGTCTGTTTAGGCTGCTATTGGTTAATAAATTCAACATGTTCTAAATCTTTTCATATATTTTTTGTTGAATAAATGGCTAACCTCCTTCCTTATATTAATGTAAATATTGTGTACAAATCCACCCTTGATTATGTATTTTTGGAACGTCAATATTATATGTTATCTATCTGAGCATTTATGTAATAACAATGAACTATAAATCAGGCCTGGTGGTGCAGTAGATAGGCTGCTAACAAACCGGTTAGCAGTTCAAAACCACCAGCTGCTCCATGGGAAAAAGCTGAGGCTTTCTGCTCCTGAAAAGAGTTACAGCCTTGGAAACACACAGGGGCAATACTATCCTGCCCTGGAGGGATACTCTATGTCAGAATCAAATCTGCTTGGGAAATACCAATATATATATTTCACTGATTTCTGTAGTGGTCAGATTTTTACCAGAGCCTGTCTAGGGGGGGTTTTTGGTTTGTTTGTTTGTTTTTAAGGGAAAGTGGTGTTAGGTTTCTTTTGCATGGGGATAATCTTTGGGTTTTGATGAGACCTTTTTCAAAATATATTGACTTTTGTATTAGTCTGGTTAGTGATGATGACTAAACTGAGGATATATTTTCTAGAAATACTTAGCTAGAAATCTCCCCAACACTGTTTCTGCAAGTCTGTGAAAGAACCGAGGAGGGAAGAAAACACAGGAGCAGTCATTGCATAACGGGTCTAACTGCACCTTCTCACACCTCCACACGCCCAAATGCCTCCGCCACTCTAACTCAAGGACTTTGGTGGTTTTAAAGGGAAGGAAGGGTCTGCCCATTTCATCGGTTTTTATTTATTTATTTATTATTAAGAAAGATTAGTGTTCTAGTGGGAATTAATGTAGCTGTATTTTGCATATGAAAGTGCATCTGTTCCAAGTTATATTTTTCCCAGCAGGGCTCACTGATACAGATGCAACCAAACAAAACCAAAACCACAAGACAGAACAGTTGCGATGAAGTTGACAGCACTCGTGGGACAGTAGAACTGTGCTCCACAGGGTTTTTGATGACCGCCGTGGGGGAAGCATGTTGTGTGACTTTTCAGGAGCCTCTCATGGGACTTAAACGCCACTCTGTCCTTCCGGTTAGCAGCAGCATGTGTTAACCCATTTGCACAATTTGGAAAATTTGTAAGTGCAAAAAGTGTCAGAAGTATCAAGGTGCAGGAAAATGGGACTGTCCAGCATTAGACGATCCAAAGACTGTCCAACATTAATGCATGAAATTATGGGAAAGGGGTTTTGATCTCTTTTATTTTTCCCTTCGTGTTACTTATTTTCTTGCTTAGTTATAATTCACCGTTTTCCACAAAGTATATTAATAAAGGCAAGTAGCTGTAATCTAATCTTTATTCTCTCTACAATGAAAAGGCCAGCGTGCAAGACTGGAAACTAGATGGTTCTGAGAGGGGGGGTGTAGGACGGGGCTAGGACATGGCCTTGATGTGTCACTGACATGACACCGCGTGAGAGAAGAACCTGAAATGAGAGCCAGTGCCCCTCTTAGACCCAGATCTGCTCCCTGGCATTCTCTGAGGAGTTCTTATGTGGGGAGAAGGTGGTGAGGTCTTTGCTGCGGAGACTAATTGAACAGTGTGTGCAGGAAACTTAAAACATGCAATACCCTTTTCACATGCAAAGCACTTTCTGGGATGAGGGCATGTCTTCATGTTCTGTGGGCCAAAGGACAGTGAAACGATGCTTGTCAGAAAGAGTAAAACGGCTTTGAACATCACCGGGTTCAAACTGGGCTAGGAATAGATTTCCATATTTATTGAGTAAGGGAAGAATCGGACCGGGAATGGAGGGAATACCAACTAGATGGAATGTGGCATCTGGGACAAGTAAATGAAAATGATTCCCAGCCCCAGGAAAAATCCTCTAAAAACAACTGCTTTTTACTCTATCTCATTTCTGAGTGTGTCACTTCGGGTTTGAAATGGCAAAAAGTAATCAAAGGATATTTTTACCTGTTGGTAAGGATTCATTCAAGCAAGTGCATCAGTCACTGAGGTCACTGAGGGACCAAATGCTAAAATGTATTTTCCATGAAGAGAAAGATGAAGGGTTGGGCTCAATTTTCTCTTCCCCGATTCACCATATTTTTGCAACATAAAATGAACATATTTATTTTTGCATTTTGGAAGTAATAACTTTCGTGCGTGTTTCTGCCTTTATTGTTCCAAATGTGTACTTCCAGGCATATATGTTTTCCAGAGAAATGGAGAAATCTTGACACATGGTGCCAAAGCATGTTAGTTAACAGCTCAGTTTGGTCTAAACAATGAGTAAGATGCATCATGAATTACAAAGGAGTAAGAGGACTGTTGATTTGCAAATCTTCATCTAGCTTTTTAGGGCATTGAGTTTGTTGAATCTGTATACTTTGCCCTCCTCATACGGATATAAAGGAGAAATCTAGGTTCAGATGCAGAAATTCAGAAAACTCATTGTGCCTTTGGAGTTGTAAATGAATCCTTAGCTTCAACTATGGAGCTACTTTATGGTATTTAGCTTCTGAAATGGGGGAGGGGGGGAGAAAAAGTTCAAATCAGAGTTCCAAATTAGCATTTCTAATAAATGCAGGGCACTTACCTCCACCTGTTTTTCATCATAGCAATTACTCCTCAGGTGAGTTACAAATGAAGTTATTGGCAGATGATATTTATAGTGATGATACTGGTGATAAAACATACATTTTGAATGAGTGTGTTTATTAAATTGAGTGTATAGAAATAACACCGTATTCAATGTAATCAGGAGCGCATTCTAACCGAAAGGGTTAGATAGTAAATAGTTTAAATCATTTGTTGACTTTTCCCCTGCAGTCTACACAATGGGGAAACCATAGTGCCATAGTAGTTACACGTCGGGCTGCTAACCCGTAAGGCCAGCAGTTCGGAACCAGCGGTTGCTCTGCAGGAGAAAGACAACGCTTTCTACTCTCTTAATGAATTACCAACTCAGAAGCCCACAGGGTGGGCTCTGCCCTATCCTTTAGGGTCTCTATGCGATGGAATGTACTCCCCCAGTGAGTTTTTTTTCATTTATATACGCAATGATGTGAGGTATACAATACATGGGAGGGGTGGTGATATGGGACGGTGGAGAACAATGAGAAAGGGTTTGACTGAAGTGACTATTGTTGTTAGCCGTGGACTTACAGAACCACCATGGTCTACTACAGAGTTTCATTGGTCCATTTCAGAAGTGGATTTCTTCCTAGGTCCTCTTGGTCTGCATGCGTTACCGAAACCTGACAACATCCTAGCAGCATGCTAACCTCCCTCGACAGAAAGCTGGAAGCTATGCTTGGGGTGCATTAACTGGAAATTGCACTGAGATCTTTTCCCTGGAAGGTAATAATCCTACCACTGAAACAGTACAGTGTCCAATCCCTTGTTATTGACATGAGAAGCAAGTCAAGAGAGAAACTACCTGCTTCCTCTGAAACAACAGAGTTTCAGGCTATTTCATAAGGATTGGGAAATATTTAAAAGTTTTTAACTTTTGTTTGATTTAACACCTATTTAAATTTTATGGCCTTAATGGCCATGCATATTCTTAGTGCTGTAACACAATTATAGTGCAGAACTTCTGCCACGGGGCATGCTGAGAGGAATTTCCCAGTCATGCCAGGACAGATTTTGGCATTCCAGAGAAAAGGAGTTATCTACTAAAGGGATCTGGAGTTCCTAATAGGCCCTAAGGAATTTAGTCCTTTCTAAAATGACTTTTAAAAGAAAATTATGCTTGAAAATTTGAAAGCCACACTCTAAATATAGATATATGACTTTACTGATTTTTTTCCTTTGATGCAAATATGTGTGTGTCTGCTTTATTCATTCCCTCATTATGTAAATTTGCAAGGATTCAGCTGCACTCATCTCGTCCCGGCACTAAGTCATCATTTCTCTGAGTCCGTCTCCTCTCAGACACAGTCATGCCCCCAAAGTGAACTTCTGAGGCTAAAATACGTATGTTACCAAAACATTCTACATTCACCCGGATCTTTATGGAAGGAAGGACTGACAAAGAATGAAGTCAATTTCCAGCTATTCCCTCCCCTACTATCTGGCTGTTCTAGACATGGCACACATTTATATAAGCCCTTGATAAATACTGGCAAGAAAATGTTTGGGGTATAGGTTGCAATAGACTGTTGGCTATTTTTTAAAACATTTCCCATAAATAGGACATTTCACTAAGTCTATTGTAGACCTCACTTCACACTACCATGGCAACGGATCACCCAGCCCTGCGGGGAGTGCTGGTTTCTCTGTGGTGATGTGTGATGCCGGTTCCCTTGGGTGATCATAGAAGATGGTGGAGTTTCCTTAAAGGACTATAACCAATAAATTGAGGGTGCATCTTATCTGGCAGGACAGAATGAACTACTGAAGCGTAATGACTGTGATCTAGATTTAAAGACATAATGTTATCCCATTATGCCGTCTAGCCAACATTCAACTTGAATGTTGAATGGCATGACTGAGATTACCACTTGGTACCAGAACCCACATTTGATCTTTTTTTTTTTTTTTAATTAATATATCCTTTTCACATCTTGATATTACTTTGGATATTACTGTTTTTATTTCTTATTATAAGAAAGTATGACCTCCATTTGTCTTAAATGCTCTATTTATTTTTCCATGGATGACTTTAAGGTCCCTGCACCTCATCAAAGAGAAAGACATTTTTCTCTCTGAACAATACTAGCTGTTTTCTGGAACACTTGGTGCTTCCTCATGCTAGATTCCCCCTCAGCTGTTCCTGGTAGCACATTCCAATATCAACTTGATCAATAAAATCAGTGAACCTCTTCAAGTGACCCTGAAATATCCACTGACCATGCACCAGCAACCTCCTGGAGGAGTTTGAATCTCAATGAAGGCTATACAAATGTACCTTCAAGACAATGTACCTGAACCTGTCTTACGTATCATCCTGGAGTTGCTGTTGCTGGACAGTCCGTTGCTTTTCTGTCACCCCCAGAGCAAGATAAGGGTCTCCTGGTACTGATTCCGTACTGACTCCTTAGTTCCTGTCCTTCACGTCAGAGACTCCGCAGTTCTCGGCCCTTCCATAGAGCACTGCCTCCGCAGCCCTGCGTAGACCCGGACACCATGCTCTTCTGGTGTCCTGGTTCACCCTTTCTTTCAGTGCAGCTGGCCCCTGCCAACTCCCACTGGTGGAATCTGGTAAAATGAACGTATTTCAAATGTGTGAGAAGATCGTCGCCGTGGGGGGAAGATAATGTCTGCACAGTCTTATGAAATCTTATCTAGAAGCTCTTAATTTATTAGTAAAGAAGATAACGGAGGTGAAAATGATCTAGTCAATTTAAGTGACAATAATTATATTGTATTGGCTATAAACAGCTAAGTAATGATCAATTCTAAAAAGGCCAGCTTGTTTAGCACAAACTCCTCCATCACTTAAAAAAGTTTGATGATTTCTTTGGAAGTGGTTATTTTCTGAGAGGAGATAACCACGACTCTTTAGACGATAGCTAACTATTCTGAAGTAAATTCGTAAGTTGACAGAGTGTAGTTGATAAAAAATTCGTATAGTTTACTATTTGAAGTTAAAATACGGTCAGGAACCTAAAACCAGAGCTTGATTTTAGAAGCAAAAATTCATTGTAAAGCATCTGGCTATGAATATTTTGTGAGCTGCTGAAATCATATCTCGTGCCAATATAAGGGATAAGAGATTCTATATATCCTATGTATTATGACAGTATTTCCACTTTGAAAACACGGAATCAGTGCTATATTTCTAGCCATAAATACAACTTTACAGTGACTGACTCACTCAAGTTAAGATGAAAATCGCAATGGCCCCGCTGGACTGTCAAGAACAGTAAGCAACTCGCTCACCACAATTGCCTTAGCCTTGGGCCTCTGACTTTTCTTTTTAAACCTCTGTCTTGGCTTCAGCCTCTGCTTGCCACCTTTCACCTTGCTTTTATTTCATTTCAGAAAACAACTAGTTTTACATAAACTTCAAAGTCACAGCCAGTAGCATGTGCAGTGGAGACAGGTAGCCTGAGGTATCTGGAGACATCATTTTATGTTGTCACAGACACAGCACGGTCTGCCAGGTACAGCTAGCGTAACGAGAACTCCAGTGTCTCCATCAAGCACCCGGCTTGTGCATGGAGACTCTGGGGCATTCTGACAGGGCTGGTGGATTCCATGCAGTCCACGGCCCTCAGTGATCACAGCCTGCAAGACCACTCACCCTCGTTGCCACCCCAAAGCATGCTTTACGCGCAAGTGTGCACGCATTACATCATTGTGTTCTGGAAGCTTCTTGAGATAAATTCCTTGCTAGAGATAAACCACCTCCCCCAAATCAAGAAGCTCAGAAGTCTCTGTATTGTCTAGCATGTTTCTTTGAAACGCTTTTTAAAGCCTTTAACCTCCCTTCTGTTTCATATCACCAGAGAAGAGAGTAGCTTTGAAATACATGGATTTCAATATGAGTCATTTTGCATATTTTTAAAAAGCTTGTTGAAGATGCATTTTCATGCTAGATCTCTGTGGTCTCCCAAAAGTTCTGCCAGCCCAGCTGATCAGGCTGTTGATACCCTGAATGTAGCACTGCTCTTCTTGGAATTTAACATAGTTCCCCTTTTAATTAATTTACTCGTTATTTGGGTTTTGCATATGCACCGTTGAGTGTTCTTAAATGATATTTTCAAAAATTAGACTTCCACTCATGCTTGCCGAAAAAAGTGACTCCATTTCCTCTTTTGTTTTGGGCTTGAAGGCCGATGCTTAAATTTCTTGTTAATTGCATCCTAAATTAGCAATTCGAGTTAGCTTCACTAAATAGGATAATTTGCTCTGCACGATTACAAACTATTTTTTAGCACAATCACAATAGATATTTTTAGGGACTGTTAACTTTTTGGATATTTCCTCCTTGAGCTTTTCCACTGCTGTTGAGGTGCAGGGCAGTGCCTGCTCCATCCTTTTGGCGTGCTGATGTTGGCTCGGGACCCAGGACTTGAATTGGTGTACACCTCTGTGCCTTGTCACCTTGGAGAAGGTGTCTGATGCCTCATCTTTGCTCATTCGTAAAGTTCCTTATTATTCAAAGGAACTAATACAGGTAAAACACCCCAGCATACAAGACAGAGGTAGCCCAGTGGTAGAATTTTCACCTTCCTCTCAGGACAAACCAAAAATCAAACTTAAACTCTCATTAAATTGATTCTGTGTCCGAGTGACCCTGCATAAGGTTTCCGAGGGTGTCGATCTCTAGGTGAACAGATAGCCCCACCTTTCTCCCTCAGAGCGACTGGTGAGTTTGAAGCATCAACCGTGGGCTTAGCCATCCACTGTTTATCTAATAGCACCCCTGGAATTCCCGACCAAACTCATTACCATGAAGTTGATGCGAATCATAGTTGACCCTCGAAGACAGAGTAGAGCTGCTTCCGTTTGTTTTTGAGGCTGTAAATCTTTCTTGGAGGAGGAGAAAGCCTCATCTTTCTCTAGTGTAAGGGCTGGTGGTTTTGAATTGCTAATCTGTAACTGGAGGGCCACATATAATCCACAATAGCTTGAGGGGTCGTTACACCTGGGTTTCATTCCTACCAATGCAACTCCTACCCATCTACTCATCTCTCAATAGAGGCTTCCGTGTTACTCTGACTGAATAGGTTTCAGAGATGCTTCCAGTCTATGCCGGACTAAGAAGAAGGACCTGGGTGCTTATTTATAAAAATCAGCCAGTGAAAACCCTATGAGTCACAATGGCATGATCCACTGGAATTGATTGTGGGGATGGTGCCGGACAAAATAACCTTTAAATTCTGCTGGGCATAGGATTGCCATGAGATCGGGACAGATTCTCTGGAAGCTAACAACACCAAAGCACATAGGATCATACTCAATAAATTGTAGATTAAAAACAAAATGTACATAGGAGCTGTTCTTGGAACAACAAGGGGGGGAAAGCACCTTTTTTGTAAATGAAATGGTTGAGGGTCACAGTTATACTCAGTTGCATTTAGCTTCTATGTGGCCTATGCTTCCAGATAGGGTGTGGAGGCAGGGGAGTGGTGAAAGATAGAAGATTGTTCAGAAAACCTCAAAGTGGAAAATTTTATTTCTTTAAAAAAAGGAGTGCTTTCTCCTCCGCTAGATTCTTTTGTTTGCAAGTAACAAACCAACAACAGCTAGCTTAAAACAAAGAGAAATCTGGTAAGGATACTCGAAGTTTCCATGCAGTACATGAATTGAAAAACAAGGCATCGAGAAGTATGACCGAACTTTAAGGAATACTAATTGTGTCCTTATAAGCATGGAATCGGGAGTGTCCCACTGCCTGAGTTTATATGCCACCTCTTCACCTACCTGGAGGGGGGGATTCCTACTCTCTTTATGATTCAATTTTCTTTTTTTTTTAATTAAATAATTTTATTAGGGACTCATATAACTCATCACAATCCATACATATGTTATTTGTGTCCAGCACATTAGTACATATGTTGACTTCATCATTCTCACAGCACCCGCTTTCCACTTGAGCCCTTGGTGTCAGCTCCTCATTTTGCCCCCTCCCTCCCCCCTCCCCCCTCCCCCTGAACCCTTGATAATTTATAAATTATTATTATTTTATCATATATGATTCAGTTTTCTTTCGTGAAAAATGGAGGTATGAATTGTACCTATCTCACAAAATTTAAAGAGGTTCTCTCTGCAATGGCTTGGGGCAGTATGTGGGACATAGTAAGGATTGTGTGAAGGCTGTTAAGTTAAAATATGCATAATCATGGAACCTACAAGTTGTTGTTGTTGTTGTTGTTAGGTGCCTTCCAGTCAGTGCTGATTCACAGCCACTCTGTGTGCAACAGAACAAGCACTGCCCAGTGCTGTGCCAGCCTCACCATTGTGGTTACCTTTGAGCCATTATTGCAGCCACTTTGTCAATCCATCTTGTCACAAGTCTTTATCTTTTTCACTGCCTCTCTACTCTACTAAATATGAGGTCCTTTTGCAGGGACAGGTTTCTCCCAGTAACATGTCCAAAGTACTTGATTAAAAACTCTGGCCATCTTTGCTTCTACAGAGCATTCCGGCTTATTCTTTTGGCCATCTGTGGTACTTTCAACATTCTTCGCTAGTACCATAGTTCAAATACATTGATATTTCTTTGGTCTTCCTTGTACCATGTCCAACTTTCACATGCATATAAGGCCATTGAAAGTATCATGGTTTGGGTCAGACACACCGTAGTCCTCAAAGTAACATCCTTACTTTTCTACACTCAGAGGCAGTCTTGTATAGATTTACCTAGTCAAATTTGCCCATTTGGCTGCTGCTTCCATGAGCATTGACTGTGGATCCAAGTAAGAAAAAAGTCCATAATAACTTCAGTCTTTTCTTCATTTATCATGATGTTACCTACTGGTCCAGTTGTGAGAATTTGAGTTTTCCTTACATTGAGTTTTAGTCCTTACTGAAGGTTTTAATCCTCGGTCTTCAAGTCCTCCTCATTTACAGACCCTCCTCCAATCCTGACACCGTGTTCTTCTGCACATAACCTAGCTTCTCTGATGATTTGCTCAGTACACAGTTTGGTGAGAGGACTGAACTCTGCTGCACACCTTTCTTGATTTTAAACCATATAGCATCCCTTGATTCTGTTCCCACAACTGCCTCTTGATACAAGAACAAGTGCCAAATAAGCACCTGGAAGCATTCTGGAATTCCCTTCATCGCAAGGTTATCCAGCATTAATTATGGCCCACACACTGAATGCCTTGGCATCGTCCATAAAACACAAGTAAACAACTTTCTGGTTTACTTGTAAACCCGGAAAATGTGTACTTTCTGGTACCCATTTTTTAAAATGGGTACAAATATGAATCTTTCAGTCAGTTGGCAAGGAGCTAACCTCCAAATTTCATTGCATAGACAAATGAGTACTTCTAGTGCTTCCTCAGCTTGGTGAAATAGTTCAATTGTTATTCTATCAGTTTCTGGAGCTTTGGTTTTGACTAATACCTTCAGTGCAGCTTAATCTTGTTCTTCATTACCATTGGTCTCGATAATGTGCTACTTCTTGAAATGACTGCATGTCGACTAGTTCTTTCCAGTGCAGAAAATGTGTATTCTTTCCATCTTCTTTTGATGCTTCCTGCATCATCAATATTTGTCTGTAGAATCTTTCAGCTTGAGGCTGGGCATTTTTCTTGAGTCCTTTCAGTGTAAGGTCCGCTGAATGTGTTTTCGTTTTGGGTTTTCTAACTCTAGGTCTGTGCACATTTCATTATACTATTTAACTTTGTCTTCTCAGCTGCCCCTTGAAATGTTCTGTTCAGCTCTTTCACTGTGTTTCTCCCATTTGCCTTAGCTACTCTGGTTAAGAGCAAGTTTCAGAGTCTCTTCTGCCATTCACGTTGATCTTTCTTTCCCTCTTGCCTTTTTCATGCCCTTTTGCTTTCTTAGTGAATAATGTACTTGATTTCATCCCATAGCTCATCAGGACGTTTGTCATTAATGTTGAATGTATGAAACGCCACCTTAGCAGGGGTGTGCTGATATTCATGGGACTCTTCTCTAAGGACTTCTTCTCTTGGAAGCAAATCTGATGGGCAAGGCCTATGTCTAGCTTCTGTTCTTGAATCAAATCAATAGGTCATCAGGAGGTGCAGACCTGGCTCCTCGGGGCCTCTGTTGCCACAGTGGCACGGAGGAAAAAGGATAGCATCTCAAGTGGGGACATTGGCTTTGAGTTTGCTAGCCATGACCTCTTTTTACCTTCTGACTTATAACACACAGGCTGCTCATTAAGCATAGCTTACATGAATAAGTAATGTGTTGGCAAGTGCAGCTATTGGGAGAGGCTTGGTTTTCTTTTTCTGTAGAAATAGTAAAAGCGTCCTGGGGATGTGGTGTTTAAGTGCTTGGCTGCTCATCAACAAGTTGACAGGTGGAACCCAACAGCAGTTCTGTGGGGAAAAAGGAAAAGTTAGCTACCATAAAGATAAGGAAATCCGCTGAATCCATAAAGATTTTGCAGCTTCCTTCGAGATTATGGAAAACTTTGGAAATCCTATGAGGCAGTTCTAGTCGGTCATACAGGAGCTGTATGAGTTGGAATAGATCCTATGATAATGGGTCCTTGTTTATAGAGAGAAATACAGCCTCTTTACAACTCGGGTATTGGAAGCGCTTTATGATTTAGAAGTGAAATCGCCTGTGTTCTATTGTTAGCAGCCAAGGAGAAACAATTACTCAAGCAGACATTTATCGTATAGTTAATGGGAACAAAACAGGGGGCACGGTGGGCAGAGGTGCGATTAAAAACTGTAACAGAACTAGACACCTCACCGCAGGCAGGGCCGCTGTCTTTTCTTGTGACTCCCCTGCAACTCAGTCTTCTGTGATCTCTTGCACAGACAGGCGTTTATGGTAAGAAGGGCACCCATCCACAAGCATAGATACAATATTTATATTTTCTAAAGCTTTTTCTTTGTTAATTGATCTCTGTTAGACTCTTGGAGAAGCAGTTTGGTTATGTCTAGGTTACATATAAAATGAAGAGCTATGCAGGAAATAAAATACTTTCTTAAAGTGTTGGCCTTTTTGCGCCCCCTCCCCTTTCCTCTCTAACTTGAGTGTTCGCATATGTACAAATGGTGCAAGTAGGCATAATTGTGACACTCGTGGTTCTGGTGTATATAAAAACCAGTTGCTATCAATTTCCACTCACTGTGACCTTGTGAATGGCAGAGTAGAACTAGGCTCTGTAGGGTTTCAGTGGGTTATTTTGAAGAAGCGCATCTCCAGGAAGTAGGTGTTCCGGGGTGGACTCTAAACCTTCAGCCTTTCCACTTGCAATTGTACCACCGAAGATCTCTTCTCATGTGTACACTACTGGTCAGATAAGCTTGGCAAATACTGCTGAATACAATACTCTCCACCGTAACATAGAGATTTCTAAGGCATATTGAAGATTGAGAATTTCTGTAGAAGGCTTTTAGACTTGATTTACCCAGCCTTGCCCAAACTTAATTGGTGCCCACTTGAAATCGTTTTTTCAAGAAAACACTCAGCTGTCAAAAGACTTATTTCTGTGGAACGTAGTTTGAGAGTTCCCTCTTCTGAATTAGTGAATGACAGATCCTAAATTCGCTAGTGACACATTTACAATTTTCTACTTCCATCTTGACTCAGGTTAGGGCGTGGCAAACTTTTTCTGTAAAGGGCCAGAGAGTAAATATTTTTGGTTTTGCAGCTCCCAGCACCTCTGTGACAACTCACCGTGGCTGATGGAATGTGAAAACAGTGAGTGAATGTGACGTGGCTGCATGGTTAAAATATACATATATATATATATTTAGACCTCATTTTGTGGAGGCAGATTTGGCCTGTGGGGGAGGTTTTTCACTTCTATTGAGTCAATGCTAACTCATGGGGACCTTATCAGGCAGATCAGAACTGTCCCTGTGAGTTTCCAATACTGTAAATATTTATTGGCAAGAAAGCCTCGTCTTTTTCCACAGAGAGGCTGGTGGATTTGAAGGTCTGACCCCGCAGTTAGCAGGCCAACTTGTAACCCATTATATCATGAGGGCTATGGTTAGGAATAGTTCGTGGATGCTTAATTTAGATAATTAATTATTCAAAATCAAATTTTACTACCCCAAATGTTCGTTCGTTCTTTCTTTTTTGATTGCCTTTGACCTTTGATTCTTTTGAGCCCTTATAGTTATTCATTTCTTTAGAATTTTCCCATTTCAGTCTACAGGAGAAAGACAAGCTTTCTACTCCAATAAGTACTGACCATCTTAGAAACCCATAGAGGCTCTGGGTTTCTGCTCTGTCCTGTCGGGTCACTATGAGTCAGCATTGACTTAATGACAATACGTTTTGAGTTTTCATTTCAGACTTTATACAAGTGATAGTCACCTTAGTGCACCATTTGAAGTTCCAGGCTACCGTTTATCCAGTGTATGCCTTTCAGATAGTATCTCTTCGTCTAGACTTTATCCATTGACCTGTAACTATGAATTAAAATGCACAATCATTCTCATTAATGAACCCACAGAGTCTCTGGGTTCAGAAAACTTGGGTTATGATTCCTGCCTTGTATCTAACTGGCTACATTTGGTGGGCCACCTTCTTTTCTCTGAGTTTGAATCTCCAGATTTTAAAAAGAGGGGTTTCAATTTTGAGCAGTCTCCACTAGTACATGGGTGATAGTCTACTCCACAGGCCTAAATTTGGGTGTCCAGCTCTGTTCATCAGATGATGCTTGCCTCAAAAATATGCCGTAAAGAGCTGAGGTAGCCTCACTGTATGAACAGACTGATGCCAAGTGGAAGGCAGCAAGAGATCTTCAGGGGTCGTCTGACTATTCCCAAATTTTTCATGAGGATCTAACTTGAGAGTCTGCCAAATCCCCACAGAATGCAAAATTCTTCTGCCTTTACTCACTGCGTTGCCCACAGTTTTTCCAAATCATGGGAAAATATATCAATGTCCAGTTCTAGGGTGCTTGATGAAGGCAAAGAGATTCAGCATACAGTCTTCTAATTCAATCTTTATTCATTTCCACATACTAACACCCTGATCTTAATCCTCCCCAGCCTGGAGAGAGGAATGCAGCCCAAAGGCTGCAGTGGAGAGTTGGGCCAGGCTGAGACTTCTCACTTTATATTCTGCCCTTTTTCTGCCTTAGTGTGTGTTTTATTTGGGTCCTCAAGGAAGCAAGTGAATGAATGTATCACTTATCAGCTAAGAAGCTGCCTGACAAGATAGCCACTCTGTACCTGATTGTTCAGTTCATTTATGTATTTTTTTTTTCATTTATGTATTATTGATGCGCCTGACCTTGAACCCTGTTTTTCTTGGTGACTGTTTGATAAACTTCTTAGCTAATTCTAAAAGGCTGAACTACCTGCTGCAGCATAATACTGACATTACTTTTACTTTATATCCCACGAAGGCCCCGGGTACACATTTAAATGCCTGCGCGTAATAAGTAGAAAATAAAACAGGATAAAAAATTCATCTTGCACTTTGAGCTCTTAAGAACAGGTCTAAACCTTTGGGTCATCAGTTGCAAACTTCTTTTCACTGCAAATGGGTAACCGGGTTCTTCATTATATATGTGTCCCTGCAATTCAGGACTAGATCTAGGGGAGAGAGGTTTATCTTAGGGGGTGAAAAAAAGGATAGAATTGCTATTTTAAAAAGCAATAAAAATAAATAATATTTCCATGTAATAATCTTAGGAATAAAATTAATGCCAAAAATTCGTGGTGACTAAAATATCAAAAGGTTCTAAAATCATGCCGGGCTCAGTATGAATTTTTTCAGTCATCTGGTTTGTTAGTGAGATCCCCCTGAGCACACAAACCCCTTTGCTTGTCGTTTTCCTGTGGATTGGCCCAGGATGTGTTGTGCAATGATTTCCTATCCTGTGGCTTTACCAAGTGCAGACATGTGTAATGTTTGTGAGAAGCCTTCCCATTTTCCAAGCCTCCTTGTCGTTTCTAGCTGGTGAGTACAAAAGGGCCCTGAGAACATGAAAGCCCACCTAGGGATTCATTTATGGTAATATATTTGCAGGAGACAAAACCTTCTCATGTTTGATCCATAGTTTGCATGCTCTGATTATTATTCAAATATTAATCTTTATACTGTATAATAAATGACATATTCTAGATTTCATGCACTTCTAAAAGCTTATTTTTAAGTCCTTGCCATTCTTCTTAAACATACCAATTTTTAAAAGTGTATCGCAATTAAATTTACTGGTAGAGAAACAGATTAAACAGAGAGGGTACCTAAGAGAAAATAACCTTTCTCTGGTCAAAGCCCTCTGAGGATTCTTTGAAGACAGAAGGGATATCTTCATTGTATTGGGGGCTGGACTCTGCTTCGCAACCATGGTTTCTACTAAAACAATCGCAAGGCTTAGAAAGAGGGGAGGGGTGGGGGGGAACCCTTGAATCCTCAGTCTCAGTAATTCATATGGAATATCTTTGGTTTCAAATGAAACCACAGAATAACAAGTGAGATTATCATTTGGCATTTAGTACATATGATTGTAAATAATATTAAACTAAAGATCATTTAAGTCTCAAACGTTAGGAAGGGATTAGATGCTTTCTTATAACCTTGCAAACCCAATAGGGACATTCCTATCTTGAATGTGGCCACAGGATTCATATTCACAGATGAATTTCTGCACGGGAGAGGGGAAAAGATAGCAATTATTTCCCTGGAGAAAAACCCGAGACCATATCTAGGAGAAAGGAGAAAGAGGCAATGAATTTGGCTTTCATTATTTTTATTCATTCCACATGTATGATTCACATGGTGCTCTGCATATTTCAAAGTGATTGTTTTTAATCACCATCAACATATATGACACTGACAATATGATTATTTAAGTTTCACACAGAATGAATTGGGCCTCCGAGAGTTTGTCTGCTTTGTCAAAGTTCCATGTCTTTAAGAGCATGGATTGAATCCTATACATCTTAACTCTCTCTGACAGTGAACCTAAAAGAGGGATGCCTGGAAGAGTAGCGTCAGCATCACCTGAGAACTTGTTAGACATGGAAATCCTCCGTGCTTTCCCAGCCCTACTGCTTAAAAACTCCAGACAGGCAGAATGGATAGACTAGAGGGTATATGTTTAATAAGCCCCCCAAGGAACTCTGTTGCATGTCAGGTATGAGAAACACCACTCTATACAAAGTTAAGTGGACATGTATTAGAGTTGATTTACAGCCTCTCTGTTCAGTAGATATAGTAAGACATATGAATACCATTTCAGACAGTCAGTTGTGTCAATATGAGAGAAGTAATGACATGCATTTTGCTTCAGAGAATGAGACCTGTTTTGTACACCAAGAAAAGCTGCAAAACAGAGATGCATCATATCTAGATATCTCACAATGGCAGTATGATCTTCTAAACAGAGAATTTTATGAATCAATGCAGATGGTGAGGGAGGAGAGTAGCGAGCACAGAGGGCATGTGAAGGGGCTCAGTTTGGCAATGGCACTGGGTTCATTGAGTTGTGAGCAAATTGGTTAAAGCTTTTAAATGTGGCTAAGTGTTTGTTTATTCAATTGGCAGTGAGAAATCTGCATGTATTTCTGAACGGGAGAAAGCCATGGAAATTATCCTCAGCACTATATTTGATGGATTACAGTAGGAGAAGCCAATTAGAAAGCGAGTTAGAAGATAAAGCAAGACAAGAGGCACTGAGGGAATAGCCTGCCATTAAGGCAATAGTAATGGATATTGCAGATATAGAACCCTTACAACTCGGTGCACACAAGAGGAAAGAAAGTAATCCAGAAGACACTGAAATTGTGAGCTTGTGTAACTAAGGAGCATAAACTATGCCATTAACAAAAATGCACGAAGAGTTTTAAAAGAGATGAAGAGTTTGCTTGAATTGAGACAGTGTACGGTTCTTGCTGGGCTTTCTTAATGCGTGTGTCCAGTAGGTTTGACAATATAAAGATGTAGAGATTGAAACATCATTCATGAAGAGGAATACCTAAGAGGCATCTCTGTAGAATGGGGCTTATTCCTCAGAAGAAAAGTCAGAGCCCTCTCCTTGTGGAGTGCTTAGAGAAGGGAAAAGGGAATGGGGCCAGAGAAACATTCCTGATCAGATCAGCCTAAAACCACGGACTTGGAGTTCTAAGAGGGAAATGAGCCGAGTTCTGTGTGAGTAAAAGTGGCCCAAAAGAATGAGAAACAGAGTGTAAGAAGGGGCACAAGATTTTGAGACATTAAGAAATGGGTAGTTAGAAAACCCATGAAGAAAGCATGCAGTTATTTTAAGAAGTTTATGATAATTGAATTAAGAGAGAAATCAGAAACTTAGAGGTGGTAGGGAAGAGAAGTTTTTGAAGGGGTGTTTTTTTTTCTTCCTGTTTTTGTTTTTGTAAGAATAAAAAGAAATGAACTTTTTGGCAATCTAGGGGGTGAGAAAGGATGAATGAAATATGAGAAATGATTGTGAAAGGTACTCCTCTAGGAGTATACTATAAGGATTGGTTTCCCCCCCCCCCTTACTAATACAATAATTATTTGTCTTCCCTCTATCAAACTTGGAACTAATTGCTTTCCCTCCAGCTTCTAGGCATGTGCATGAAAAGGACTAATAATAACACAATTGAGGCTGCATTAATGGGTGACACAATGTATACATGTAATAGTCATCAGTCAGTGAGGAAATGCAAGTAAGGAAAGTGATGCCTAGGTATTGTTGGTAGATAGAATCCCAGCCAGGCAAGTTGCCACAAAGCGTAACTATTCCCCCACCTAACCATTGAAACCAAACGCCAGTGATTTCATGAGACAGCTGCCCTGCCATTGGGTCCTGTGTGACTCCTAGAAGCCCCTCAGACCAGAGTGGAATCGCCCCTGTGCGTTCCTGGCACTGCAACTCTTTACAGGAATAGAAAACCTCATCTTTCTCTCATGAATTCACCTGTGTAAATATAGAACTCACGTTTTTTAAAATAAACTTACAAAGTTGATCAAACAGCATCAAAATCCTCTTTTCGAAGACTTCTAGTATCGAAAAAAGATGTTCCATGGATTTGGCCGGGCTTACTGATGAGTTTAAAGTAGAAATATTCGCTAACATTTACTGAATGCTCAAGTTCTTTTAAAGCAGTTCAGGTGTACTGACACATTCATCCTCACACTGATCCCTGAGACAAACACTATTGTTTCTCAATTTTACGTAGAGAAGAGCTAAAATATTAGTTACATATTTAGTAAAAGGTCGTGCCTGAATTTGAACCCATGCATGATGGCGCTTAAGTTGCTGATCTTAGCCACCATTCCTCCCTGTCTTTGAATCTTTACTGCTCATATGAGAAGTAGGATAAAAATAGCCATACTTGTATAGCAAAAGTGTCATTTGCATGCATTTCCCCTAAGTAACTAATACTGGAAATCTGAAAAATTATGAATTATTTTATACAAAACAGAATGAAGTTGTAATCCTGGCAGTTATCTGAAATATACGTGACATTTTTTGTCCAGATGATACCAATGTAATCACTTGCAAACATTCCTGGTCACTTAAAAAGGCCTGCTGAGGGACAGTTTGAAGTATTCCCAGAAGTTTAGTTTGAGTATAGAATAAGACAAAGGGTGTAATTGTAGTATTGTCTCATTATGAAATCAACTACTGAAAGTTTAATTTATGTACAATTCTTGTACATACTTACAGATATTTCTGGAAAATGTGTCAAATGAGCATTAAATAGGCATATCATTTTCTTTAATCCTTTCCTAATGGTAATTTATGAATAATTCAATAAATACCCAGCATGGTATCATCTTCAAGTAAAAGCTTAGACTAGATCCTTTATTTTTAGCAATATTGGAAATATTTCTGAGAATCTATACTCTTAATATTTACTGTGTAGAAAATATGATCATTTTAAGGAAAAAATACTGCAAGTTATTAATAAAGCTCTTTTTAAAAGCTAAGCAATTTGCTGTTTAACAAATGAAACCTATAAATCTATACATGGATACTGCTCCATCCAAATACTCTTTAAACATGTCTGAGCATTAGGTAGTCATGTCATGTATATTCTCACAACTGTTATAAAAGTACCTGACCAATTAGAAAAGTCCCAAGTCTTGAAAGAAAATGCAGACTGCCTGCTGGCCCCTCTCCAGATTTCCGCCTTGTGTGGATTTTCCTGTGAGCATGTTTCTTGTTTGCCAGCATTGTTTTGGTTCCGTTCCGAAGTCCTAGGCTCCCCTTTCCTCTGTGGGAATCAACGCCTTTGTCAATTACCTGGACCATCTAAGATGGTTAACTTCGTCACCACGCTGTACATTCTAGAGCTACCTCTCCAATGTCCAAACACCATATGCTGAAAGAATAAGAATCTTATTTTTACCTACAATTGAATCCCGTTTGGGACCATCAATATACTACTGCCCCTAACAAATATGGAGTGTACTCAAATTAATTATTAATTAATTTCAGATAATTTTCTCTTTTAGAAAGTAATGTAGTCATAGAGGTCCCTTTTCATAGAGAAATTGAGATGATTTTATATGAATTTAAAATCTAATATTTGGGGGAAATTGCTGTTATATAGTGTGTGATCATCCCCTTCATCTCCAGGAAGTTTGTGTGTATACATATATATGTACATACAATGATATATATGTGCGTATAAATTTGGAGAACAATATATAGTGCTTGCTACCTAGTGTTACTACAAAAGATTGCTCTCTCTAAATATACCATCATGTGGAAATGTTCATTTGTGCTTGAAACACAGTGGTGAGTTTCTAATGCCGTATAAAATAAAATTAAAGTGTCACCTACTCAGAATATTAACAGTTTTAATGAAGATGCAGCATCTTGCAAACAATAATTAGTTCTGAGCATGAAAGTGGAGTGGGGTCACAATTAACACATTACTAATTTTTCCTAGCGCTTTTAGATTTTAACAATGATATACAAGTGGTAATTTAAAAATATAGATTGAATAATTTATTTTGTTATTCTCTGGTTACCTAGAATAATTCTAACTGCAAAGTTTGTGTAATACAGTATATGTATGTGTGTGTGTGTGTATATATATACACACACACATATATATACATATATATATACACACATACACACACACACACACACACACACACACACACACATATATATATATATTTCTTTTAAGAAAAAAAACCAACCTTGCTGTGGTAAAATATACATAACAAACATTTTGCCATTTCACCTATTTTGGTGTAGCCGTTAGTGGCATTAATTAATTTCACCATGTTGTACAACTACCATCACTATTTCAAAGAGTTTGACATCATCCCAAACAAGCCTCAGTACCTTTTTAGCAATATTTCCGCATTCACCTCTATCCCCCGTATGTGGTAACTTCTCAGACATAGCGTTTTGTCTCTATGCATTTACCTTTTCTAGATATTTTATTTAAGTGGGATCATAAAATACCTTTCCCTTTCCGTCTGACTTATTCAGTAGCATAATGATTTCAAGGTTTATCCATCTTAGAGCATGCTCTGTTTGAATGAGTAGCTGTAAGTTTGAGACGATAGTGCTGCTGTTCGGTGCCATGAAGTTGGTTCTGACTCACCGTAGCCCAAGTACAGCAGAACAAAGCACTACATGGTCCTGCATTATCTTCACAATGGTTGTCTTACTTGAGCCCATTGTTGCAGCCATTAATTCACTCCATCTCATTGAATGGCTTCCTCTTTTCACGCTCTTTTTCTGAATATATTCCTTGCCTAGGGACAGGTTCCACCAGATAACATGTCCAAAGGTTGAGAAATGGAGCCTCACCATCCAAGCCTCTAAGGAGTATTCTGGTTGTACTTTTACCAACAAAGATGTCTTCATGCTTTTGGTAGACCGTGATACTTTCAATATGCTTAACCAACAATGCAACTCAAATACATCAACTATTCTTCAGTCGCCTTTATTCATTGTTCTGCCTGTGCATGCTTAGGAGGCCATTGAAAAGAGTCCGGCTTGAGTCCGGCTCACCACAGTCCTCAAAGGGCCAGCTTTGCTTTCTGATGATTTTAAGAAATCTTTTGATGCAGGTCTGCCTGATAGAATACGTCTTTTGATCATTCCGACTGCTACTTCTGTTGGCATGGTTTGTGGTTCTAAGTAAAATGAAATCCTTAACACTTGAATCATTTCTCAATGTTGCTTCTTGGTTCAGCCTGTAGGTTGAGGTAGACCCATAGTGAAGGCTACAGTCTTTGAGTTTCATCAGTAATTGTCTTACCTC
>NW_022103896.1:87781968-87801628 GCF_000313985.2 Echinops telfairi | reverse complement strand
GGAAATGGATTGTTTTTGAAAGCAGAGATTATAAAAGTTGTAATGTACATGTTTTGAGAAACTATACATTAGTTTATGGACCTTAATAGTAATGGCATATTACAAAGAAAATTAAATTTCTAAAAATGGGATACAATAGGAAGTGGAAAGATATGGGCTATGCATATCAGATGTGGAATATTTTCCTATCCTACGTCCAAAGAAGATTGTTTGCCTAAATCGTGTGCAGTCAACAATTGGCTTAGCCAGAGAGTAAAGGCTGTTAGCACTGAAGATAGGCAACATTGTTTTGCTTTTTAAATAAAAGGTTCTTTTAGATAATTTAGTCATGTTCGAATGTTTTGTTTCTGTCCTTTTCATACTTCAGTATATGTTTAAATGATTTGTTTCAAGCTTAATACTTCAAGTCACACTGAAGGATTTCATGGAGACAAGACTCATTAGATATAACATTTGAAATATGTATATTCTGCTCAAAACTCATCAAAAGGCATGTCAAGAAAAAGTTTAATGCCACTTAATCTACCATTAATATGAATTCATTTAATGGTTTAAAATATATATTATATTATATATTCATAGTAAACATGAAATGTGCAAGATATATTAGTAATACAATGTTTCTAATAGAAATATGAAACAATAGCATATGTAGTAGTAGAGATGATGTAGTTTCTTTAAAATACCCGTATAAAGAACATTACCTTAATACAGAAAAATCAAAAATATCTATTGGTTTATATATATACTTTATAAACTATATTTATTGTATAAAGTTAATAGACTACATGAAGTATAAAGTTAATAAACTACATGAAGTAAAATAGGAAACCTTTACCGTTTTATATCATAAGACCCATTGCTACTAAGTTAATTTTGACTCCTGATAAGACAGAAGAGAATTAGCCCACATAACTCCTCTGTTCTTAGGAGGAGGAGCAGCCCTTGTGCCAAAGTGGTTACATATTGGGCTATGACCCAAAAGGTCAGCAGTTCGAAACCATCAGCCACTCCAGGGGAGAATGATGACGTTTTCTACTTCTATAAAGAAACTTGCCAGAGCAGTTCTACTTTGCCCTGTAGGGTAGCTATGTGTCAGCATCGACCCAATGGCAGTGAGTCTAGGGCAGATTGAGCGTGATTTCACCTATCAATATTTCCAGTCAATGATGAAAACAGTCAACATGCCATGTTGAGGAAATGCCATAGTGTCTAGACTGTAACACAGGATGTGTGTTATAGCACAGTACAGTTTGCAAGTGCATCCACGCATCATATTGGAGTCTAAAATAATTGAATAAAGAACATATAATTATCACTCTCATGCCTAAGACCAGTCTGCAAGGACATGTTTGAGCCAGGACTGACTCAAATCTGGGTATTCTTCTTCCAGAAGGTGTCTCATGACGGTAATATCCACTCATGATGGTGTCTCTCTTAAATTGTACCCTACTTTGTTGTACTTACAAGGGAACAAAAGGCCCTGGGCTGGAACAGACCACATGATGGGGGTGAAACTGTCCACTCTCTGCCAATGCAACCAGCATCTCAGTCACATACTAGTAGAGACTTGGCAATGATTCAAAGAGCAAAGTGTCAACCAGCACCTTGAGGCCAGTGTGAGAAAACCTAACAACTTGGTGTGAGTGAGTCAGCACGTACTGTGTGTCCCTGAAATGACCACCAAGATGCAAGAGGAGGTTGAGGACTTGACTATCTGCCACCACTGCATTTTCAAAAGTGTCGTGAACTCCCCTTAGTTTATTCGGTTGGCGTAACCGAGGAAAGCTCCCTTGCAGCAGTACTACAAGATACGGGAAACTAACGTGTGATTTGGTTTCTAGAGGCATTTGTCCAATGCTTCTGTAATATGAGAAGTGCTCATTGGCAAAGTTGGTTTGGAAACAAAAGCACTTAGAGGGAACGTTACTGCAGAATAATCAGAAATGATTTTCATTCCCAGAATATTGAATCAAATGTGCTGAAGAGGCATGGTGGTTTTTGCCAAAAACTGGCACACTGAGATGGCTGTGTGAGCAGGTGCACTGTTGTGGTGGCAAAACCAGTTCCCTGTCTGCCACAAATCAGGCCTTTTTTTTTTTTGGTCACACACTGTTCCACAGTCTTTTCAGAATCTCTAAATAGAAATCTTGATTAACAATCTGACCTCATGGAACAAACAGCAAGTGCACTATCCCACCATATAAAAAAAAATGAGCTTTGGTTTTTTGGGGGTACCCCTTTTTGTTTTTATTGGTACTTCCTTTCACTCTGTCCAAGGTTAGACGATATTTTTAAAGACACTGTATTACTAGGATACAGAGAGGTGATGTACAGGGGGAGGAGGTGAACAGGTATCCCAAGCAGGAGATGATGGGAAGACAAAGGGGTATAGGTTGTTTGGCCACATGTAAGTCACTAATGCAGGATGGCCTCTGCTCACCTGTCAGGTTGTTCTCCTGATGTGGCTTGTTTGTTCTTGTGAGGCTAGCTACTGATCCTTCACATGCTGTCAGGGTCGAGAGCTTTCAATGCAGCCTGCAAACTAAGACAGATTAAGAAGAAAGGCCTGGCAATCTACTTCCTGAAATTAGCCTGTGAAAAACCCTATGGATAATAATAGAATCTTATTCCCTAGAGTATTGGAACATGAGTCAGGAGGCACTCGGCATCTACAGAGATAACAGTACCCTTGAGCTTGCCAGAGATGGGAAGCCAGTGCATGGGAAACTTCTTACTCTATTGTACTGGGGAGCACCATGAGTCAAAGCTGACTTTGCAGCAGCCAGCAGAAACAAAACAAAGAGGAAATGTAGAGGCCTGAGAACATCGAAGAAGGCCCCGGCAGGGTGATATTAAATATATTTAACACTTGGAATGGCACAGGTGCTGACCATTTGGAGTGGCACGAAGCATAACAAGTGGCACAGTTGTCCAAGTCTTGTGATAGAATGTTGTCATGTATACCTTGCAGTATATTGCAGGACTTGTGTTCTAAACTAAAGAAGCTGAGATTTATCTTAAAAACCCTAGAGAACCATTGCAGAATTTAAAGCATTGAGAATGAATTTAAGATACAGAGACTTGGTTAGGTCACCAGGCAGGATTGAGAAAGGTATGGAACTTTCATATGTGCCTGCTAGCCTTGTGCATGGTACCCAGGGCCTCCCTGTGTAGGGCTCGTCGTTCTCACAGATCTGTGACGTAGTGTCCTGAGACGCACAGAGGGGGCAGCTTCTCCGCTCACACAGCTACAGAGAGCAGAGGCAGGTCTCAAACTCACTGTAGCTCATTGGGGTACATGGTCTTCCTAACAGCTTTCTGTCTCTGCTAGACTTAGTTCTGGGCCAATTAAAGTTGACGAATAGAGCCTGTCCTTGCAGGAAATACTCATTACCATTAAGTAGGTATGTTCGCTGAAATAATAAAAGGAAGTGAGTTGTCCTGATAGTTAGTACAATGGCTATTGTATTCATTGGGTCTGCAGTCGCTCTGTGATCCTTAGAATATGCACATTGCTTGATACCCTTCTTTTACAAGAACAGTGTTTCCTTCTAGCGAATCCTTTCTTATAAGGTGTTCTGCCATCACATAAACCTGCATTGAGACTTGACTCTACTCCTTCCAAATTACTTCTTTAAGGCTCTTTCTTATAGGTACCTGACAAATCATAAACACTTAGTAAATGTTCTGGCTGAGAAAGGGACCTGGCATGCAATAGGTGCAAAGGATGACAAGACGAATGAATGTCACATTGTCCCCTGCAATATGTCCATTATCATTTAATTTTAGCGTACCTGCAACGCCAAGCCAGGCAGCTCAAGTCTGATAGTGCCATGTGACGGTATCTCGTTCTCTCAATTTTTCAGCAAAGCAACATCAGATGGTGCCATTCCAGAAAGCAAAACAAAGAGAGCCCATCCTCCCTCACCATGCGTTATAAATAAAGCTTTGAGTTGAATGAGGCATGCTGTTTGGAGCAGCAAGTCTTCCAGTTTCAATTACAACCTATTTCTGGCTACATAACAAGCTATAAAAAGGACATTGCCAAAGGGGAGGCTGAAGGGTTTGAGAGAATTCTGATAAGAAACAAAGTCAAAGGGAAGTGGGGAAATGGCTGAGGAGTGGCTACAACTACTTCTATAAGACAATGAAAAGAAACCTGAATTGAAACGTTACAAGGGTGAGCAATGAATATGCCTTAGGAAGGAGGCCCCTTATTCGAGAAGCCTTAGGCTGATGCAAGGACAATAATGCTATAACTCCAAAAATTATAAAGTGGCTAAGTCGGCAGGGAAAGTGACATGAGATCACAGGTTAAGTATCAAAGAGAAACAAGGTGAAAATAGATCTAACTATAGTATTTGGAGATGTTAACTTTTCTGATGATTAGACTCCTTTTGGTATGATAAATGGGTCAGCCACTTCTCATGTTCTTTAAAATGAAAGATACACTCAAAGCTACAGTATTTTGTTTACATTCACAGTGGACAGTGTCATATTCAAATTCAATGACTTGAAGGATTTTTTTTTGGTATCCTGTGATTCAATGTAATTCTTAATTGTTACTATATTTTCAGCTAGGAAACATTAACTTACCAGAATCTGGGGGGGAAAGTTCAAATATGATCTATAAAAGGAATTAGAGTACCCCTAGACGGAACACCTTAGATGTCTGGTGGATTAGGTTCATCGAGTATATGAAAATACATTGCGACACCTGTCCTACCACTCGGGAGACTTTAATGACCCAACGTCTATTTTGGTAATTTAACTATTACACTTAGTCACCATGTTATTTGTCTGAGTAATAACAATAAGGAAGTGAGACTTTCCATTTTAATAACCTTTCACCTTATATCTGTACTTTTACTTTTAATCTCAAATTAACCAGTTCATTAACTGTTTGCTCCAAATTTTTTCTTAAAATGTGACTTTTTAATCCTAATTTCCTACTAACAAGTCTAAATATCACTTCTCAGTGATCTTTTTAATATACCTGCCATTTAAGTCTGTTACTTTTTTGCTGCTCCGAACTTTCACTGGTTTCATATTTTTCTTTTCTTGGTAGTTCTCAGAACTGAGTAGACTCTTCCATGTCAGAGGTGTGTCGATTCCCAACTTTTTCTCTGCATTTCTGATGCTGAAAAATGTCCACTGACCTTCAAAAGGAAAACCGAATTAACATTCCAGTACCACCCCCCAGCCCGCCATGTCATTAGTTAGAATTTCATGCTTCTCATTGTACTTCTACGCTGCATTTAGGTGTTGTGTCAACTGAGCTGAAAGCTGATCTAATATAGAAATAAGTGACCATAGATAAGGATTGCCAGCAATTTTGAGTGTGCTTCTCAAATTGAACCTTTAGTAGAAGGAGTCAGAGAGTTACCTACAAGGTGACATGTTAGAGGTATGGTACACTCATTATTTCAAACTGCACCGAGTTTCATCTGCACAGTATAGTTTTACAGCTATATAGAAATTCAGAAATTACTTAGGGGGTTATTTCAAAAGCAAAGTCTATGTATTGAATCAAAGATTACTTTCTAATTTTCTGATAGCTCATGGGAGCATTTTAGCAAAAGTAGGTAGCATTGTACATATTTTCATCCAACCAAATGTATTTCCATGAAATTCACCAGAATAGATTTGTAGTTAAACTTTCTCTCTAAACTATGCATAATAAAAATGGGACATTTAGGGTTAGTGAAGTTTTCTCAAAACCTTCTCTCTTTCTTTCTTTAATGGAATAGAAAAATCTTGCCACTTGTCTGTTCATTACTTTTTTCCAAAGTGTGCTTTTGTCTTTACAGATGAATTTAAGATAGAATTGTTGACTCTTAGCCTTAATATAGTAAATTATAGAAATAATATCATAAAACCAGAACAATGATGGGGTGAGATTAGTGTAGCATGACGGTTACTGACTGAACCTTAGGTGAAAACTCACAGGCTAAAACAATGTAAGCCCAGCGAAGCAAGCGTGAGAAAGGAAAGAACGTGGGGCAGGGAGCAGGGGGAACCCTGTATAACATGGCTTATTACAAAGCTCCCAGAGCTTTACAACAAATCACTACTGATTGCTTGGCATCCTTTAGCAGCTACAGGGAATGATGGGTGTTATTCCTCTCCAAAACACCAAAAAACCAAATTCACTATCATCCAGTCAATGCCGACTCACAGTGACCCTGTAGGGCTGGGTAGAACTGCCCCAGTGTGTTCCTGAAACTGCAACACTGTGTCAGATTAGAAGGCCCTCTCTTTCTCCTGAGGAGCAGCTGGTGGTTTTGAATTGCTGACCTGGAGGTTAGCAGCCTACACCACCAGTGCTTCTTCCACTGGACAGTAATTCTGACACACACTGTGGCTGTGTTACCCAGCCCTTCCTATTAGACTCTGGGGAAGCCAGTGCCTCCTCTTCTCTGGGCCAGATATAGGTGCCATCTCTGTGGTGCCACCCTGAGGGGCATGCTGATCTGTAGTTAAGACAGTAGCAGGAGCTGTGTCTACTGGGCTGTCATGGCCAGAGGAATGGTGTAAAGCCCTCTGGCCAGGAAGCAAAGCTAGGAACCAAAGACTGAAGCTGGATAAGCTGAGTAGATCAAAGTGGTACATAATTGGTAATTAACTAGGAAGTTGCTTAATTCCTTTTGGTCTCAGTTTTGTCATCTATAAAATGGAGATATTAATAGTCATTACATTCTAAGATTGTCGTGCTCGCTTCGGCAGCACATATACATTCTAAGATTGTTATGCAAAATCAATACCTTAATATAGTTTAGTGTAACTGCATCCAAAGCTACATAAATCATCATCATAAGTAGGTGAAAGGTATAGAACCTATGAAACCAAACTCGTTGCCTGTAAGTCGAGTCTAACTCAGAGTGACACCATAGGATGTAGTAGAACTGCCTGCTAGCTTTCCCAAGGCTTCAGTTTTATGGAACACACTGTGTCATAGCTTTCTCCCAGGGAGAAGCTGGGGAGTTTAAGCCTCGGACCTTGTGGTGAACAGCTTTCTGGTTCACTTAAACCACTGTGTCGCTAGGACTTCTTGGAGGGTGAGGTCACTGTGAAAGATAATGCAGTACTCGTTGGAATCAACAAGTTGAGTGTGCTTCCTTAAACAGTCCACCGCATCTTAGCCACGCCATGGCAGCAGAGCCAGCCTGCTGGCCTCCAGGTGCCTGTATTGAGCCATATTGCAGGAGGGCTTGCACTAGGATAGCTTTGGGAGAAATGTAGTGTGATGGTTGGAAATGTCTGTCATCAGAGTTAGCAAAGGGAACATAATGTGGAATTCCTCCCCAAATAAGGGTATCACGTGGGCAAAATAAGAATATAAAACCCTGATTCAAGTGGAGTCTCGATTCTAAATTTGGGGCCTAGTCTTCTCTGCCTCCATCCACCCTCCCAGTTACACAACCATTCCATATTTCCTATGGGGACTCTTCAGATCTGTAGTAAAATGTTTCTCATTCATGGTGAGAGACAGAAACCCAAGTGAGAGGGGCTTCTATTTCCTAGCCCAGCACTGTGTGCTCCCTAGTTGTGACACATTTCCAAACAAAGGGCCAGCAGTGTCACCCAGCTCTCTTTGATTCCTGTGTTGATATCCTCCACACTGCCTGGTCTCTCGCTTTCAGCATGAGCTACCCTGACAGGCCTCCTGTGTTCACCACGGCTCCATTCAGCAGGTGCTCCCATGGAAGCAAATGGATTCAAGTATCATGCATCCACACATTCAGCATTGAAACTGTAGGATAAATGGACAAGTGTACCTTCCTCCGTGTCTCCTGCATTTCCCCCCTGAGGATTGTGAAGATGTGTAGGAGATGCGAGGAGTAAGAATCGTATTTTCTCCTGGATTCATGCTGTTGTCCATGTGAGCTGCCAGGGCAGTCATGCTTCTCTGCATGGTCTCGTCCTGCCCTCTGTGCTTACAGCTTCTAAAGCGCCTTCCGTGATCCAAAAGTCTTTGACTCTGTTACCCCAAACTGAAGTTATTCCTCAGACTACCAAAAAAGTAGATGGCTTGTAATCTTATATTAGGCAGAGTAATATAAAAATGGAAACTTTTGGAAGGACACTGTTGTCTCTTATAATGATTTATGCATCACCTAAGGAAATTAACTCTCTGTGACATATTTCCAATTTTAACTTTTCTCTTTTTCAAATTAAAGTATCAAATATTTCTTCTGAAAAATAAACAGGGATGTAAGGTTCCCTTGTTATGGGCAGTACAAGGCAGTACTGTTTCTTGATTTCCATTCAATTTTTCCCGTCTCAGCCACAATTTTCTGGTTTTCTTTGAATGTTTTCCCTAAAAAGATCCCATATTCTGTACCAGTGTGTGATTGATTTATACTTCACATTCTCACTTCAGTTTTTCTTGATTTTGTGGTTTTTGCTCATCATTCAATATGTTCCAACATTGCTGTATGTCAGTTTTTAAATAGAAGAAATAATATCCTAGTTTGGAAAAGCTCTCTGGGATTATGGGTTTGGTTAATATCCTCTAAAAACAATTTCCAAAAACTGTAGCAGAAGATTACCAATAGCTTTTTATGTGATTGCATCCCCTGGTGCTGGAAATAAAAGCACAGTCGGAGAAGGAAAGCCCTTGGTCTGTAAGGCTGATCCGGGGTTGAGGCCATTTAAACTTAGATATCAATAAGTCGGTCTGTTTAATCCTTAAAATTTTTAATTAAAATTTAAGGAAATTAAGCCTAGTAAATTTAAATATAGGTGCCCTGATGGCATGACAATTAAATGCCAAACTGCTAACTGAATGATCAGTAGTTCAAATCCACACTGAGGCTCCTCAGAAGAAAGCTCTGATAGCCTACTTTCCAAAAAAATGAGTCATTGTAAGCAGTACAGGGAACTTCTACTTTGACACATAGAAGGTTGCCATGAGTTGGGGACAACTCCATGGCAACTGGTCAATACCTGATCCTCGTGTCCCAAAGCAGGATCGTCAGAGTAGTATCATCATAGTGGTCTGCCTCCCACCGAGGAGAGTGTGCAGAGCAGTTATGTACAACGGACTGTAGGATCGGAGTCCCTACTTTTCCCATTATAGATATCTGTATATGATTTTATCATTTTCATGATATTTAAGCAGTATGAAAAACATATGAAATTGCTTACTACAAATTAGTCAGTAAGCACAAGTAAACCTGTGCTTCCCTTGCTAATTGGGTAATTCATCGTTGGTTCGGGGGCAGGTTTCATCCCTAGGGAAAATACATTTGTCATTGTGTCAGACCGGGTTTCCTGGAGAAACAAACCCAGTGATACCCATCTATGTATAACAAAGAGCTTTTTTTCAAGAAGTAATTATGTATCAAGAAGGCATCCAAGCCCAGTCCAAATCACGTGCCTAAGTCTGATACTCGGACTCACACTGCCACAGGCAGTGACACAGAATGCAGGAAGCTAACAGGCTAGTGGATCTATAGTTGTGTGGACCCCAGGTTGGTAGAAACATGGCAGGACAGAGGCAGCCCTTGGGGTGAGTGGCAAGAGCCCGAGAAAGGGGCAGAGAGGGAGGTGCCCATTCCTCCTCACCCTCCCTCCCTCCCCCCCCCCAATTCTAAGAAGGCCACACCCCATTGGTAGGCATCATCTGGCTGTGACCTGATTGACAGATTGGATTCCACGCCTATACTTTCATACATCTGCAAATTGACATCAAATCAACTACCACAGTGGTGAAGTGTCGAACTCTACTATACTATGAATTACGAGAGGGCACAGGAATTGTAAAATTGATGAGGCTTTGGTTCCATAGGAAAGTGCTCTGGGGTTGAGAAATGGGCAGATGCCAGCCATAGCTTGAAGTGGAATCTGTGATGTGGCAGAATTGTTCACTACAGATTAGTAAATTAATATAAGTAATCCTGTGCTGACTTCGCTTATTGATTAATCCAACACTACCAGAAACAGAGGGTTGATACACACTCAGCTGGAGCTCTGAGACCTTACTCTGGGGAACTGAGGAGTGTCAGGAAAGCAGCAGGAAGGCATCCTGGACAAAGGGCTGTGACTGGGGCATAAGGAGGGGACTAGAGTGGTAGAGATGGGCAGAGACTCTCTGAGCAAGCAATAGCATGAGATGAACATCTTTTCAGGCATTTTGACACTGTAGACCCTCCAGAAATAAGATTTTGGAGGAGTTTATATATCATTGTGCCAACAGAAGACCCCTCTGAGTCTTGTAACTCAGTTGTCCATCATGAAGGGATATTCTGCCAGACTGATGACTCCATTGACAGCTCCCTAGGATACTTGTTTTTGGAATTTCACAGTAGGCAATACTGTAACACATCACTGAGGTACTGGCAAAACTATGCCTGGATAACTTAGTGAAATCGTTTTCAGAATTGATAGCTGGGTCATCAGTTTGCTTCAGAATAGAATGCATTGAGATTTAATCGGGAATAGAATGCATTGAGATTCAATCGGGAATAGAATGCATTGAGATTCAATCCGTGGGCTAGGAAGTGAAGTTGCCTGGATTTGAATCCCAGATCTGCCTATTATGAGCTGTATGTCTTTGATTATATGAAAGTTTTTTTAAAATGCTACAAAATCATAGAAAGTTTAATTAAACAAAAATATCAAAATGTGAAGCTATTATTTCTCAATATATCTTTCATCTAAATTGATACATTTCTGAAGGTGAGATTTCTACCTCTCCAACACTTTCCTGAAGAATTTCACACTCTGTAATTCAGACCACATCAAAACTGCAGTTTTGACATTCTTAAGGACTTGAGTTTATTTCTTTTAAATGTTCATTGTGAATACTTTTGGGGAACAAAAAAGATAAAAAGAAATCTGAAGACTGCAAGATCAAGGATGTAGGGTTGATGGGTTAAAGTTTTCTCAAAGGAAAATCTTTGCTACTATTGAAGAATGTGCAGGTCCATTGTTGTGATGGGGGTGGGTTGGGGGTGGGATTCCTCTGTGCAACTTCCCTGGTCTTTTTTTCTCATGAACACCGTTGTCATAAAAAACAAAAACAAAAAAACTTCCTCCTAATAAGCCCCTATAATTGGCCTGTGTCCTTTAAGAAAATCAGCCTTCCAAAGAGTCATAAGAACTGTCTCCATACCCTTCTGCTCAGTGAATTTAACAAGCCCAACAGATCTCCGTAGAAGCCATTGCTTTGACTGAATTTTTGAATAGAATGTTCTTTTCCTAGAAAACTTTTAAAAACAGTTTTGACATATAATTAATATATTATGCAATTCAATAATTCTGTCACATTTTAAAGAGTAGTGCCACCATCCACCTCAATTTGTAACATTGTCTTTTTCTTATAATCATTGTTATTAGCTCCCATTTCCTCCCAACCTCCTTGCCATACTCCTGTGAAGTAATTAATCCACTTGCTGTCCCTGGAGATTTACCTGACCTTGATTTCATGACAGAAACACATACACAACAGTAACAGAGAAAGACCTCAATCCAAAAAAAGTAGAAAATATTAAAAATTGAAACAAATAAAAACAAACAAAATCGGAAACAGTTTTAAAATGAGTCAAAAGGGAGATCAAATGATAAGGTATTACATGTTATCCTAACAGCATCTGCATGAATCCACTTTCCAGTGCACTCTGTCTGATAGTGAGGCTATTCCCATCTGTGGTCCGTGGTCAGAGGGGACTCACCAGAAGCTTAATCCATGTAGGGACCCTGAAAAGAGAATTGGGACTTTCACTGTCATCCATAGCCGTCTCTATAAACCAGGTGTTTTTGTTCTTGGCAGCTTGTTGGCCAATGAAAGTGAAGTAGAAAACAAGTGTATTTAGGGGTGTGCCCCTTGTTTTCAGGGTTCTGGAAGCCTAGCCCATTTTGCTGAGCCCTGAGCATCAGACATCACATCTGGCCATCACCCCCATAGCACAGGCCTATATAAGGGTTGGATTTTTTTTTTTGGAAGGCACCCTAATGAAGCCCAAACAAGTGCATTACTGATGGAACTTAACTACAGCCATCTACCGATCACAGAACACACTTCAACGTGTTTTCTTTGGAGGAAACCCAGAATTGTATGTACTGGAAGTCTGGTGCTCACCTTAGTACTTTTAGACTTACTACCCTTGTATAACTTAACTTCTCTTTAAATCCATTTCTTCCTTTGTAACTTTTAAATAACAGCACTTAATTCTTGGTGGTTATGAAGATTAAATAGGTTAATGCATACCAGTTAATACCTGCAAAAGTTCAGGTGGCTAGGCCATAAAATGTACTACCTTTTATGAAACTATTATGATTATAATACTTACAATAGTTTTATTGTAACAGTGATATTTCAGCCTTGGCTCGTTATTAATTATCTGCTGCCATGATACCTTTTGATGGCAGTGTCTTTACCAAAGACAAAAACGCTGACTATTCGGAATTAGTATGCACTTTGGATAGCCTAAAACCAAAACTCCGAAGACTTCATTGGCACAAAAATGACACCAGATTTAGAAAATGAGACAACATGAAATAGAAAGTAACACATTTATAAAATATGCATCTGCAATTAAGTATTTGATTAACGGTGTTACTTCAGTTTAGTTTGTGAACAGTCAAGAGAAACAGACCAAACTTTAAATGGTTTCTTGGAATCTTAAATATAAAAACCTTTGCAAACAACCCAGTGCGCTCACCTAGGGCACAGAACTGCTGAAGGAAGAGGCTCTTTGTCAGGTCTGGGGATTGCTAGGAGCCCCAGGCAGATTGACTCAAGGATTTGGGTAGAAAAAAGAGTCAACTGAACCAGACGGAGAAGCAAACTCTGGTAAGTCACTTGAATCCCGGCAACTGATTGCGAGTTGACAAAGCAATGCAGACCTCTAACCCTTCCTTTCTAGGGGTGCTTATTGTAACGTGTGCTAGCGATGAGGATGTGCCTTCATGGCTATTTAGATAAGTTGTTCACCTGACCTGAAGTGTTTTTAGAGGGCGATGTGTGCAGAAATCTTTGATTCTTCGAACCTAATGCTAGTGAGTGGCTCAGGGTGTTTGGGGATAGCTCTGCTTCGACAGCTGGTGCTATGTGACTCTTGAGGGCCCCTGCCATGCTGAATACAGTGTGGCTCTCTTGGCATGTACCTCGTGTTGGTGTAACTCTCTGTACTTCCCACATCATAGCTGGCAGAAAACTATGTACTTAATACACTTTTTGACAGTAGATAAAGTATGAAAATGAAGAATGCTTGCATCATTATCAATAACATGGCTTCGTTTTAAGGAGTAATTTTTCAACTTTTCACATTACTCTGTCTAAACTTAAGGACTCTAGGTGGTTCTGTTGGGTAGACTACTAATTGCAAGGTGGGCAGTTCAAACTGACCACCTACTTTACAGGAGACAGTGGAGGCTGCTTCCATACAGATTTACTACCTGGAAAACCCTACATAGGGTTGCTGTGACTTAGAATTGACTTAATAATAGTAGGTTGGGCTTACATACCTGAAATTAGTCTCTCTGTAAATGTATATTTTTACCAAGCTCTTTAAATGATTTAGTATGTTGGATTGTTTCTTTGTGAAAACATTTATCTTACTAAAAAGGGATATTTATCCATTTATCGGGGTGGAAGATAGCTGAGGAGCGAGGCGTACTAGTGGAAGGGGGTATCTACTGCATAAAAGTACAAAAGAGACACAAAACACACGACTAATAAAAGTACTTTGCTGTTGTTTAAACTACCCGAGGCACTTGCAATTTGCCGGTCCCTGTGAATTTATTCCTTCAGTCTTGTTCTTACACTCATTGGCTTCACCGTGTGCATGTTGCTATACATTTGTAAGACTTGTATTAACTCATCTTTAGAAAATTTCAAAGATGAAAATGTAATCCTCAGCTTGTGTGATTTTATTGTTATTTACTCTTATTGCCATTCTTAACCATGGCTATGGGCTACATGCTCTTTTTGAATATCACAAAATTAATTTTTTAATCATACAGTTGCAATGATGAAGCTGGTTTTTATCTATTGTGAAAACTGCACTTTTCTATTTTTGAGAGCTAAATTCAGAAGGCACGGAGCTGTGCCTCAGAGTCTTTTCCATTATCTTTTCCTTCACACACCACACCATTCATTTAATACTTCATTACAGGCGAGCTGCTCTGTCTATCTATATATATGTATATATGTGCCATTTTGTTTTAAAACAGATTGTAGATGAAAGGAAACCATTTATTTCTTGCTTGCTTGCTGTAATTACTAGATCACTAATTGCTTCCAATCACAGACATCCACTGTCAGTAAGGATGACAACAGAAACATCGAAGAAAAGAGGTGGCTTTCTTGCTGTGATAGATTTTTCATATTCCCAAACACAGTATTTTTTTTTTTGCTTATTGTTTTTCAGTTCATTGCTGAATAACAGCAACAAAATAATAGACACAGTCCAGATTGCTGAATGTTTATTATTTCATTCACAGTTTGACGGTGCGAACATGTACATGAACATGACCGAGCCGAGCCAGGACTATGTGCCAGCCAGCCAGGTGGGTTAATTAATCTTCTCTGCCTTGTTTCAAATTGTAATTAAACAAATTCAAAGAGTTGCATTGCAAATGAGTAGCACTATCAGTAACTGCCTCAATCAGGAATAATCATAATTTATAAACAAAGCATTTAAGCCTTGTTTCCAGTTAATGAGATAGCACTGATAAAACATCAGAGTTAGCGTTTGTTGAAAGCTACTACCTTGTTTCCTCTCCAGAATGCCAAGCAGCTGTTTTGCCAGCATGCTCTCTCCTAAACAGTTGTTTTACCTTTAGGAAATAAAGTCTTTACAGGTGCAGGTTATTTCTGCTTCTGCTTGTAGATGAGTTAATCATTAGAAGCTATACATGTCACAAATAGCTGTAATTATCAACTGTTGGGGCTGTTTTCAACCACATGCTCTGTTCATTACCAGAATCACGTGGTCAGTGAGCTGTGCTAGTACCACAGTGGCCCAGTGGATGCTAATACTGCTTACCAGCCCATGGGGGAGGAGGATAGTTTTTAGGTCAAAATGCATATGATTGCAACCCTTCAAGGACATATTTATGTCCTCTTCACTGGAGCTCGTTGACAAGGTATTTGATCATAACAGTGACAACACGGGTGCACTGAAGATATAAATGGCTGCCTTTACAAAAGTAAGTGGTTGGTTGTTTTCTTTTTGGAGACTTAAGAACAGGACCTTTCGTCTAGAGAGTGCATTTAAAGTAAACTTAGAACTGCCCGACAGAATCTGTGTTACTTAAAAATAAGAATATTATAAGCAAACGTAAATAAATGAATGTGCAGTGAGGCAAGTTCACAGGAGCACTTTATAGACTTGAACATTTTTCTTCTGGGACAGAAAAAGCCGTGGCATCCTGGTCTTTCCTATACCGTCAGCCGAAGCATAATCACCAAGATGGTAGTTTTCAATGTTTACACATCTACCCAAATAGTTCTGATACCTGAGAGGGAAATGGGGCTTGGAGACAGATACACACCTCTTCTTCTTCCTGGTGGTTGTCAGTGTATTAAATCGAATGTATATGTTAGGGCGATACTCTGTGAGATTTTGAACTTTCTCTAAATGTCGCATGTGTAACCCAAGCTGAGGCAGGCCCTAAAGTCCCAAGAGCTTCATTTGCCTTTCCAGTCCACAGTGATCCATGCTGTCTTTGGGCCGGACAGGCACTGCAGCACTCAGTGGTCCTTCCTAGGCTCCTGCCACCCAGGTCAGCGGGTTACTCTTAAGAATGCCTTTGCAAGTCAAGCGGTGTGTATACAATTACTTAACCGAATCTGTTCAGCTAAGTACTCTCCCAAATCCATATGTAGTTCTAAATAGCATTGTTTGATTAAAAAATGAAAAATATTGTTATTAAGTTTCTTCTAACCATCAATCCCCAAACTGTACTGACAAGTTTAGAATTACTATTGGATTAAAGCAGCCCGGCATCATCTCTTATGTGCCTTTAGGGTTTTGAAGTGTACGGGCTAATTGAATTTGTTTGAAACAGCAGAAACACAAACTCAATAAGTGATTGCTGTTATAAAGCAGCTGCTCCCTTTCAGGTAATGATTATGACTGTCTTAAAGAGTTTTAGGTAAAGGATTAAAAAGGCAGAGCATATTTATCATAACAGCTGACCTCCTTAGATTTTTTTTACTGTATCTTACATAATATTCAGCCTGACTAAATCAGACAGCAAACCTTTTTTTCTTCTTTTTGAGTTTAGTAAAAAAAAAGGCTTAAATATCAGTGATAACTTATGGAGGAGTAGAGAGCACCAGATACATTTGTGTTTTTGAAAAATATGGTAGGTTTATGTTCCTGAAGCAGACTCTTTTTTACAATAACTTTACATATATAAAAGTGTTTGTAGAAATTACTATTTTAAAAAGGTAGACTCAAGTAAGGTAATATATATACCAAGAGGGAATTAAATTTCACAAATTGTAAACATTGTTTGGTTTGAGCTGAGCTTTACAGTTGACATTCTTTTTGTTTACTGGAAGGTAGTGTGTTCAAGAATTCATTACCTGATAATCTTTTGGGAAATTTTAATCATAATACCTCTTTAGGTGATCATAAATAAGACTTTAGTCATCCTGCCATGGGGAAAAATAGTTTTGTTCTTTTTCCTACAGAACATCAAACATCTGCATAGTTTAGCAATCCAAGACAATTTGCCTCACAGAACCACAATGATAATTCCTGTTCAATTTTCAAATCAGTACATGCTTTGGGACTTAGAGATGAAGTTGCTAAGTAGCAACATATGGTGCACTCCTGCTCCTGTGATGTTGCTGCGAGCAAATCGTATCATTCTATACTTGAAATCATTTTTTATAGAAAGCCAATGCTGGAATTGCTCCAGAAACAGAAGCACACTGTAGAAATTAATGATATTCTTTTAGACAGTCCCAAAAGGTTCTTTGGCACTAGCTACCATGTGCATGTTATACCTCTTAAGCTAGTGTATAAAAAGCCCTTCAAACAATTTTTGCATTTGATTTTATAATTGATCAGCAACTCCTGAATTAAATATACCACCCCATCATAAACTGCTCTAGTATGCAATAAGTGTGCATAGCTTCTGTACTCTGCTGCTCTTCATGGGCTATGGAGTCGCTTTTTCCTATAGTAGCTGTAAGTGTACTAGACATGTAGTACTTTAATTTAAAAACATTCAGCTGTTTTTCTATTGCGATTAGAATTTGAATCACATCACTACAAAATGTCTGCCTTCTGTGAGTGGGCCAACGAACGGGAGAGAAGAAAGGAGGACTGGCAGCAGAGCATCACACATTCCCCCCATTCTCCTTCATAACTTGCCACCTGTGTTTTCAGTGACTATGTCTCAGAGCACAGGACCACATGGTGGCCATGGATGGGGCTTCTCACCTGAGCGCAGACTCTCCTCCATACACATTCAGCCATGCAAGTACACATTCTTTGGGGCTTGTACTTTTCTCCACAACTTGAGATCCTTTCTCCAACCTCTAGAATTATAGTACTCTGTGTAGTTCTTAATATGCTCTGGTAATCAAGATCTGAATGTTTGCTTGAGTCAAATGCAAGGAAAATCTTGAGAGAAACTTCAAATTAGGCAAGGAGAGCTTGGTTCTCTCAATAAGAACTTCCGACATCATCAGAGTTATTATATTTTGTTTTTCAGTTTTGTGTGTCCGTTGTTGTTATAGCTGGTACAAGAATATCTTCTTAGATGCTTCCTGGCTCTGCTGTCCTTCCCCCCCCCCCCCCCCGTATTGAACTGTGTGCCCGTGCCAGTGGCATTTTCTACCAGCTCCCTTGGTAGGAGTGCTTTTCTTCCCATCCGTGCCTCTGTCTGGGTACCATATGGAAAAGGTTAAGGAGGACTGATGTTTCTAGATAAAAAATAATAATAATCACTTGATTGGGCAATCTGGTTTGTCAGTGTCAGTTAGATTTTGGAGAAGCTTATGTTACTTGCCTGAACCACATTTCCAATAAATCAGTTCTCCCCTGACAAGAACCTTCCTTTGCACCCAGCTTGGCTAATCACCAGATAGTGTAGATTCTACTTTTTTTGTTTTCTGCATAACTTATAAAGCTGTACCATCTTTTCCATCTGCATAATTACTGCCCTTTCAGTGGGCCTCACAGTTTCACTTTAACTCATCTTACCCTACTCTCATTATTTTACCCTTATTGGGGCCTTTCCATTTCTCCTCACTGTTGCCTGAATGGTCATTAAAGGAACCACGAGAAGAACGCAATGCCTTTGGACCCATCGCCTACACGTCGAAGTTACTGAGCTCTTTGTCCCTCTGTGGCCATCTTCACTGACTGGTTTTTCTGTTTTTTGCATTAGACTGTGAGACATTAAGAATGGGATCTAGGTCTTGTTTTTCTCTGTATTTCCTGAACTCAGAATAATATCGAAAATATTAGAGGTATGCGGCATTGTTGAAAAATAAGTGCATTGATGAAAATCCTCCGTGGGCATTTTTTAATCACACTACTTATTTTAGTCTTTGGAGTGTCATGGTTCTAGGCCCTGCACAGCAGGACGTATAGCAAACTCAGCCCTGTCAATTCGGTTCCAGTAGGTTCTCTTCTGGGTTTTTCCTCCATGAGACATTTACAGAATGTCCTCCTCCTTGGAGAATCTTGCAAGCACGAAGCTCAAAGAATTAATGTGATAATAAACTTGATAAAAATAGGCATTCTTACAGTAGTGTCCTACTGCTGTCTGTCAGCAGCAGTGCAGTAACAGTGAACCAATAGGGTGCTGCAAGTTCCTTGTTGCATAATTTTCTCTGAAATCTACTGCTAGAATTAGAATACCTTCAGATTTGCATACATATCAGTAGCTGCATATCGTTCAATTATATTTTCCTAATATGAAAAATTTCCAGATCAGGGTATAAATGAAGCAAGAGAAAGGGGCAAGCGAAAACAGTATAAAAGAAAATATTTTAAGAGCATTTTTTGGGGTGGGGGAATATCTCTTTATTAGTGTTTGTAAAATTTCTATGATTGTGATAAATTTGAACTAGAAATTAGACCAATTACCTTTAGATTGATTCCTCTTGGCAGAAATGTCAGGAGTAAAATCAACTTAACTTTTTGACCACTGACCCAGTCAAGTAATAAAGCTGTCCTGCTTTGATTAATCTAGTTAGTCCAACAAAGTCTGGCATCTTAACAAGCCCAAACTAGTTACTCAAACCAGTCCGCAGTGTAAAATCCAAGCGATGACTCTGTGCAGTCCCGGAGGTATTCATTACAGACAAAATTGCGCTTGTTCCCTTGCATACGAGCTGAGTTTTCAATGGGAAATGAAAGGATGCCTGGAAAAATTGGCCACCTAATTAAGTTAAACTACTCTAGCATTTGGCTTGACATCTTCATTATTCAAAATTAAAAAGATGCTTCACTTGATCACACAAGTTACTATTGTTTATGTTGGTTTCTTCCTAAATTGGCTTCTTACATAGAAGTCTGTTTTTCAGAATTGTATCTTGAAATAGCTCCCATCTTTATTACAGTTTGTAAAATTGTCTTATTAGATGCTGAATATGGGTGCCATACAAATACATACGGAAGAGCTCTTAATCATCAAAGGCTCATAAATCTTCCGGTATATTTTCTTTTTTTTTTTTTTT
>NW_022103896.1:87754223-87781380 GCF_000313985.2 Echinops telfairi | reverse complement strand
GTCGGCTTAATTGGCTGCAGACCGGTATATTTTCTTGACATTTATTTGCCTCTTGGTTTAGTTCCACTTCAAATGAGTTTTGTCCCTCAGCTTTTATTATTCTTATCGTTAGTTGAGTTCGGCTATTCTAGTTACAGATGATCACTTTTATGAAAAATATGAATCCCACCAAATTGTAATAGACCGTACACGTCAAACTGAAATTCGTTTGAGCAGCCTAAGGTTGTTTTATCTCAGTTTCTTGAGTAGACCTATTTGAGGAGCATTTTTAAAACATGAACACATGTAGCGCACACCAGCTACTGATTGCCAGTCCTCGTCCTTGACACTAATGAGGCTGCTGACAGGTCAAATGCTGTGTATCATAAACATTTGCAAGCTGCGAGATTAGTGAATGTAAGTCTATTTTAAAATTTTACGCTATAAGTGCTTGTTGTTCAGAGTGTACAAGTTTTGTTACAGTTCTCTAGTACTATATTTTTTTCCAACATGAGGGAAATCCATTCCAGTGATAAAAGTTACTGAAATATCAGATTTGTGGTAAAAGCAGATTCTGAGAAGGCGGGGCCCTATGTGGAGTATCATTGGCTCCACAGGCAGCTGTCAGGTGGGAGATACTAAGACAGGTGAGCCATAGGACGAGATGCTGCCCTGGAGTACAGCACCCGACTGGGTTTCCAGTTATTATTTCCAAGATTTTCATTTTCTGAACTGAACAGCTATGAAAAAACTAAAATGATTTTTCCTGTTAACTTTCTCAGTGCCAGAAAGCAGGCCGCACAAAACGTCCTGGCTAATACAATAAATCAGTCACTAAAGAAGGGCAGAGACTAGGCAGGGTGTGCTGTACTTTCCCATATAACAAGCACACAGATGCATGAGAAACTAACACGCAAGGCGATTGCCTAGTCTGAGGAAAAACTACATATCACCCCTGTTATCTGTGTACAAATCTAGTATTAAGTTAAGGCTAGTAATATCTGACATTAGCTGGTGATGTCAGCTATGTTTTCAGAACTCTTAGAGGATGCGCCACACAAATGCTCCATTTACGATATTTCAGTGGGTCAAGGAGAAGTAACTGTGCCCATTTTTAATGTCAGAGCACTGATCCTTGGAGTCAGGGGTTTTCCATCCACCCCATATTTTGTGAGACCTCTTTCTTCATGTCCTCCTGGCCACACCAGGACGCCCTTTACAAAGTGTGAAGTTTCCCTTCGTAGTTTCGGTTCCTCGGTTTGGAGCACACCTAGCTGAACTTCCCAGAAGCTCGAAGAGACGTGTGGTTTTATCTTTCTCCGCATCCATGTTTCCCTCTCTCTCTGGTTGCTCTGCAGCGGAGTGTTCATTCTGTTCACAGTGTGGATGCAGACGTCTACAACAACCGCCCTAATGCTTTACAGTGATGGGTGGCTGTCTTGGAAAATTGGTTTCTTTTATCCAGCACTGTAATTCCTTCCATCCCCTGTTCCTGTGTCATTGCTAGTTTTGCTGTGTTTCTCCCATTTTCTTTTGATCCAGATGTTTTTTGCACCCTGACCTTCCGCCTTTTTTTCACTCTCCAAAGGTAAATAAAATACAGGAGTTCTTTCTGTAGAAGGGTTCTTGCCCTTCCACCCTCTTCCCCAGGAATCAACTTCTGGGCATGTAATGTTTTAGGGACATTAACTTGTCTTCATGAAACTGATTGAACTGCCACATTTACTCAACATTTTATATCTCCCATACCCCTATCTTCAATTCTTCTTCAACCAAAGTTCTAGGAAGGACTTGGGAAGTGAGATGGTCCATAATATTTATGGATCCACTTTTGACTTCTTCTGGTAAGCAGTGTAAGAATTGGTATAGCATATCAGACTGTGGTGAATAGACAGGAGCTTCTCCCTTCCTTTCCCTAACCTTGATGATTGAGAAGCCAACCAAAGGACACAGGCCATCCGTTTACCAATAACCCAAGGTTAACCCAGCATACTTATGAAAGAAATGGAGTTCATATACTCAGCATTTATTGAATTCTACACAATAGACAAAAATGAAAAGAATGGACATAAATACACTTAATGCATATTTTTTTAAATTTATGTATGAAATAAGCAAATCAAATTTACCTAAATGTCGAGAATATTATAAAATTTAAAGTTACACATGTTTGAAGATATTATGTTAAAGCCCAATTCACTGAATTCAGTTATTAAATGTAAGACTTCTCTGTACTGATGCTGTGGGTTTCACCTAATTGAGACAAGATCTACAATACAAGCATGGCATTGACCCTTTCTGATCCTGCTTTTCTTCATCTACAGACTGATGTGAATTAACTGCTCAGCTCATTGCCCTGCAGGCCTTGAATCCTCCAAGTCTATTAATCTCAACCTCAAGGTTCAAAATCTGGTCCCAAGAGGAGACAATGTCAGAAATTCTCCAGGGCAGCATTAGTCTAATAGGCAGTATGCACACAGACTTTTAAGAATGATACGTTTTACCCTTGTAGTGTAGTGGTTACAGATTGGACTGATAACTGCAAGGTCAGCTGTTTGAAACCACCAGCCAGCTCCTCGGGAGGAAGAGGAGACTTTCTATTCCCGTAAAGAGTTACAGTCTTGGAAACTCAATGGAGCATTTCTATCCTGTCCTACAGGTTCCCTATGAGTCAGCATCGAGTCAATGGCAGTGAGTTTTTACCTTATAGGAGTCTGTAGGTGGTACAAATGGTTAAACACTCAACAGTTAACTGAAAGGTTGGCAATGTGAACCTACCCAGACATGCCTAGAAAGCTCTACTCTACACAAGTACAGTCACCGTGAGTAGAGACTGACTTAACTGCACCGATCCTTTTTCCCCCCCTGGTTTGCCTTATGCACCAAATGTAGGACAGAGCACAATCGGGCCGAGTACCTCAAAGGTCGATTTCATGTAGGAAACAAGTCTTTTCCCAGAACTCAAATTGGGGCTTGAAAACATGTCCTTGATGCTACCTTTACGTGCTGCTGCTAGAACATCCGAATCGATTCCCTCCCTTGATGACTTTATGGGCCTCCCCAATCATTTATTGCTCCTCTGTAGATAACAGGGCCAGGTTTGCTTTTTTTTTCTTTCTTTTTTTTTTCAGGGCCAGATTTTCAAGCGCTGTTTTCAGGTTAGATCTTGGAATAACAATTTTCTGATCAATCCATCTTTTAATTACAGTCTGATATTACTTAGTGTGACCCCTGGGTGTATACTGTTTTTTATTGGGAATTTAAGTTTTCATTTCTCTCTTCAAATTAATCTCCTTTATAATAATAGCTGTGTTTTATAATTTTTTGTATCTCTTATAACACTTAGCAGGGTGCCTTACACATGATAGAGACTCAGCACCTACTTGTACAATGATTGAGGCATTCATTGCCGTGCAACATAGGTTACAGCAAGTAGTGAACACAAATGAACAGTTTGCTCTCCACTGCATTTGATATCTATTTTGATATTGAAAATCTGCATTTTGATATCTGTTGCTTGAAAACTTCGTACATTGTGTGTTTTTAAATGAAGATGGTTTACTGATATTGTCTAACATTTGAAGAAAGTATTAAAATGTTTGCAAGATCACTGCACGAGCACATCAGTGGCGCTGTTGGACAATTCTTGCTGAGTGGTAAGATGATTTCTGTAACAGACTGCAGATTTCCACTGTCATCGAGTTTCAAGCTATCGAGCATTGTTCATGCAGGGACAAAAGGATCGGAAAAGTACCTACCTCTGAGGTCTCTCCAAAAGAAACTGGAAATAGTGCTGATGCTACTAAACTCTTTGGGGAGAAATCACACCATTACATACTTGTACATATAATATCATAACCTCTGAAAATGAGCAAAGGAAGTTTATGATTTTTCTATTGAACTCTTGGGTTTATTTTGCTTTTGCTTCACCAGGAATGTTCAGTAATAGAAGGTCTAAACATTGACATTGCCCTATTTTTAACATTCAGGAATTACATTACAAATGAAAGATAAGTCATTCTGTATATGTATGATGGCAGCACTATTTATTTATGTTTCAAATAAAAAAGTATATGGGAAACATATTTCACAATGATATCACTATAGCCATATTTTTAGTGTTTGCATGATTGCATGATCTATCACATAATTTAAATATATATACCAGATTGTCTCTATTGAATTCTTCTGAATTATGGGACTACTTGTCACTAAAGATTGAGTGCTCTATGTAATGACTGCAATATGTGGACAGAGAGCTACAAATATATTGTCCCCTTGGTGGAAGAACTATACTTTCAAAAGAGGAAAAAAGTCAAAATCTAAAAGGAATGTCCTTATTGGTTTCCAGTTAGCGTATATGAACACCCTGTTCACGACAGTACAGAAGCAGAATTCTTTTCAGTCAAAGGACATGCCAACCTCAATGATGTCCTTCTTCTAGATGTACTAAAACATAATTAAATTTTTTTAAATGAAAGATTATAGCCAGAGAAAATATGCATTATAGGAAGAGAAAAATAATATAGACAGAAGACTCGGGTCATGACTGATAAAGAATGTGAGGGTAATATGAAACAGGCAAGGAAGATAAGAGCTTCCAGAAACCTGGTGAGCATGTCCTTGGCATACTGACATGATGGTTGGTAGGGAGAGGGGAGTGGACATGGGTAGACACAGTACATTGACTTTGGCTAAGTGGCTAATGCAGGCATCCAAATGTGATCAAATCAAAACAAGTTGGAAAGACTTGATGATCTCTTTCCCAGGGTCCTCCCTGGAATGATGGGGGTACAAGATAGTATATAGGGGATTGTAGGGGTTTTTTGTTGCACACTTGAGCCAAACCAAACCAAACTCACTGCAGTAGAGTCCATTTCCAGTCACGATGACACTATGGGACAGAGTAGAATTGTCCCATTTGACTTTCTGAGTCTTTCAGTCTTTCCAGTCATGGACAGCCTTCTATGTCCACCTACGGGGAGTACCTTGTTGGATTGAACCACTGATCCTGTGATTAGCAGCTCAGTGTACAGCCCACCATGCCACGAGGTTAATCGAGGTCAGAAATGCTCTTGTCTTGTCGATCAGTGTTATGCGACCAGCTTTCAGAAACCAGCTACCTTGGTTGCAGCCCTATCAAAGGCATCCCCTGATGGTGTAGGGTTGGCACTGTGTACAGTAGTCATTATTATCTGGGCTTCTCAACAAACATGGCTCATCCACTCTTCCTCACTGTATTTTTTGTCCTTTCATTTTAAAAATGTAGTTTCATACCGTTAAAAGGAACTATGAAACCCTTAATGGGAAACAACTAAATGCTTACATTATATAGGAATGGAGTTGTGCACTGCTTCTATTATAAGTTCTAGTCAAAGGCTACTGTGCTAAAATTCCTTTGTAACCATATTATAAGGAGAAAATCCAAGTACCACATGGTCTATAGTTGCTTGTTTTCCAGGATATGGCAAATATAAATCTATTTAACAATTATCCTATCTGTGTTAAGCTGGGTTTTTTAAGAGAAGCAAAACCAATGACATTCATGTATGTTTAAGAAAGAAATTTATATCAAGAAAGAGTTTTAGATCAAAAATCGACCCAGCTCAGTCCAATGAAATTATGGGTCAGACACTACATGGACTCTCAGACTCCCACAGCTGCCAGCAGATGAACCAGGAAGGTGAACCAGGAAGCTGGGAGATCACAGACAAAACCAACAGAAATGCGGCAGGGTAGCACAGCTCCCAGGGTGGGCAGGCTACACTGGCTGCCAACCCCAGGTTCAGGCTTGCAATCCTGGTAAACAAGAAGTTGATGGGCAAGAGAAATCTCAACTCTACTCAGTGTCTCTTATACAAAGGCCACACCCCCAAGGGCCCATCACCAGGCTAAAACCTGATTCAGAGTTAGACTCCACCCCTTACCTCCACACAGATACCATCAAGTTGACATAACTTCTAAGCTTTGCACTGACTTTGCTGAACTTTCCATTATTATTAAATAATTCTAGTATAATTCAGCTTTAACATATATTTCAAATCCCTATTGGAACCCCATGAGGTAGCTAAAATAACCCTCATTTCACAGATATTAAACCTGAAATTCACCATGAATAAAATCTTTCCTCATCACTCAAAAGTACTTCAAAGAGCTTGAAGATAAATCCTACCAAGTTATTGCCTAAAGCTCAATTCTTTCAAACACTCTCTGTAACCTGCCCCCATCAGCCACTGAAGGAGTCATTAGCAACACTCTGAGTCAGTGCAAACTCTATCTTCCTTTCATCATCAAAAGAGACAGAACTCCATAATATTCAAGGTTTATAAGGTTTTAAGTAAATTACTTGAAATCATTTCTGAATCTATTAGTTAGACTCAAACTGGTCTCTTGGGGATGATAATTTTGAAATTACCACCTTAATGCATCCAACATTCTTCTTGGGCCCTTGAAAAATGTTTGTTTTCCAGAATTAACCAAGCCTCCTTTTAGCTCACCCACTCTAACCACGCTCCCTGGACACAGCGCAGTACACAGTGTGTCTCATAGCAGAAGAGAAGAGTCACATGGCACAGCCCAGTGCCAGCAATACAGCGAGGCTCTCCTATGTCTGTGAGCAACTGAAGATCGCACAGAATAGAGTTAACTGTGCATGCTGTGAATGAAGAATTTAGTTTGGATCCTGTAGACTGACTATGATTTAGTCCAGATCATTTTGTATGCTTTTTGTTTCCTTCTTACCTCTAGCTAATAAGATGAAACACCAAGGCAAAATAAAATATCTTAATAATAATTTTATACAACTGCCTCTACATCTCCTTTTCGATGTGTGTAGGAGGATATCGTGCGTTTTTGCTTTTGTTGGGAGGAGCTCAGGCTTCTGGGAGGATACTGATCGCTACCCTGGAAGAGAATACCATGTTCTTAATTCCATACTTCTCTCTGAACCTCAGAAAAGATGGGAGTGACTCCCGATGCCTCCAAATATTGGCTAAAGACGTTCCTTCTTGCAGTTTCTTGGAGATATTAAAGGATCCTGTTCAGGAATAAATGATACTTAGTCACGAAAGTTGGAGAATGAAAGACTGTTTAAGTTCCGATCTCATTAAAAATGTAAGGAAAATAAGTAAGTCCAATCAGAAATGGAACTCAAATCACGGACCAGTGCAGCAGGTCTGCTGTTTCAAGGGATGGGCAGGCTTAAGCCTCTTCTCAGTACCCAGTCATTGGTCTTATCGCCACTGTCCTTGCTTCGATGATCAGAGTACCCTAAGCCTTCCCTCTCTCCCACTGGCCTCACGAGGACTTTGCTGTGATTGTGCACTGCTGAATGCACTGTCATCCAGGCTTGACTGTATTTCTTTTTCTTTTTTAGTAAGTCATTTTACTGGGGACTCTTACAGCTCTTATCACTATTCATCCATCCATCATTTGCCAAGCACATTTGTATATATGTTTCCATCATCTTTTTCAAAGCACTTTCTTTCTATTTGAGCCCTTGATATCAGCTCATTTTTCCCTCCCTTTCCCACCCTCCCTTCCTCATGAACCCTTGATAAATTATAAATTATTATAAGTTTCATAAGTCACGCCGTCTGCTGTCTCCCTTCACCCGTTTTTCTGTTGTTCAGTTGTTATATGTCGATCATTGTGGTCGATTCCCCCTTTCGCCCCCCACCTTCCCCTTACCCTCCTGGTATCTCTACTCTCATTATTGGTCCTGAGGGGTTTATCTGTCCTGGATTCCCTATGTTTCAGGCTCTTATCTATAGCAGTGTACATGTTCTGATCTAGTCTGATCTAGTTCTGATCTAGTTCTGATCTGACCCCATCACACTGGGGCAAAACAGTAAGGGCGTGCAACAGAACAGCAAGAGGAGCAAAGCAATGAAGTCCCCAGGGAATACCAAAAATAGACTTTGGGGGCAGAGTGTGGCACCCCATCACACTTGACTGGAAAACACTCCCAAAGGTCATTAAACAGACCTGGAACTATTTATAGGCTTTTCCTTTTTTGTCATTGGCTTTCTTTTTGTTTGTTTTGTCTTTCTTTGTTGTTTTGGTGTGACTTTGCCTTGTTTTTGCACTTGTTATTGTCCCTGTGTGGCTATCTAGATAAATAGGTGGGATAAACAATTCAGAGGAGAAACAACAGGACTGGCATTAGCGGGTGGGGGTGGGGGGCAGGAGAGAGGGGTTAGGGGGAGAAAGGAAGGGGGTGTCAACCAACCCAGAAACAAGAGAAAAACAAGTGAACTAAAATCAATGGAGAGAATGGTGCCTAGTGGGGTTGATCAAGGGCAACGTAACCACCAGGAATTACTAAAACCCAAATGAAGGCCAAACATGACAGTGGGACAAGATGAAGTAAAAAGAAATAGAGGAAAGAACTAGGAAGCAAAGGACATTTATAGGGGTCTAAATACAGGCATGTACATATGTAAATATATTTATATGTAATGATAGGGAAATGAATCTGTGTACTTATATTTATATGTTAACTATTAAAGTAGCTGATGGACATTGGGCCTTGACTCAAGTACTCCCTCAATGCAAGACACCTTGTTCTAATAATCCAACATTCTGTGATGCTCCCCCTCCTGACACAATCGCTAAAGTCAAAATGGGTGCATAAGCAAGTGTGGTGAAGAAAGCTGATAGTGCCCGGCTATCAAAAGATACAGCATCTGGGGTCTTAAAGGCTTTAAGCTAAACAAGCAGCCATCTAGCTGAGAAGCAACAAAGCCCACATGGAAGAAGCACACCAGCCTGTGTGATTACGAGGTGTCTATGGGATCAGATATCTGGCATCAAAGACCCAGAACAAAAAATCATATTAATGTGAATGAGGGGGTGTGCGAAGTGGAGACCCAAAGCCCATCTGTAGACATTTGGAGATCTCCTTTCAGAAGGATCACAAGGAAGAGATGTGCCAGTCAGGGTGCAGTATAGCACCGATGAAACATACAACTTTCCTCAAGTTCTTTAATGCTCTCCACACACACACACACACACACACACACACACACACACACACACTATCATGGCCTCAATTCTGCCTTGACTGTATTTCTTGTGAAGAGGATGACACTTACGTTGTCTTTATGTAGAGCTCTGGCTGCCTCAGTTCATAGTTGATATTCTACCCACAGCGTCTACAGTATTTGAGAGCCAGAAGGCCACAGATGTTCCTTCCCTAATCCTCTCGGATGTGCTCTATCACAATGGGATGCTAAATGCAAACAACTTCAGGGGGAGAACAGGAGCCACAGACGACACCTAAGTTCTCTTCCTCAACCATGGTCTGGTTTCACAAGCCTTCCGCCTCTAAGAAAATATTATCAGTTTTCTGATATACTTTAAGATTAATAAAATGTATTTCATTAATGAAATGTATTGGGAATACAAAGTATTTATTCAAGCATATGGGTGAACAATGGTATATTCACAATCTTCATGTTTTTACAGTCCTTGTAATATTTGTACATTTATTCATTTCACGAATCGAGTTTTTCTTCATTCAAGAAAAACATTGAACCCTAATTATAACCTGGCAAATTCTTGGAGAATAAGAAAGGAAAATATGAATGATATCCTACTGTAATCAACACCAGAGAAACCTTGGCGGCGTAGTGACGATGTGTTGGGTTGGAAGGTCAGCTACTCGGTGGGAGAAAACGGAGGCTTCCCCCTCCTGTGGAGAGTTCCATTCTTGGAAACCCACACGGGCAGTTCTACCCTGCCCTGCCCTGCTAAGGTCACCGTGAGTCCGAGTAGACTGCATGGCAGTGAATGTTTTTGAGCAAGATAGATAAAAACCCTGAAAATTTTCTACAATACAAAATATACTAATGTCAAGTTTTTGTTTTGTTTTTCCCTATTTAAGTTTGAAAAAGCAAAATAAGGCTATCCTGTCATAGAAACCAATGTTGAGGAATTAGCTAATATATTTCCACATTTTCAAAAATGAATAATTAAGAGTTTTTGTATTGGAGTTTTTGTAAGTTCCAGTTCATGTTGACTTTCGCACAGTACTATGCTGTTACATAGCATTACTACAGTAGAGCAGACTCGTGGCAAATAATCATGTGATCTCTAATGTAAAGAACGAAAGCTACTCAAGAGCCTTATTTTGTGAAAATTCTAGATCCACATAACTTTTTGTCTGGGTAAATTGTGGGATCTGTGGTTTGGTATATAATTGCATCTATTAAATAGCAATAATGTGTAATTACATGAAAATAAACCTTGTAGCTTAATTTGTAGTGCAATTGTTATCACTGAATGTAAAGTGATACTAATTAAACTTTCGCTTAAAACATCGTATTTTAAGATTTAACTACTGAAAATACTCTGGAATATTAAGTAGAACACAGATAGAATACCCTTGAGTATTTAATGACATAAAATTAAAATTATATTGCTCTCATCCTTGAATATGATTTGTGCCTTCCTCAAGAAAACATCCAGCCAAAATAAGTTCAAACATGTTTCTGCAATCAAGAGATGGCTACAGACAAGGTCTCTCAGCAATGTACTTATCTCAGACTTGTTTGGTACCGTCAAAAAAATCCCGGCAGATCAGGCACTACTGAGGCCATCTGCTGGGCCAGTTAAATTCAAGGTAGAATGGCCAGTTTTCTATCAAGGTCATAATGATTGTTTTGGGGGACTTGAGAGGGGTAATCTTGATAGATTTTCTCAAAAGACAGGAATGACCACGAGGGCTCAGTATAAAGAAGTTTTAAGAAAATTGAAAATTTCCTTGGCAAGGAAAAGACCAGGAAAATTGATAGAGGTTTCTTTTACCTTCTCTCTCTCTTTTCCATCACGACAGTGCTCTTGCTCATTCTTCATATATGCAGATAGTCCAACAAACATTGCATGGGGCGACCTCACCTCATCCACCCCACATCCTTAATGTTGCGAAAACAAAGAACCGTGAAAAGGAACGCAATTTGAGTCCCTTCGAGGTGGTATACCATTTTGAGGGGGTATAAATTAAAGGGTGCAGAATGCTTCTAGGACGGGTTCTAGAGATGCAAACAATGACTTCAGAAATGTATACAACTAGATAGAGGAGAAGTCAAGAAACAAAAGCATCTCATTTTTATCTTTTTGTTTAATAAAAATTTCTAAGATTTTGCAGCAATACTGTCTAATTTACTTTCACATATCAGTAAGTTCTGCATTTGCAATGCTGACAGATTATGACCTGCAGTGCTTACATAGTTAGACATTTGACTTTAAACTATGTGATTGTATGATGTGAAGATTCTATCAAGAAGACTGCTAAAAAAAGTTTAAAGGAACTAAACTTGACTTGTGGATACCCTGGCTGAAGGAGGAAGAGTTTTTCCATAGGGGCAATTGGGCTCATTTTAATGGTGGTGGAACAGTTTGGAGAGGGATATCAGAGGTTACACAACATGAAGAGTAGAATAAATGGCACTGAATTATACATGTAGAAGTTGTCGAATGGGAGAATGTTTTGTTCTGTATATTTTTCCACAATTGAAACAAATAATTACACAAATAGCAAGGAGTACAAGGAAGAAGAAAATGTTCTAAATTTGATTATGATAGTGGTGTGCAGCTCTTCTTGATATGATTGGACTACTGAATTGTATGCTATGTGGATGAAGTACCAATAAAACTGTTTTTAAAAAACACTTGATTTTAGTCGGATAGATATTGGGGTAAAACTCAGTGCAGGTAAAGACTTCCCAGTGAAACTAATATGAAAAGACATCAAAAGTTTATGAGAAAGAAGGAACGGAAACATCCTCCTATTTATTTTTTTTACATAGTCTCATTGGCATGTAGTTCACATATACAATGTAATCATTCACTTATACTAAGGAGAGTTGTTAGATCATCACCACAATCAATTTCAAAACATTTTCTTCTCGTACTCGTTGTTAGTTCTCGATTTCCCCCATTGCCTCCTACCATGTTCTAAGGTAAGTATCATTCCAGTTACTCTGTCTGTAGATCTATCTAGCTTGGATTTCATACACAGAAAATCATACAAAACACAAACAGGAATAAAACTAACAATAATGATTAGACAAAACATAGAAAAACAATCAAAAAGAACGTAGAAAATATTAAAACTCAAAACAACTTTAAAATGGGTGAAAAGATTAGGTAGGTACTGTAGTTTGACCTGGCTACCTCTCCCATGATGCACTTCACAATGTTCTCTTTCTGATAGCAGTCCTGGGCACATCCTTTGACTGTGGTCAGAGAGGAAGCACCTGAAACAATCCATGTAGGGACCCTTCAATGGGTGTAAGCTCCCACTGTCAGCTTTGCCTTCTAAAAATTGGTGGATGTTCTCAATTTAAGCTCTGATAACATTCCTGCCTTTGGATTTGAATTTTATCATGTCCAATAATTCTTGGATCACACAGACTGGTGTACTTCTTCCATGTGGATGGAAGCTTGTTTTAAATGGCTTGTTTTAGAATAAGTCTTTAAGATCCCAGATGCTATTCTTTCTGATAGCTGGCCACCGTCTGGTTTCTTCACCACACTTTGCACCCATATCTTCCATGATCTCTTCATGAGGGTGAACATCAAGCAGGGCCATGTCTTAAGAACTATTATTCTGAGAGTGGGGCTAGAATTAAGTGTGAGCCCAAATCCATTCATATATCTAAGGTTTATATGTGATCTGGTTCACTTTAGCAGTAGTTCATTTTATGATAGAGAACATTGTAAATCATCCCCCTATCTTCTACTTACTATTTGATAAAACCTTAAAATATCCTGTGGCTAAAAAGCAGCTGGTTGTGGATCATTTTGTGTCATCAGACTAGTAAAAATAATACTAGTCAAATTACTTATGATCATATCACAGCAATAAAAATATTTTTCTTATGTTCATGTCTCATATGTGCTGAGTTGATGGTTCATCAGCTTGGTGATTTTAGGCAAGTAATCTAACTTCTGAGCCTCATTGTTCCCATCAGGTACTTAGACGTGGTAATAGGTACACAAATCATTAGTATAAAGATTAAATAAAGACAATATATGCAAAGGAATTAATACTGAGCTTTATGTAAAATAGACACGAATGAAAGTTCTTCTCCTGCCTCCTACTTTCCATTAGCTTACCCATAGTTTCCCAAATGTAGTTGCCCCACTGCCCCCTTTGCAGAAAAAAAGAAAATTGCTCAGAATCCCTCTGGCTATTAATACCTTTTGTACTATAGCCCATAATCCAGGACAAAGAATAGATAGCTGCTTTTGCAGCCCATAGAGAACCACAGAGAACAGTATCTCCCACTTTGGAAGACACTGGCTTAGATCATTTGAAGAAAAGATCTGAAATAAATTAGAAAAGTGAGAATTTACTCTAACTTATAATTATAACAGAGTCCTTATATAACTAAGAGATAGTTACAGTCTACAGGAAAATTTGATAATATATGATAGAATTTTTAGGACTGGTAAAAGATTTTTTTTTTTTTTTTGTTGAACTTAGATATATAGGGGGGTGAAAAGTTCTCTGGAGAGGAATCAAACGTTCGCTACATTTATCCCCAAACTTTAACTCACGCATGCCTTCACATGACCAGGTCTAAATTCCAGATGTTTAAAGTAGCTCTTCATTTAATCTTGTCTTCTGACAGCTCTTAAACAACATATAAAATTTGTTCAACATTTAGCAAGTACTTGAAGATTTTCTTTTTGTTAGACAAACAGACACCATCTGGAAATAATACCACCAGTATCTCGGATGCTGAAGCAGGAAGCTAATTTGCTGAAATACCAATGAATACCTTACACTACCTTTTTTGGCTCCTATTCTGCTTATTTCAAATCTTGCACACTTCAGTAGGCACTGTGCAGTTAGACAAGGGGATCCTTGTGACCCGTGTAGCCAATCACAGTGAAAACTGCTTTAATTTGAAAGATGCATTTGCAAGAATTATCTGGACCAAAATTGGTTCCTCTCCTATTTTGATACGTGCTCAAAAAGCAGCTGCTAAATATCACTATCCATGGATATTAGTGAATAGCAATGTTTTATTATTCATTTTTCCTTATATTTCTCAAAGTTTACCCCATTCCTGTTTTAAACAGGAAATTCTTCATATAATATTCCTTCCTACCCCTCTTATTTTATCTAACACTACTTTCTAAAAGAAAAAAAAGGCCCAGATATATTAATAATGAGTTTTTGCTGATTTCACTTTTATTTCTGAATCAGTCTTATTATGATAATTTTGTTATTGTTTTGCCTTTCAAAGTTGAGTAGACTGAATTTAAATGACTGCTATATTACTTTTCAGCTATTAAGAGAAAATCAAATAGCAATGTTAATAATCATAAATCAAGAAAACAATCCAGACTTTTATTTTGATGATATGGCCTTAGGGATAAAAATAACTTTTTGTGACTTTTTTTTCATATAGTATACTTCCTGTGAAACTATGCAGCAATGCAATATAATTTCTTTTATTATGAATTATTTTTCATTTGAAAGAGATGAATGTTTAAGTTTTCAAAAGTCAAAAGCCATTGCCTAGAGCTTCTGGAATGCATTTTATTACAGTCCATGAGCTGAGCAATGTCTTTGTAAGATATTTAATTGAACATTAATTTTATACATTGCCTTCTTGCCCACAATTACTATTGAGAAGCCATTCAATTAGATTAAAACTCTGGAAAATTTTAAGAGACCTTTGAGATTGATTTGAGTTCAACTTCTTGGAAAAAGAAAACTGTCTTATGGACGCCCACTTTACACAAAAAGCCGATATGCTTTTGAGGCCATTTGCTTATGTGTATCAGAGGGAAACTTCAGCAGGATCCTAGGAATGTTGGAAATGTCTTTAATGCTGCTGAGGGCACTGTCTGAAGGGCTCGTGTGTATTCCCCAGGATGATGAAAGACATGGCAACGGGAATTTGCAGCAATATCTTCCTTGTCTTTTGCAGCCTTACCCTGGTCCAAGCCTGGAGAGCGAAGACTTCAACATCCCACCCATTACTCCTCCTTCCCTCCCTGACCACTCCCTGGTGCACACGAATGAAGTTGGCTCTGGCTACCACTCTCTGTGCCACCCGGCGAACCACAATGGCCTATTACCGTTTCTCCCACAAAACATGGACCTCCCCGAAATCACCGTCTCCAATATGCTGGGACCAGAGGGATCACTGCTCTCAAACTCCATTTCTGTGGTAAGGATCCACATACTGATTGGTGGTGGGGCAGGCTGAGCAACGTTGGTTGACTACAAGGAGATTTAAGTGCTGTAATAACTGTGTTCTACGTTACGGAACATGTTCTTGATAAATCTTAGAAAATCAAAAAGCAGTTTCAGAGTCAGTTAATTATTTTTGATCAATCATATTATGCATGACACCTAAAGCATTACATATATTGACACTGAATGTACTAACTTTCCGGCGTTGAGATGAAAATGTTGTTAAGAAAATCTCTCTCAAAAAAAAAAAGAAAGAAAATCTCTCTCTTACCCTGTGTGGAACTTTGACACAAATAAGGTCACTATATTTTCTGAATAAGAACTGCTGTTCAACTTGATTTCTCATTTTCCTCTCTCAAGTTGCATATTTTTATATAAGAAATCAGTCCTCGTTTTTGTTTTGGATCGGAGAATTATTATTGATTGATATGTAATTATTTATAGTTGGGCTGATCAAAATTTATCTCCATTAAAGTGTTTGCACGTGTGGGACCCGTTGTCATGCTGAATCTTTAATACTCTAAGATTTAGCAGTAATGTGTTGCACCAGGAAACTAGTAAAAATTCGAATTCTAGATCCTCTCCTCTGAATCCAGTTGTTCTATATTTTAATAAGTACTCCATTTACTGGCCTTTTGTTAAAACTGTCTGATTTTATATCATCAAATATTTCTATATCTTAACCAGTGTGTGTCTGTGTGTGTGGGTGGGGGGGGGAGTATCTTGGGGGGCGGGAGCTGCACCTGGCCAATGGCAGAGCCTTTTGCTAGGTAATAAACCCTCCTCTCAGGTTAAGATTGACTTTCAACTAAGTCCTTTTCCAGTCACGTACTAACCTGTCTAACTATGCTCTCAGTTTTGTAAGTTACTGAACAGTGGTTCATGTGCACAATGCTTGACTTGATTAATTTAACATGCTCGTGTTATTTCTGCTAGAAATTTGTTTTAAAGCATTTCATATGAACGCTTCTTGAAATCATATGGAGGTGTCTGTCTAACTTGAGTGATTTCAGAAGAAGGTGAATCAAAAACATACGAGGCAGGAGGGGGGCTGAAAATGGAAAGAAACCTCTCGTTTCTTTGAAGGACAAAGACCCTGAGCCAATGCAGATTCTCATCAGTCGGGGCAGCTGTCTAGGCAGCTTGCAGCAGTAGAAGAACCTTTCTTATTTCCCACTGGCGTACGTTTCTAGATTTGCCCCAAGTGTGTTATCTGTGACTTCCTAAGGGTTTTAGTGTGTCATTGTGTGCCATCACGTCAATTCCAGCTAATTGTGGCACTGAATCGGACAGCGTAGAACTGCCCCCATAATTTGTCAGCTTTATACGATCAGACAGCCAAGTCTGCCTTCCACGGAGCCACTGGTGTATTGGAATCACTGATCTTCCACGGAGCAGCTGGGTGGTTAATCATGTGCCACAGGGGTTCCTGTTGCATTTTTTCATAAATGTGTCAACAGTGTGATTTTGAATAATTTTGTTTTGGTGCGCTCACAGCTTACCCCAAATTTCTGTAAAGGCAATGAGAGAAAGGGACACTAAACATTAAGAGTGAGTCCTCCGTAAGTCTGACGTCCTTCCAATCAGGGCTTGAGGACGCAAGATGCTCCCAGAGTGCTTGCACATAGCAAGTCGCTTTTGTGACGCGCAGAAATAACGGGACAGCAGACCAGAACAGGTTCTGGTCCATTTTGGAGTCAGGCCTCCTTCGGACTTCAAACAACTCTGTCACTCAGAGACATAACTATTCTGTGTGTACCCCACTTTACTACTGTAGAAGAGGGACCCAACGGGGCATACTTCCTCTCCAACCCATCCCGCCAGGCTGATTTAGTTACGTAGACGGATCGTTTCTGCCACACATGCTCCCACTTAGTTCCACAGCCGAAGCACTTCGAGCTTCCTCTTTGGACACCCTAAAGCCTGCATGACGTGGAGCATGATGCCAATTTACACCACCTTATCATCGCATGAAGGGGATGTCCAAACACCTTGGCACCCGCCCAGAAAAGTACCTCTTTAAACTGCTGACGAAAGTCAGCCCTCCGTGGGTCCTTGCGGAGGTCTCGTGCTGCCAGTCCCTTGAGGTCGATGTCAAGACGGAGAGCTGAAGGCTCCCAGCTCAGTTCACATTCCTGTCAGCAGCATCGACTTACCCACATTTCTTCTTCGGCCACTTTCCACTGAGATCAAGGTCAAAAACACACTTTGGAGACGCGTTTTTTGCCTCTGCAGGGTATTTCTCTGGGAACTTGTAATAGCTTATGCGGGCATAAGGAAGACAAAACACTTTTTCGGCCCAAGCGAAAATAGTGACACTCGAAGACACATCGTTGGCAAAGGGAATCTAGCAGGTGCTGTTCACAGGATGGTGATCACGTTACTGCTCCACCCACCCTTTGTAGGTGGGTGTCTGACTTGCCTGCTTATAGCACTGGTCCGATACTACTTGCTGGTGAGAATTCAAACAGTCCAGCAGCAGCTGGTTGAATGTTCTGTCCTGATGGAGCTATCATCCAATGTGGGCTGTCTGAGGACAGTGCTCAAACTCGCTGCCCCATAGTGACCCCATAGGACAGAGTAGAACTGCCCCTGTGGGTGTCTGAGAGTTAGCTCTCTGTGGGAGTAGCAAGCCCTGTCTTTCTCTGGAGGAACAGCTGGCTGGTGGTTTGGAACTGCTGACCTGGCAGCATGCCACCCAATGTGTAACCATTCCCTACACCACCAGGGCTCCCCTGATAGCAGTAGCCACTGTGTATTGAGCACTTTCAGTATGTCTAGTATAATAACTGAAGCACTACAATTTTAATTTACTCAGTTCACATGTAAGTAGCCACAAATAGAACAAGTCTAGCTAATGCTGTTGAGTCTGACCTCCACATTTATATTAAATTCATTTCTTCAAAATCCGTGTTGTCTTGTAGAAAGCAAATTTCGAGATAAAATGTATTGAAGGGATCCTGTTTTAAAACATGCACCCCTGACTGGAGTTTGAGGTACTATAAAGTTACAATAGAAATCTAATGAAGTGGGAAAAGCAGGAGATCTCTTCTGTCTACTAATTACTTTGAGAAAGAACAGTTTCCTCGGTCCTTATTTGGAGCAGTTGTCTAACTAGATGCCACTGGTCACTGTGTCCATTTGGAGTGCTTGCTGTTATCTAAATGTTTGCTAAGGCTAAGAGGAATCATAGGACCTGGCCATCGCCCTTCATGAGTGTATGAATTCTGAGAAGACATGGGTAAGAAGCAATTGGAGGCAAAGATAAATGCTAAGCTTATTTATACTGAGCAGGATCCCGGTAGGACTTGCAAGTTGAAAAAAATTACTGTGAACTGGTTTGCGTTGTACATACAACCTCGTGGAAATGGGGGCCTACAGTTCAGGGCTTGAAATAGGGGTTGAAAAGAAGAGGTGTGTGGGAGCACATTAGAACATCTGCTTGGAGATATTAAGTTGCCAACGTTGACTCAAGGATTTGAAAAAACATCCAAGGAATTTGGGCTCAGGATGACGGATACTACAAAATCACTGGTGGTTTTTATCCAAGACAAAAGCAGTATGAAAACAGTGTTGTGAGAAACTTCTCCTATTTGTAATACGCTAAAGGGATAGCAGTTGTAAAACGAAACAAAAACTCGGGTTGGGGAACACCTTCGGAGCCTGATGCCATGATTGGGGAACGAGGGGTGAGGAGCAACACCTGGAGAGTGACAGTGAGGACAGGGAGACGTCATTGAGCTCCTTTTCACGTCAGCCCCAAATAATGTGCATTTAAGAATGAATGCCTATGTATTTCATGTTTAGAAGGCGCCAAGATATTATTTTCTTTGATAGAGACTCTGAGCATAAGATTTGTTCATCATTGTAAGCATGTCAAATGTTTTCAATGCGCTTTTCTGTGAAAACATGTTAAAACTCTCTCCTCGAGGCTTTGTGCATGTCAAATACAATCGCAGAACTGCACATCTGAACTAGTTTGCCTGTTGTTGAAGTCTGCTTATAAACAGAACAATTTAAGTCATCACTGCTTATGTCCCCACACCAAACAAGCCTGTTGCCATCAAGTCAGTACCAACTCGTGTGACCCCCATCTGTCACAAAGCAGGAATTGCTTCGGGGCTTTTTTTGCTGATATGTTTACAGAAAAGGATCTCCAGACTGTTTCTTCATGGCGTCGTTGAGTGGATTTGAAGCCCCAACCTCTAGGTTAGCAGACTGCTGTCAATTCCAATTTATAGTGATCCTATAAGATACAGTAGAACTGTTCTGTTGGGTTTCCAAACTATAAATCTCTACTGCAACTGACAGCCTCATCTTTTGTCCTTGGAGCAGTTGGTGAACTAGAACTACTGACCTGTGGTTAGCAGCCTATTGCTTAACCCACTGCACTACCAGATCTCCTGATTTATAAGTAGCATCACTTATCTTCATTGTATTTTCTCAAAGCCCTTCAATGTTATTAAAGCTGTTGTTAACATTGTACTCAAATCTTTGGGTTAGTATTTCACATCCTGGAATTTCAATGCATTAGAAAGGTGAAAATAATTTGTCACAATTAGATCTCGTATATACTTTAGATGTTACTGTAATGTCTGATATATTTGCATCATGACATATAGGCACGATGTTATGTAAGTGATTATAAACAATTACAGTATTTACTGAGATTTTATTGTTAAGTTAAATATTATTGTATCTTCCGCTGTTTCCTATCCCCACTGGAAATATTGGTACTCTTTCGCTGTGTAGGTCTCTTCCCAATGCCTGTTGTTATTCGGTGCCATCGAGTTGATTCCAACTCATAGTGACACTGTGTCAACAGAACAAACCCCGCTCGGTTCTGCACCACCCTTAGCAAGTGCTCTGATGTTTGAGCCCCTTGTTGTAGACACTGTGCCAGCTGAGCTTGTCCAGGTTCTTCCTCTTGCTCACTGCCCCGCTAGTGGTAATATGTCCAACGTGCATGCGATGAAGTCTCGCCATCCTTATTTCTATGGAACATTCTGGCCCCGTGCAGATATCAAATACCGTTAGAATTAAATTCTTTGTATGTAATTAAAAATTATTATCGTGATTCTGTAAACATCTGCAGCTCTAGTGGGTTTCCCTCCATTTCTCTGTTAACACTTTTCCCTTTTTCCTCATCTCGTGGGTGAATAAAATGAAAAACTCAGGTAAATAAATAGCAAGAAAATCAATACTCATAGTATTTCTTAAGTGCCTGCAGTGGACCAGTTCTATGCTACTTGTACTCAGTATTATTTATTATCCACTCAAATCTTGGCTCTGCTACTTACCAAACTTGTATAGCCACCTCCAGGTTGAGGCACGATTGTCTCCGTGTACCTGTAGAAATGCGGAGGTTCGGAGTTGGACCTTGTCAGCGGCTCAGCTGGTCAATGAAGAACAGGGATAATTATAGACTTCACCTCATGGAGTTAAAGGACCACTTACACATTGCTTAGACCAGTTCCCTGGTAGAGAAGAGGTTCATTGCTTGACTGTAACCAAATGATCAGTAGTGAGAACCCAGCAGTCGCTGTGGCAGTCTACTCTTCTAAGGCTTTGCAACCTTGGAAATGCTGCGGGGCTGTTCCATTCTGTCTTGCAGAGCCACTCGAAGTCAGAAGTAACTCCACAGCAGGGGATATTTGGGCTTTGACCCAGGCCTACATATTTTCCAATTACTGTTGCATACCAACGTATGTGTCAAAGTAGAATGGTGTTCTATAGGATTTTCCATGGCTAATTTTCTTCTAAGATACCTCTGGGCAGATTTAAATGCCCAACCTTTCAGTTAGCAGCCAGGCATGTTAGCCATTGGACTGATTCCCCTGCCTACAAATAGGATTATATAAATATTTGTTAAATAAAAACAAAACACCCGAAAAAAGTATGATTTGTTGAGTGAGAGGCTTTACAAAAGATTTATACATATATAATCTATCATTTTCTTTACCTCTGTGACAAAAAGATAGCAATAGGCCTGATATTAAGCAAAGAAATCTTTTCCTTTTATGGAATGTATCTTATTTACCACAGTGATTGCATCATTATCTTTGAGCCAGACTATCTCAGTTCAAATTTTCACTCTGTGACTTACAGGCCATATGACCTTGAGCAACGCCTACAGAGCCTTTCTGTGCCTACATTTCCTTACTTGTAAAAGAGGTCCAATGATGCTGTGAGCATCATAAGAGTTCTTGTCTTTAAGGTAGTGACTGTGATACAATAGGTGCTAGTCCATGAGGATTTTTTCTGACGATGAGCCATTGAGGTAGGATAATCGGGTTGCCATCTGAAGTGTACCACACACACATATACAGAGGCTTCTTTACATCAAAACTCCCACTTCTTTTCTTTTGGGCATATTCTTGCATGTGCTATTTTCAGTCAGGATTCTTGTAAAAAGCTGGGTTCCTGGTACTTTTTAGAAGATTCCATTTTCCTGAAGTATTTATTTCTCAGGACAAGCAATAAAACCATGTAGAGTTTTTTTAAATCATTTTATTGGGGGCCCGTACAACTCATATCACAATTCATATATACATCAGTTGTGTCAAGCACATTTGTACATTCGTTGCCCTCATTCCACTTGGGCTCTTGTAATCAGCTCCTCATTTTTCACTTTTTTCCCCTCCTTCCCCACTTCCACCTCCCTCATGAACCCTTGATAATTTATAAATTATTACTATTTATATCTTACACTGCCCGATGTCTCCCTTCACCCACTTCACTCTTGTCCGTCCCCCAAGGAGGAGGTTATATGTAGATCCCTGTAACCGGTTCCCCCTTTCTACTTCACCTTCTCTCCACTCTCCCTGTATCACCACTCTCACCACTGGTCCTGAAGGGATCATCTGTCCTGAATTCCCTGTGTTTCCACTTCCTATATGCACCACTGTACATCCTCTGGTCTAACCAGGTTTGTAAGGTATAATTGGGATCATGATAGTGGGGGGGTGGGTGGAAGCATTTAAGAACTAGAGGAAAGTTATATGTTTCATCAATGCTATACTGCATCCTGAGTGACTCATCTCCCCACAACCCTTCAGTAAAGGGATGTCCAATTGCCTACAGATAGGCATTGGGTCCCCACACCACACTCCCCCCTCTTTCACAATGATATGATTTTTTGTTCCTTGGTGCTTGATACCTGCATATACATATGTAAATATATTTATATGATGATGGGGAAATAGTTCTATGTGCTTATATTTATAGGTTTAGTAGTAAGGTAGCAGATTGACATTGGTCCTCCACTCACGTACTCCCTCGATACAAGAACATTTTGCTCCACTAAAGGGACATACCAGGATACCCACTTTCCCGACACAATTACTGAAGACAAAGGGGGTGCATAAGCAAATGTGGTGAAGAAAGCTGATGGTGCCCAGCTATCAAAAAGATATAGCGTCTGGGGTCTTAAAGGCTTGAAGGTAAACAAGCGGCCATCTAGCTCAGAAGCAACAAAGCCCACATGGAAGAAGCCTGTGTGATCAGTGTAGAATTTTTTAAAATATCTACTGTTGATTAACTTCCAAGTAGTTCTCATTCTCTAGATCCATCTATTCGTGTAAGAATTCTTTTTTTTTTTTTTTTAACATTCCCCTCAGTTATTTTGAAAGTGGGTAATTGGTTAGCCTCTGCTTATGGGAGATTGGCGTCTGGTTAGCAGAGCACTGGTCTGTGAGTCCAGAAAGGCTGGCCCCACGTTGGACAAACTTGGTAACCATGGCAAAATTCCTGCACTATCTGTAAGCCAATGTGATGAGTCCCAAATGGAGTTCCTTGGAGATACCAGACTACAGGAATCAGGGCAGCTTTTCTCTTATTTGTTTCACTTGTTCACATTTCATGAAAAATTTAATTTGAATAAAGGTTTCTGCCCCCAGAAGATAATAAATCACACATTTGGTTGATCTCTACGGTTCTTCACAGGACTAGCATCCTGTGATTCATACTTCCTGGACCAAGGCACTGATACAGATTTCATCACAAATTTATTACTTTTCTAATATTTTCCTGAGAATTGCATCGGTATTATCAAAGTCTTATCTGTCCGGCAAAGTATAATTACAACAGATACTTTCTTTTTAGTAGAACATGTTAATCCATTAAGCTTTGTGGGAAAGAAGGGTGCTTTCATGTTGTTAGAAAGACACGACAGTAGTTACCCCTCATCCATGAGGGTAATGTTCCATGGCCCCTAGTGAATACTTGAAATTACAAAGAGTACTGAGCTCCATAGGTAGTATGTTTTTACCTGTCTGTACAGTTTTGTGATAGTTTAGCTTATCAATCAGAAGCAGTTTGAAAGTAACTATAATACTTAGTAATATAGAACAATGATAAATAAAACTGGCGAACCTTGAACACAAGCTCTGCAATATCACAACAGTTCACTTCATAACCTGGACAGCCACTAAGGGACCGACGGAGGTGCTAGAGGGAAGGATGGTGTATGGCCTGGGGTGAATGGACAGGGTGACTACTCAAGAGTAGCATGCAATTTAAAACTTCTAAATTGTTGATTTCTGGAATTTTCCATTTGAGATTTTGGACCCAGATTGATTGTGGGTAACAAACCATGGAAAGTGAAGACAAGGGGGAAATACTGTCCAAATTGAATTTGGGAGGAAAATGTAGTAAGAAGATGCCCGTGTTAACTATTCATGGCATATGAGAAAACCTTTGACGAAATCCATTTCAAAATGAAATCGATGCCCTTCTTCTTTTTTCCTGCGCTGGTGCATCCACTACTATCTTTAATTGTGGCTTGTTGGAAGCAAAAATGCAACCCTATAGAATATCATCCAAGCAATGTCCTTAGCACATATGTGGTGATTGCTTGTCCTTTGTACAGTCAATAGAAGCTTTTCCCTACAAAGAAAAAACATGCAAAGTTTTAGGATGGCCTTGCACAAAGGATTCTTTAGGAACAGATTTTTGTAGAATGTGTTTCCTAATGACACATTATAAGAAATTTGCGATGAAAAGCAACAAAAGATATTTCAATTTCTTTGAATACTTCTAATTTCAAATTCTGTAGTTTAAAGTGGAAAAAGGTGTTTAAAAAAAGACGCCAGGAAATTGGGGGGTTTATTTCGCAAATGCCTTACTTTTGCCAGCAACAAAAGCAAGCATAATGTATATACCACATTTATTGTCATTTTTAGCATTGAGTCAAGACACACTTTACATTCAAAGGTCATTGTACAACTGTTTTGAAAACCATCACTTTGATAGGTACTGAGCAGGACACAGAGAAATGAAGCAGGCGTATTTCTTTAGGTCTATGGGTGAGTGCTATACATCAAAAATTCAGATGTTATTAGAGCAGCATGAATTTCTAATATGTTGCCATTAGGACCACTGGCATATTAAATAATGTGGCTTTCAAGGCCAAGCAGAAAATGTGATTACAGACAATTTGATTGCTATTTTTAAAATGAGTATTTTCAAAATCTGGAGCTATTTTATTGCATGTAATGCATAAAGTGTGTAACAGTGGACTGAAGCTAAAGCACTTTCAGGACACAATGGAGCTGATGATCTCAGCCCCATTTAGGTTTGGGATAATAGCATTAGTTTCAAATGGAATGGATGTTATAGTGGCTTGTTACTTTCTTTAAAAAAAGAAAAAATATTTCGCTTACTTTGACAGAAGAAAAAGATACAGAATAATTTATTTAACATTAAGTCACAATTCATCAAATGCTTAGCAGTTACAGCCTAGTCCCCACCTACCCACCCCCAAATGATTCTTTCTTTGAGTATTGTAGCACATGAGAGCAATGTAGTGCTGTAGGGCTGGGAAGAAATGGATTGGTTTTCTTATTCTTATTTTTGACTGTTTATAACAAAAGCATATGATTTGTGTTTGTATTTATTTTTGTTTGTTTGTTTTACAGACTCTTAAGAAGACCCAAAGTAAATATTTGTTAATTTATTAAGGTCTACTTAAGCCCTGTCTGTGCTCCAAACAGACTACTTTGAATATGGTTTTAACAAGTAGGTCAATGGGTTTAATATATTAGCGATTCAGGCCTATCTTACAGTGCTATGATAAAATATTATTTTAAACTAGATTTCTATGTAATAATAGTGTTCAGAAAAAGAGCTAATATAAAAATATCACTTTCCTCTAATATGCCAAGTAATCAAATCCAAGATATTTCATACACAGGAATTGTTGGCCACTTTTTTCCACTGTAGAATTCATAGAAATGTGTGTCTTGCCTATGCATGGAAAAGGTTTAAAATGCTATAAAATCAGTTATACAAATACAATGCTGTAAGCACACTGGGAGTTATTCAATTCAGTCTCTTAACTCCAGGCAGATGTAAACCTGAGCAATTTAAGATATGTGGTTTTTCTATCTGAGCCAAGATTCCACAATTTTCCTTGGTAGTCTGTTTGTGTTTAATTAACCTTGTAACATTAAGTTAAATAGCAGTAAGGGATTTAGAGTCCTTCCAGGAAGTTCCTTATTAAGATTAACCCAAAATCTCTTACTGCAATTGAAGTCTGCTTTGTTGCTTAAGATATCTAAATGCAAAGTTGATTTCAAGTATTTGACATTTATTAAGCCAACTGTGCCATTTTTAACCTGGTCCAAAGAATCCCAATTCCCTTAACTCTTTATTAAAGGTCATATTTTCAAACTTTTTATCAAATAACTTCCATTTCTTAACCATGTTGACCAAAATAGGGTACAAGATTTTTCAAAGTACTTGAGATTATAATTTATTTCTTATATTTCTCCAGTTCTGTTCCACTCACATAATGATCATGCCTTTAATTGTATTGTTCTTTTTCTTTGAGACAATCCTAACTCTGGCAACCTCTTGTGTGGAGCTTGTTTGGCCCGTCTTCTGAAGAATCACCTCTACATGGGTTGAAACCATGCAACTTGTGGTTGGTTAGTAGTTGAGCGTTTAACAGTTTATGCACCCAGAGACCTCAGGTTCCTTAATGACATCATTGAATTGGTGATGGATTTCATTTCTGGTCCATAGACTAGCACTGGGGTGGATCTTCTACTGCATTGGTACCCAGCCAGCAGTTCTCCATATTGTGTAAGTCCCCGGACATAAAGATTCCCACAAGTCATGGGAGGGTGAAGAAGAAACAAACAGCTATTGCAAACGGTTTTCGGTATGGAAATCACTTACCAGGAGGACAGTAAGCTTGAGCTTCCTTGTCATGGTCCTGCCCCTCTACGTTTACTGCTTGTTTATCCTCTCATTCTGCCTCTTGGGCTCTTTGCTCAAAAGAGGATCTTGACATCCTGAAAGCATATTTAGTTTTGTTATCAAGACCTTCAGACACAATTTATTGATGGCAATATTATGACAGCACACAGGATCTAGTAGAACTCCTTAGCTATCTGGTTGAGTGGCTGAATGAATGGCTGCATTTGTCCACCAGGAAGCCCTTGATATTTTGGCCCAGGAAGGCACAAAATTATTTTTGCTTCTTCTATTGACAGTGCTTTACAATCTTCTAAAATGATACAAATATCTTCCCAATTGTTTTTAAAAAGCATATACTATGCAAAAAAAATAAAATGGCAAATGCAAGCAAATGAGAGTATGGGCCATTTAGTTGGATGTACATCAGTTCAACCCATTCACAGGAAGGAAAGACAATCTGGCACAGGAAGGAGTGTTTGACTTACAGACTAAAGCAGTAAGTAAAACGTCACAGAATCAAAGGGTTGAACAAGACATTAAGGAAACACAAAATTATCTAAGCCAGTAGAACTTACTCTCCAGACTTTGGGAAAAAGTCAGCTTTGACCCGCTGGCAAAGAGTCACACAGATCTGGCAACCAAGGCGACTAACCAGATGAGATCAATATGGGAAAGGGGGTCGGAGGGAGAGCTTGATATAAATAAGTGCCGCAGTAGGCATTAACACAAGCTTCTCCCTTCTCTTTCCTCATCCCA
>NW_022103896.1:87738503-87753984 GCF_000313985.2 Echinops telfairi | reverse complement strand
ACTGGGAGATGTTTTGGCATCTTCGCACTTTATCTCACAGACTATGACTTACTCCACAGACTGTAGCCAGGACTGTAATTGGCCCAGACACAGCGGTAGCTCCCCTTTCTTCTCAGCTTTAATGTCACTATAACCACACAGAATGGGCAGGTCTGTCTTCCCAGAGGTCGCTCTGTCTGATCTCCCGAAGGCAACGTGAGAGAGCCCTTTCCCCAGGTCCTGGGGACCTGGGGAGTCCAAGGATGAAGGAACCACTCCCTGCTGCTCCTGGGGACTGCTGACCCAAGTTCTTTGTGAGAGGGTGACCCAAACTCACCATCAGGGTGGTGAGTGCCAGGGCGGAATCTTGCCCAGCTCCCCTCCAGCCAAGAGAAGCTGGAGGGAACCCAGCTTCCTGCAGAGGCGAATAAGCCTCCCACCACAGAGGTTTGTATGCTCTGACCAGTCGACGTCCTTGTCCTCTGTGCAACCCACTGAATTAGCAGGCACCGCTTCCAAGAAAACAATTAGATGGCAATGGTGATGAGTACCCCGGGAATGCTCTAGTGGCAGCTAACACAAATTAGAAAAAGAAAAGGAAAGTTTAAGACAATCTACCAAGAATTTCTACGTAGGCATTGGCCAGAAATAAGCTTCATAAACTTATAAAGACACTGGTACATGAAGGCTGGGAGTGGGATGGGAAGTGGCTTATGAAAACAGGAAAATCCACAAAGCTTAGGACTCTTACTCTTCTATATTTTTGACAAATACCTGAAAGCAGGTTCTTCCTACAGAAAGCTGTGGAGGTGGCTCTTGGTCTCCTCCAAAGAGAGACAATACATAGCTTACACTGAATAGGGACAATGAATAGGGACAATCATGTATTCTTTATTTAGTTATTTATCTTTTCAAAATTATTTTATTGGTACTCGTCCAACTCTTATCACAATCCATCCATCCATCCATTGTGTCAAGCACATTTGTACATTTGTTGCCTTCATCATTCTCAAAACATTTGCTTTCTATTTGAGCCCTTGGTATCAACTCCTCATTTTTCCCCTCCCCCCCCAGCCCTCCCTCACAAACACTTGATAAGTTATAGATTATTATTATTTTTTCATGTCTTACACTGTCTGACATCTCCCTTCACCCACTTTTCTGTGGTCCATCCCCCAGGGAGGGGGTTATATATAGATCCTTGTGATCGGTTCTACCTTTCTCCCCCACCTTCCCTTCCCCTCCTGGTATCTCTACTTTTATTATTGGTCCTGAGGGGCTTATCTGTCCTGGATTCCCTGTGTTTCCAGCTCTTATCTTGACCAGTGTACATCCTCTGGTCTAGCTGGATTTGTAAGACAGAATTGGGATCATGATAGTGGTGGGGAGGAAGCATTAAAGAACTCAAGGAAAGTTGTGTTTCATTGGTGCTATACTACACTCTGACTGGCTCGTCTCCTCTCCACAACCCTTCTGTAAGGGGATGTCCAGTTGCCTACAGATGGGCTTTGGGTCTCCACTCCGCACTCCCCCTCATTCACAATGATATGATTTTTTGTTCTTTGATGCCTGATATCTGATCCCATGGACAGCTCGTGATCATACAGGCTGGTGTGCTTCTTCCATGTGGGCTTTGTTGCTTCCAGTTAGAGGTACAGTAATTTAAATATTCCTAAAAACCACTTTAGAAATCTATTTCATACTTTTGCATAACATCAAGTTTACATTTCCTGCATTACCATTCTGTTAGCAGACCCTCCTCCCCCACCCCCACCCCCATAAGACATGCATTCTGCAGAGAAGGCAGTGTGTGAGACGCTGTTAGAGAGAACTGCTGTTTTCGAGCAGGTCAGGTGGCCAGACCGCACGCTACAGCCCCTCCGTCAGGCACAGTAAGCCAATCTGGGAGGGAGGCAGTGGATTGACCATTTTCGCCCTTGCTGACTCATCTATGAGATTTGAGTCAGGACCAGAGCTGGGCTTTCTCAAGGGAGCATGTGACTGTGAGTTTAGACAAAAATAAAATACATTTTCTTTTAATTCATTAAATTGCCAGCTTTTATCAAAGTTTGTAGTTTACTTCAAGATAATAGAGAAAGGAGATAGAAAAGGTAAGTAGTTTAAGATCTAAGTAGGCAGGTGTCCTGGTTCCATTGCTGCTGCTATTAATGTGAAGTCAGACTGCATGAGCTCTAGAAACTAAAGTTTATGAAGGGCAACATATGAATTGTCAAACAGTGTTAAGTGTGTGTGTGTTTCTATGTACAGATGTGTGCGTAGCGATCGTCTTAAGTTATTATGTCTACATTTTCATCTCACATTTTTATTATCTGGAAATAGGAATTATAAAGTTAAAAAAACCGAATTAATTTTAAACACTGTCAGAAGATTCCCTACCTGGTTTGTAATTTGTTTCAAGAGTGTAGTTTTGTTTGGTCGTTGTTGTTGTCTTTGTTTTCATTTTGTTTTGTTTTGCTGTTGTTGTAAGGGTCCATCTAGAAATTAAAATTTCACAATTCACGGTGCTAACTTTCTAGGGGAACAATGAACCTTTCTCATTCCAAGACATCACTTCCTTCGTTATGCATTAACTGTTCATATCTCAAGCATACAAGGTTTTAAGCGCAGTTTTTGTTTTAGTTTCCATTTCAGGTCTAATTTTTTGCCAGTTTGAAAGTTCTGAGGTCATTTATGTAGAAAAGCTTTATTCACAAGAAGGTAATATTTGTCTTTTCATAAAATCCACTCCTGCAAGCCTCTCTGCCAGGAGAAACATACTTTTTGAGATAAAAAGCTTGAGGTGCCCCACAGCCTTTGACTATGTGTCACCGTCATTCAAATAGTCCATTCAGATTTCATTTTTGGACCATTGAAAATAGAATAATAGTTATTGTATATACAATAACTCAAGTTAATATAACTACTAATCAAATGTACACACTAACCACTAAAGCTAGGAAGGAGATTGAAGAATTCTATCAACTTCATTATTTTAAAATAGGTTAAGCCTCGATAATTATGAGCTATTCTTATAGAAAAGTTGGACACAAAAAGAAGTAGACAGTAGCAGGAAAATAGGGCATTGGTAATAGCAATTAAACTGGAGATTACGTGATAGAATTTTGCAGGACCAACAGCTTTATTGCAAATACCTTTTTTCAGCAACATAAATGGCGACTCTCCGTGTGGACTTCACCAGATGTAATACACAGAAACCAAGTTGACCACCTCTATGGGAAGAGAGGATAGAGAAAGAGAAGCTCAATATCAGCAGCCACAGCAGGGCCGGAGGCTGGCAGTGGAGCAGACCACTGATTGCTCATCAGAGCTTCAGGTTGAAGTGGAAGAAAGTTAAAACAAGTCCAGGACAGTCAAAATACAAAATTTGAGAACATCCCAAGAATAGATTTGACTCATTGGTTCATAGTGAGCCTTGTGATGGCCTGGAGAAAAACAAACAGGACGCATGGCAAAGGTCATTTAAAAAATGGAAAGGATCAAAGTGGATGTCAGAAGAAGAGATTCTGAAACTTGCCCCTTTCATAGAGTAGCTAATAGGACTAGAACAAAACAATGAAGTAAAAATGGAACAAAAGCTTCAAAGGTCAACTTGAGAAAACAATGTATTATGTTGACCTGTGCAAAGACTTGGACTTAGAAAGGAAAATGGAAGGACATAGCACATATCAAGCTGAAAGAACTGAAAAAAAGTAGGCCTCAAGCTGTAATACCGAAAGACAGAATTATACAGGAAGCATCAAAAGACGATAGAATGAGTAAACAGAGGCACTGCACATCATCCAAGACAGATTTGTTTGTTCTTTTGGCAGTCCATGGAACTTTCAATACTCTTCCCCAACACAATAAAATTCAATTGCATCAATACTTCTTGTTTTTAGGGGTCTTCAAGCCCATTCCGACTCATAGCCCCTTTTGTACAGCAGAACAAACACTCTTGCCTTTGTTGTTGTTAGGGGTCATCAAGCCGATTCCAACTCATAGCGACCCTATGTGCAATGGAATGAAAGTGCCCAGTCCTGGGGCATCCTTAAAATTCATCTTATTTACGTGTGAGCCCATCAGTGCACCCACTGTGTCAATCAAGACATCTTGTCAAGGGTCTTTCTCTTTTTCAGTGTCTTTCTGCTTGACCACTGATATAGTTTATTGTGCCAGCCTGGCCGATAAATACAAGTAGGATTAACTGAAGGGCGGAGAGATAATGGCTCTGTGAGCCTCGCCTTTCTTGTCTCTTGCTCTTTGATCATCGGACCAGTGTGCGGCTGCCTTGCTCATTCTTTGCAAGAATGTCCTCAAAGTAACTGCTTTGCTTTTCAACACTTTAAAATTTATAGGCTACGCTACCTGTGGGACGCCTAGCCTGTGGACTGTGTCTCTGTAAGTTGAGGTCCCTTTAAAACATCTCTGGAGCTGGGGACTGGCAGTTGGAGCTGGTGGTTAGTTGAGAGTTGGTGATCTGTCTTGTGATTGGCTGCTGTGCTGAGATAGCCTCACTCTATAAATAGAGGGCGATCTGGCAGCAGAGAGAGGAGAAGGACTGCTAGTCTCTCACAACTCTGAGCATTTGTAGTGCTTATAATTTAACTGTTCATTTCTTATATATCTGTATATAATTTAACAGTTCATTTCTTGTTGTGTATCTAATTATCTTTATAGATAAATATATTTAATTATCAGCAATTTGGTTTTATCTCTCTAGAGAACCCTGTCTAACACAACCACATCTTCTGATACCATGTACAAATTATGGGAGATGATGTTTTGCCATCCTTGCTCTAAGGAGTACTCTGGCTGTACTTCTTCCGAGATAGACTTGTTTTGGGGTTTTTTTGGCAGTTCACAGTACTTTCAATATTCTTCCCTAGCACAATTCATATGCATTGACTTGTCTTCGGTCTTCCTTATTCAGTGCATAGCCTTTCACATGCATGCCATGGATTGGGTCACGCCCAACTTAGTCCTCAAAGTAACTGCTTTGCTTTTCAACACTTTAAAATGTTCTTGTGCAGCAGAATTACCCAATGCAATGCATCTTTTGATCTCTTGACTGCTGCTTCCATGAGTATTGATTATAGATTCAAGCAAGGCAAAATCCTTGACAATTTCTATGTTTTCTTTATACTGAGTTATAATCCATACTGAAAGCTGCAATCTTTTATTTTCATCATTAAGAAAGTTTGTATCATCGGCATAACTCTGGCTTTTAAATAAGCCTTCCTTCAATTCTTATGCTACATTGTACTTTCTATAGTCCAACTTCTCTGATTATTTGCTCAGTTTATAGGTTGAGTAAGTCTAGTGAAAAAATGCAACCCTGACACATCTTTCCTGATTTTAATCCATGCAGTGTGCCCTTGTTCTGTTTGCACAACTATCTCTTGATCCATGTGCAAGTTCCACGTGAGCACAATGTAGTGTTCTGGAATTCTTCTCCAGGCTAGCCATAGTGTGTTATGGTTCACCCAGTTGAAAACCTTAGCATAGTCAATAAACACAAGTAAGCATCTGTCTGATGTTCTCTGTTTTCAAGCAAGATTCATCTAACAACAGGAGTGATATCCCTTGTTCCACCCACCGCCTCTTCTGAATGCCCTAACCCTCAGGCAACTCCCTGTCAATGTATTGCTACAACCATTGGATGATCTTCAACAAAAATTGACTTGCATTTGATATGAATGATACTGTTCTATAATTTGGAAATTTTATTGTGTTACTTCTCTTTGGAATGGGTTCAGTTATGGATCTCTTCCAGTCAGTTGGCCAAATAGCTGCCTTCTAAATTTTCTGGCACAGATGAGTGCTTCCAGTGCTTCCAGTGCTTCATCAGCTTGTTGAAACATATCAATTGGTATTCCATCAATTCCTGGAGCCTTGGTTTTGGCAAATGCCTTTAGTGTAACTTGAACTTCCTCTTTCAATACCATTGGTTCTTGCTCATAGCCTACCTCTTGAAATGGATTAATGTCAACTACTTCTTTCTAGTACAGGGACTGTCTGTATTATTTCACTCTTCTTTTGATGCTTCCTGAATCATTCAATAGTTTGCCCTTATAATCTTTCAATATTGTAGCCTGGGGCGGATTTTTTTCTCGAGTTCTTTCAGTTTCAGATATACTGATCATATTTTTCCTTTTGGGTTTTCTACCTCTCAGTCTGTGCACATTGCATCACATTTTTTTTACTTCGTCTTCTTGAGCTTCTCCTTTACATTTCCATTCAGCTCTTTGACTTCATCCTTTCTGCCATGTGTGTCTTACATACTCTACGAATAAGACCAAGTTTCAGAGTCTTTTCTGACATCCATTTTGATTTTTCTTTCTTTGCTTCCTGCCTTTTTAAGAACCCTGTGCTTTTTTCATGTGTGTTGTTCCTGATGTCATCCCATAACTCTTCCGGTCTTCTCATTAGTCCACTGAGTCAAATCTACTCCTGAGATATTCTCGAAAATCAGGTGAGATAGCCCCAGGTTGTATTTTGGCTGTCATGTTCTTGTTTTAATTTTCTTCAACTTTTCCTTGAGCATATGAAAAATTGATGGTCTGCTCCACAGTCAGCCTCTGGCCTTATTTTAGCTGATTTGATTGAGCTTCTCCATTGTCTCTTCCTGTAGACGTAGTCAGTTTGATTTCTGTATATTTAATTCAGAGTAGTCCGTGCGTATAATTACCTTTTGTGTTGTTGGGAAAAGATACTGTATGTACTCGTGTATAAGCCGATTTTTTTCAGTACTTTCTTTTTGCAGTAAAATTAGGTGCCTCGGCTGATATTTGAGTTACACTAATACTCGGCTTACACTCGAGTATATACGGTATTTGAAATGAAGAGGTCCTTGGTCTTGCAAAGTCCTATCAAGTGATTTCTGGCTTTGTTTCAATCACCAAGGCCATATTTTCCAACTGCTATCCCTTCCTCTTTCTTCTAACTTTTTCATTCCAATTTTCCATAATCATCAGTGCATCTTGATTGCATGTTTTATTGGTTTCAGATTGAACAGATGGGTAGAATTCTTCAATTTCTTCATCAGTAGTTTCGAGAGTTGCTGCCTAAGTTTGAAAATGGTTGTATTAATTCAATACCTTTGAATGTGGAGAGATATAATCCTATCACAGATAGCATTGGTACTGCAAGGTAGTTTTGAAAGGACCTTTTGCTGATTAATACAACACCATTATTGCTCGTTTCATTCTGACATAATAAACTATATGATTTCCTGATTTAAAGTGGCCAAATCATCCATTTCAACTCACTAATGCCTAGAATGTCAGTATTTATGTGTTACATTACATTTTTTACAACTTCTAATATCCCTAGAGCCATGCTTCTTACATTCCAAGTTTTTATTATTAACTGATATGTGTAGCTGTTTCTTCTCATTTCGGTTATGCACCATCAGCAAGCGAAGGTCCCAAAGGCTTCTCTTCCCCAAGTTAACTCTAACCATGTCATTGTGGTTGACTGTACTTTGTCTTAGTGTGAGCTTCTTCCGACCTTAGGGGCTCATTCTGGCACTATCTCTAACAATGTTCTACTTCTTTTTGTGTGATTTTCAACATCTTGGAATGTTTCAGTTATGTCCTAAGTTTTGGGGTGGGGGGGGGTTTAATTCCTCAGAAGTGGACGGCCTATTCCTTCTTCCTAATCTGTTCTTAATCTAGAAGCTGTGCTGAGACCTGTTCAGTTTGCGTGACCTTGTTGGCATTTGACATACTGATGGCATTACAGCAACACACAAGCCACCACAGTATGACAATAAACTGGTCGACAAATGTTAGGCCATAAGGAGTTGCAGTCTCTGAAACCCACAGGTGTGGTTCCACACTGCCCTCTAGGGATACTATGAGTCAGAATTGACTCCATCGTAGTGCTGTGTTTGTTTGTTTCTTTGTTTTTATTTTTCTATATCCCTACTGGGCAGATGCTGAGTGGGTCCTTTGATTAGCAGCTACTCTTAAATTTTTGGTTTTGTTTTTAATGTATGAGGGACATTGTTTGTGTGGCTGTTTCGCTTCACCCAAAGCAACTTCATTTCCTATAATATCAGCACACTGGGCTGGTCTATTTTTCCGGGGAAATATCAGACCCTGCATCACGGATACTTGGTTTCCTGTAGTATTTCCTTCCATTCATCACACCTATTGGGAGCATCTTTGTGGAGCCTCAGATGTGTTACGTTCTCTGTGGAATTAATGTTAAATTGAGGATCTGATTATTTAAATCTGATGATTTACTCAGGAAGATGAGAATTACGTCTATGAGCAGTTAGAAAATGAGAGTCCTTGTAGGATTGAGTTCTAGAGGACGGACACGTCTTACAGTCCAAGAGTGTTTTCGTCACCTAACATTGACTTCAGTCTTGAGAAGCAGTTTGTGGTGGATGAGCTAGCTGTTTCTGGGGTGACATGCCTACACCTGAATCTTGGCTCTGTCCCTCACTGACCACGTTACTGTGGCCAAGGGACTTAACATCTCTGTGCCTCCGTTTTTTCTCTTCGGTGAAGTTGAACATATCACAGTTACTGATCCAGAGGTTGATTATCTACCTAGAAGTGGTTTAAAAGAAAGTCCTGCTGACCTATTTGGGAAATTTAGCCATTCAAAGCACACAGACATATCTATGTTGACAGACATAGAATTGGTGGGAGTTGGAATTGACTTAAAGACAACCAGATTTTAGCATCGGAAGCCCTATAAGCAATACCAGGCAGGGAGTGAACATGTATTCATATCAATTTCTATTTTTCAAGACCTCCTCTTAGTCTCTGTTGCTTTTAGTGTTGTTTTTTTCCCCCCTTTACTCTGTCATTCATTTCTAGTCACTGGGGCCCATGTTTAATGGACATCATGAGGGGTGCTATCCTGACATTTATTGAGCACCTATAATTGCCATGATATGGGCTACATATGTTTTACCCATAATTGCCTACTTAACCCCAGAATTGTACTAGGAAATGATGATGTAATCTTTACCTTAGACAGCAGGTCCTGTGTAGAAACAGATAGATCACCAGGGTGAAAGGCAGGTCGGTGACAAAGCCGAAGGGCCGAGTGTTTATTTCTAGTGAGTTGGGCTGTGTCTTCACCTTGGAAGGGTCTGGGTAAATCTGTGTTGAAAACTGCACTTGAACCTTTTGTCTTCTACGTCCGGCCCCTTTGGATATGCACATGAGGATCTTTGCTCTGCTTTCTTCACTGGTGCTCGAGCTGGCTGTGCGAAACCAAACAAACAGCACTTGCAATAATGCCCTCTTGTTTTACTTAAAACACACACACACACACACACACACACACACACAATTTTTATATCCCTGAAAGGACAAGCCAGTGAGTAGAGGAGGAGTAATCATATACTTTCATAAAAAAATGGTGACATTCTGGATGGGTGACTTGGACTAGGGACTGGACACCTCGGAGTCTCAGTTTTCTTAGCCTCGGTTGTGGAGAAATGACTTCCTTTATGTGGCTTTTTACTTTGTTCTTTGGGGAAAACGCTTGAGATATAGTTCTCCTAAACCCTGAGACGTTTCCTACGCCTCTGTTTTCGACCCCAAAGGATTTGTTAAATTTTTCCAAGTTGATATTTCCCAAGCCTAAGGATCCGTCTGAAAGGCTACAGCCTTGAAAATGCTATGGAGCCATTCTGCTCTGCACACATGGGGTTCCTATTAGTTTTCATACTCTCAATGGCACCTAAAAACAATACCTGCACAGGTGTGTTGTTTTTTGTTGTTGTTAAATACTTTGACATTATAGCTAAAGGAAAAATATGTACTATTTGCCAGGAATTCATTGATTCAAACTCTACCGCGCTTTCACAAAGAGGGCACCATTACCTCCTCCAGGATCCACACACCCTTACTAACAAGTGAAGTCCAGCTTTCGGTGTAACACTTTAATTATCTGCCTGTGGCCACGTGTCCGTTATCAGCCAACCTGAAGACATTCTCTTCCTTCCGTTACTATCATAATGAATTTAACTTTTTAAAGTACGAGGACATTTAAATTATTTTGTAAATTAACAGAGGAAATGTTCTGGGCAACTCATCAAGGGTAACAACAGATCAGAAATTAGGTCAAAATGTTTTCTTTATTGAATTATTGAATCTCTTCTAGTTTTCTGATGGTTTCATATCAACTTATATCTTCTATCAAAAATTTTAATTGCTCTATAACCCTGATTTGTTAACCACTGAAAGTATAGCCAATGAATTATAAATAACATCAATATTCCTTCATTTCTTTTCAAAAATGATAAATTACCAGGGCCTGGGTCCCGAAGGCATCTCAGAGAAATAGCAACATGGTACTATCTATTACCAGCTTCCTTTTCCATGGGCTCGGGCCGCTCTCTGATATACCCCAAATGCCATGAAAACTCGGTGACCTGGTGATTGGCATGTGGAATATATCTGCACCAGCTCATGAATTTCAGAGTCTTCCACAATGTGGCCGCCCTCTTTCTTACCTAGTCTCTTTCAGCACAGTGCCTTGAAGACACCTCATGGAGTATAGGAACTGATTTAGGAAAGTACCCTACAGAAGATCTGTAAACATCTGCTTGCACCAGGACTTCATGAGATTTTAAAAGTAACTGTGAATCCATGTTAACCCAGAAACTCAACTATCTGCACAGTCTTACTTGAACAGGAACTGGTCAGCATACATCTACCAGGTTAGCTAATTGGACCAACATATTGTACAAAAGCACAATACACTTGGTCTTCACCTTGATGGGCAAGGATGCATCATCATTATCAGTTCAGGATAGTCAGGACTCGGTAAATTGTCTGCATTTCTCAGGGGGCATAAAGCGAAGGGAAGATATTCTCTTAACATATTATAATAAGGAACTACTCTGAACAATTTAAAATATATAGTTGGAATGCAGGTGTTGAAAATTCAGGGGGTTGTGTTGGTATAGAGGAAAGATGATTGCCATCAAGTATATCTGAACACAGAAAATCCCAAACATAAGACTTGTTGTTGTGTGTGGTGTGGATATAGACTGTGCTCTTGATTCATGGTGACCCCATTTCCAACTGAACGAACATCTATGCAATTGTGCTATCTTTTTGATAAATTGAAAAACTGCCCCTTGTGATCAATAATGTTTTCTCTGGTTGAATTTTCAAGTTGTTCACTGTAGCTTTCTTCTTCGCCTTCGTTTAGAGGTCAGATACTGTACCTTTCGTATCCGTCTGCCTTCATTTAGAAGGCGTGCACTGTGCTTTTCTTCTTTGTCTGCCACCACTCTTTGGAAGCACCAGTGAAACCCGCTCAGCACCACAGCAACCAGCAAACGTCCACCCGCAGACAGGTGGTGGCTGCCTCTGAGGTGCGGTCTCCCAAGTGGAAGACAAGAATTCTACCACTGATTCATTGTTCCTCAGATTCTGATTAGCATGTAGAGTTGAGAAAGATGTCTTCCACCTGTAAGGTGGAGATACTGTTTGGTGCATTGTACTTCCTTCCTCTTGTTGAAACTAAATGATATAGTTCAAACAGCATTCATCATTAGATCTCATATAGACTTAGATAGTAAATATATAACAAATAGATATTTCTCTTGAATATAACGTAGTTTTGTACTTTCTTTATTCATGTGGAGTTTTGTGAAAAATAAAATAAAATTTTAAATGTGTGTATATTGCTAATGTAATTTGCAAAGTAATGCTTTCTTATCAGTATACATTAAAAAGTTTGATTTTTTTATATAGTAGGTTCAGTTTACTGGGGCTTAAAAACATGAATACTAAATTCAGAGTTTGTGTTAACATCGGTATTCACCTAACTGGCCATTTAAAATTTGAGGTTAACGAAGACAGAGACCCAGCTAGGTCAAGTGACACAATATTGTCTTGGGTAACACTCGGCTGTGTGTGAAATCTGAGAATGTTTTGCATAAGTTAGTTAGAAAGAGACCCTGTGGGATAGATATGTACATGTATAAAGAGATACACAGAGAGGTTTAGTTAAAGGAATATCTCATGGAGTTGGCAAGCCCAAAATCCATAGACAGGCAGCAGTGTGGAGATTCTAATTGCCTTCTTACCATCATTGCTAGGCTAGGTGGTAGGCTAGAAACCTCCATAGAATGTCTGTGTAATAGATCTGAAGTAGAGTTCTTCTTCCTCTTTAAGTCTGGTGTTTGCTCTCAAGACCTTCAACTAATTGGTGCGGCCTGCCCACAGGATGGAGTGTTACCTCCTTTTTTTAAGGTCAGCTCATTTAAATGTTAGTGGCCACTGGGTTGGTTCCAACTCATGATACCTCATGTAGAGCATAACGAAATTATTGTGCTGGATGGGACCATCCTTGTGACCATTGGGAAGTTCAAATCCATTGTTGTGGCTGCTTGGTTTTGAGTGACTTCCAGCCTCTGGGGTTCATTTTCCGATGCTACATCAGGCGATATTCTCTTGTGATCCATAAAGTTTTCATTGGCTAATTTTCTTAAGTTGATCACAGTTTATTGAATAACCACTTCCAAGAGCACAAGGCTGTGTTATGTGCAAGGAAGCAACTACTGACCAATGAACTATGCTGTGAAGAAAAGTTCACCAAGGCATAAAATGCATGAGATAAAAAAAGTGATAAGGATTATGTACGAGGTTAGACGGTAAATACATTTTTGATAACCTCACTTGAAAAAACAGCATTTTTATAACAATAATTCCCAGGAGAGTTAGAAGCAAGTTTCAAAACCCACTTTAATTCTGCTTAGATTAAAATACAGAGGTGTGTAAAACTCTAGCATACACTATGCAGTCTGGTAATCTTTCTTGTATCTGCTCAAACTCCTTTACATGTCAGTGCAAAGTTGCAGCATTTACCTGAAAACTTAAAATGGATATTGACTTAAATATCAAGGTGTTTGAGGCACAAAGGTTAAGCTATGCTCAAATCTTCATTCTGCTTTCAATTTCCCATTCTGTATTCCAAGTTGATGTTTCTGCAGTACCAAGAGTCTACAGTTTTACATTTTGACCTCACTACACCTGTCATGATCAGTTTTACATTGAGCTCGGATAGCAGACCTGTTCACATCCCTGGACTGTGGTCATCGTGGATTCACTGGAGGCTTAATACATTGGGGCTCTATAATATCATTAAATGATATTAAATGATTTATAGTCCTTACAAAATTATGTGAGGAACATGGAAGTCTACCTTTTCCAGGTAGCATTTGAATACTATCACAAAATATAGATTGAGAGAGAAGTCTGGGAGGTGTTTTCAGTGTCAGGGTAGTTCATTTGGTATTTATTGGGTAAATTGAATAATTACCCACTTCAGATATTCAATTTAAAAAATCTTGGATTAATTCTTGTTTCATCTGTTACCTCACTCTTGCCTGAGCAAAACTTGATGCATCTGTTTCAAAATGTATTTTAAATACGCCTACCTGTTTTTCTTTACTGCTCCTGCAATACTCCAAAGAACTTACCCTAGCTGATCTCTTTCCTAACACTTCCCTCTACGATGTATTACTCACACAATAGTCAATCTAGTCTTTTTTAACATACATCAGATCAGAGTACTCCTGGCATAAAAACTTATACCGGTTTTCACTTACATATGAATCTTAAAAGAAAAATCTGTGACAATAATGTCCTTTCAGACGACTGACCTTGTTTCATACTATCTCTCCACAACTGCGTGACAGTAACTCTGATTTTCTATCTCCCACCTAATAACTTTTGAACTTACTTCTGAGAATACCTTTGCTCCAGATCCGCACATTTAGATCTCAGCTCAAATACCATTTCTCTGAGCGGGGCGGGGGCAGAACTTGCTGTTAGTGCTCATTCTCAATATGCTATTAATTTTATGAAATCAGTGATTGCTGGAAATGAATAAATTTTAATCTCATAGTGAGAAATGAGTAAATATTAGGCATGGGAATGTTACTATTTTCTGAAATGGCCTACTGTATTAAATTAGTTAATTGTCTGCCTCCTTCTGCTGAAAATATGTTTGGTGATAGGATTGGTTTTGTCTGTGTCGTGCCTATTGCATTCCAAATAGATGGATGAGGGGGCAGAGCGGGCTCTCATTTGGTATTTGTTGAAGGAATTAATGTGTATTCAGTTCTGTAGATGAAGGGGCTTCAAAAGTTACTGGGAAAGGTCCACTATCTTTTTGAAGCCTTCTTGTACACTAAGGAAAAAAATCTAGAAACTTCTGTTGAACAGAAAAAACATGTGAACCTGTTGTTTCTCAACATAGTCACAATCTAGGTCTATGTATTTCTGAAGAAAGCATTTCCATCTCTGTAGCCCTTCCCCAAAGAATTTTTTGCTCTTTAATATACATGGTCTCAGAATAGCAATTTTGACATCCATGAGAGGCCCAAATCATGTATCTTTCCCAAATCATGTATCTTTAAATGCTCTACATGCTTGAGGAACAAACAGTAATGTGAAAAGCCGTTTCAGGGCTGTTGGTAGATAGGATATGGGTTTTCAATAACATTCTCCTAGGACAGCACTTGCTACTTTTAAAGAGTGAACCTCATTTGTTTTTGCTGTGGGAAAAAAAGTTCCTCACGGAAAATTTTCTGGCCTTTTTTCTCATCAATGCTGTTGTCAGTTTTACTAATATTTCTACTCGTAAAGTAGAACTGAGGCCTCCATGCCACCGCTTGTCTGTCAGTTTGTCATACTCTCGGTGACTGTGTGTTGCTGTGATGCTGGAAGCTATGACACCAGTATTTCAAAGGCTGGCAGGGTGACCCAAACTGCACAGATTTCAGCACAGCTTACAGACTTCAGACAGACCATGAAAAAGGAACGGGCTGAGAAATTACCCGCAGAAAACCCTATGGACAGAATGGAACATTGTTGGATACTGAAAACTACCCAAAAAGAAGCAGAGCATTGCCAGAGATGGTGCCAGAGGATGAGCCCCTGACGCCCGGAGTAAACGCTTCCTTCTCAAAGTAGGGTCAGCCTTGACAATGGGAACGGAGTAGCGCTGTGTGAGGAAATCCTTCAGAATCTTCATCTGTTAGTGGGGCAGGGCCCCAAATGAGAAGAAACCACTGAAAACATCAATTAATCATTGGAACTTGGAAGATACGAAGTATGAATGTAGAAAAATTCTAAGTTGTGAAAAGGAAATGGAAGGCATAAAAATAAACATTCTGGACCTTAGTAAGCTGAAATGAGTGGGCATTGGCCATTGTGTATCAGAAAATCATATTGTTTACTATGCTGGAAATGAAACAATAAAGAGGAATAGCATTGTATTCATCTTTAAAAAGGACATTTCAAGTTCTCTTGAAGGGCAATGCTGTCTGTGATAGGACTGTATCTACCCATATTCAAGGAAACTCAGGCTGTTTATAAGAAACACACTTTAGATATAAAGACAAACTGACAAAAAAAATCAAAGAGATAAAATGTAGGTCAAGATAATGATCAGAAGAAAGCAGAAGTAGCAATATTAATTTTTGACAAAATAGACATGAAAATAAAAGGCA
>NW_022103896.1:87735601-87737359 GCF_000313985.2 Echinops telfairi | reverse complement strand
GATCAACAAGTTGGTTCTTCAAAAGGATTAACAAAATTGATAAACCAATGACAAAACTAATAAAGGAAAAGAAGGGAAAAACAATTTTTATCAATAATAAATGAAATGGACTTCATCACCACAGATCCAACTGACATAATAAAATATAATGACCCAATATTATCATAAATTATATTCCAAAAAATTCAAAAATCTAAAAGAAATGGAAAAATTTCTGAAACACACTAACGGAAACAAACTCACTGACATCAAGTTGATGCTGACTTATACTTCAATTCACACAGACTGATTGTGAAAAACCTCAACAGATCGGTTAATAGAGCTGGTCAATGAAAACATCCAACAACAAAAGACCTGGACCAGGTGGTTTTATTAGGATTCTGCGAAGCATCTGGAGAAGAGTTAGCAGCAGACTACATGGATTATTTCAGAATACAGAAAAGGCTGACATGCTAGGAAGCTCATTTCATGATGCAAGTATAACTCTGATACCTAGGCCGGCAAAGACATCGCCAGAGTTGAAAATTATAGACAAATATCCTTTTTGAAATTAGAAGTGATTTTTTTCAACAAAATTCTAGCCAGCAGAATTCAACAGAATACTTAAAATATACATCACAATCAATGAAATTCATGCCAAAAGTGCAGGAACGGCTCAGTATTAGAAAAACAATCAGTGTAATAAAACACATTTTTTTAAAAGGAAAAGAATCAGGATTTTATTAATCAGTGTAGAAAAGTAATTTGATAAAATTCAACATTGATTCTTGATTAAAAAAAACACTTCATAAAATAGGAACAGAGGGAAATTCCTCAACATATTAAAAACCTTACAGGCAAAACCAATGGCTATCATCTCACTTAATGTAGAGAAATTGAAAACTCTCCCCCTTCAAACAATAACCAGACTGATTGCTCTGTCCCCACTCTTATTTATACAGTCCTGGAAGTCTTAGCCAGAACCATAAGACATAAAAAAGACATCCACATAAAGGCATCCACACTAAAGCACAGTAGAAATAAAACTTCTTTAGTTACTTATGATATAATCCTATATATAGAAAACCCCAAAGATTCAATTAAAATATTGCTGGAACTCATGAAACACCTGGCAGTGTAATAGCCTATGAGAGCAACAGTCAACAGCCGGTTGGATGCCAGAAGTTAAGAAGATAACTCCAAAAAGGAAATTGACAGAACAATACCATTCAGAGTAACTACTCAAAAGATAAAATATTTAGAAATAAAACTTACCAGAGAAATAAAAGACTTATGTAAAGAGAAGTATAAAACATTTCTACAAGAAACAATAAGAGACTTACAAAAAGGTAAGGATGGTCCACGCTCAAAGATAGGATGACTTAATATAGTACAAATGTCAATATGACCAAAAGCACTCTATAAACTAATGCAATTCCAATCCAAGTCTCAGCCCAATTCTTCAAAGAAATGTAAAAGCTCATCCTCAACTTTATATGGAAAGGAAAGGAACCCAACATAAACAAAACACTTGAAACACAAGAGGCCAGTCAGCCCCATTTTTCAAGACTTATTATGTAGCCACAGTAATCAAGTCAGCTTGGCATTGGTACAAAGATAGATATGTAGACCAGTGGATTGGAAGAGACCCCGGATATACAACCAACCACCTATAGACACATGATCTTTGTTGGAAAACTAAATTTAAGTAAGAAAACTAGAGCCTATTCCAAAAATGGTGCTGGGAAACTTGGATCTCTACCTGCAAAAGAATGAAAC
>NW_022103896.1:87721740-87735086 GCF_000313985.2 Echinops telfairi | reverse complement strand
ATTGCTGGTGGGATTGCAGAATTGTACAGCCACCAAGAAAAACAATGTGGCACTTCTTTAAATTCAATACCTTATGATTCTGGAAGATCTCTACTTGGTATATACACAAGAGGGATAAAGAAGAAAACAAATAGATGTGTGCACATCCATATCTCGCAGCAATTTCTGTAATAGTACAAAGATGGATCACCTCATCTGTGAAGGAATAAATAGACAAACTTTGGTACCGACACACAATGCAATAGAGCACAGCCTTACGAAACAATGACAAGTCTCTCAAAACAAGGACACGATTGGAGGCCATTGTGCTCGGCAAAGTTAGTCCATCTCAAAAAGAGAATTATTTTATGACACCAGTATGAAGAAAGAAAGAAAAAGAAAATTGTTTTTTACACCAAGGTAAAGATTTTCAAGACAAGAGCTGAGGATGAGAGGGAGTGGGGAGGGACAAGAGGGGAGGAGGGAGGGTGAATATAGGGAAGAAAAAAGAAGCATATATCCTAATAGGGGGAGGGGCTAAGGGGTCCTGACACTGCTTTGATGAGATGGGCTGTGCAGCTACCTAGAGCATGTTTCTCTTCGTATTTTTTATAATCCACAAATAAAAGGGAAACATGTTTTAAATGTCAATTTTTTAATGAGAGGGGAAAAAGGAGAAGTCCTTTTGGTTGCCTTACACATAAATCCTAAATACTGGTTTTAGTGGTTATAGAAGGAGGAAAAGTGATTTTTTTTTAAATCACTTTATTAGGAGCTAATCCAGACAGCAAACCATTCCATAGTTCTATCGCATCAAGCAGTATTGTAATCTTGTTACCAAAATCACTTTCAAAACATTTTCTTTCTTCTTGAACTCCTTGATAGCAGCTTCCCCATACTTCCCCACCTCCTCCACTATGCCCCTGGGAACCTTTATTCTAGTTGCTGTCTCTATAAATTCATCTAACCTGGATTTCATAGACCCAAAAAACAACCAGAAAAACACATAACAAAATTTCAAGAAAGCTACCCCAAATGACAAAATGCAACAGAGATAAACTCCAATATGAAAAGAAGCACAGGAAATGCTTAAAACCAGATTGTTTCTAAAGTGTTTCTAAAGGGAGATTAAGTGACAAGGTTTTACCAGGAAAGTAAAATTGAAACTGACCCTAAATTCTTTTGTGACACACAATCTAAATTCAAGAGATTAATAAATAAACAAAATTACTTGATATTCCTAACAAGAATAAGCTGAACTCTTCCATGCCCGGCATTCTCCTAGATGCTAAAAGAATAGCTTTGCCCCAAATAGACCATCTATAGCATTGTTTTATTGGCTACACATTGCACTTCAAGATATATCTTAAAATGGCCTTTTTTGATGATCAATGTGACACTGCTCCCTCTTGAATTTGTTATTCCAGACATAGTAAACCACATGTTATCTGACTCAAAATGGTAGCCTATGCCAGCCAATTTAAGCTAACACTAGCATATTGATCTTTATGTATTCCATTTCATTATTTACTACTTCCAGTTTTCCTAGATTCATGATTAATGCATTCTATGCACCAGTTCTTAATAGATGTTTACAGAAGTTCCTTCTCATTTTGAATCATGCCCCATCAGCAAATGGAGGTCCTGAAAGCTGTGCTCCAGCCACATCATTATGATTGAGTTTACTTAGAGAAAGCAGCTCTCCCTGTGTCATATTTTGAGTGCCTTCGATCCTGAGGGGCTCATTTCTGGCACTCTGTCTTACATGTTCCACTGCTGTTCATAAGATTATCAGTGGATAATTTATCAGAAGTGGTCAGCTTATTCCTTCTTGGTTGTCTATTCTTACTCTGGAAGCTCTGCTGAAACCTTTTGCTCACCTTGGGTGACAGCTGGTATTTGAACCACATGTTACATAGTTCCCAGCATCACAGCAACATACAAGCTACCACAGTAAAGCAAAATGATGGAGAAGGATTGGACGGACAGACGAGGATGCATTGAGAATTACTTTTCACATATTCAGAAAACTCTAATGGTAACATTGCAAGGAAAGCAATAGGAAGAAAAGAAAATAAGCCAAAGTATCCAATTTAATCACATCGTCGAACAAGGAAAGAGAAGAAGCGGACATAGAATGGTACCTTCTTGGATAGGTATTGACAATGAGCTAAATCTTACTAAGAGTCCTGTAATTGAAGATGGCTGAAAGAAGGTGTGTTAGGTTGGACATAGTGTAGGAAAGGTCTTGAATGTGAGGCTAAGGAGTTTGACCTTCACCTGTCAGTTAATGAGGTTGAACGAAAGATTATTGTCAAAAATGATGAGATTAGAGTGGTATACTTTATCATTTTTTTCCTAGTTCACATTACTTAACATTCAAGTAGTTCACATTGTGGGTTCCATCTACATATAAAGAAGTCTGCCACAAAATTAAAGTATGAGAACATACATTGGGGAGGCAAGAATAACAGCACAATTGTTACAATATATGAAGTTGAGAAAGTACGTTATGTACTTGGTTGGAATAATAAACTTGGTGATAAAGGAAAAGGGGATTGTTGGGTTGCAATGCAGTGTCCTCAACTAGATCTACAGAGGGAAATTCACCTTTCAGCCATGGGCTCCCTCAGATAAGCAACGTCAATATCATCTGAGAACTTAGCAAAACAATGAATTGTTGAGCCATATCCATAACACTCTAGAGGCTGAGCCTAATAATTTGCTCTTTCAAAGACATGAAGGTGGTTCTAGCGTATGCTCAAGTGTGAGAATCCATGGGCTAATTTATTGTGAAGCTAAGTGCCATAGATTGTTTTACCGCCAGGTAGAAAAAAGGTCTAAGTAGCCTGGTCTTCTAAGAGAACGTAATGAAAACTAGTAAAAGGAATTAAATGTGGTCTTCAGTTAACTTAGCATATTTCCATGAGTGGGAAAGATAATCTGTTTGAATATCTGATTTAGAAATAAAGAAAATCACTTTTATTGGTTCTAAGTATTAATTCATTACATTAAAAAATTTATCGGATCTGTGATGATACATAGTTCAGATTTAAGTTCTTTAATTATGAAGGAATAAAATAAAACCAAAGTCAAAGTCAAAGATGTTTTCTAGAACACAAAAACTCCAATTGCATTTCAGCTCAAGCCTGATACGTTAGTTGCAGTAATAGCATGGGGTATAATATTAGAAAGTAATTGACTTTCAGTATGACAGATTCTTCTTCTTTTACTGCTCACATGTGAGTTGATCATCTACTGCAATTCAGGATTATTAGCTTCAGATAAGGTATCTCAGCATTTAACCAATGCTGAACAAAATAGAACTTTTAGTAGAAGCTTTTTTGCATAATTAATGAAATTGTACATCTTCTCATTTTAACTATTATATTATTAAGGATAAGTAAGAAAATGCACAGATCTCAATGTGTATGTATTCACATACATGTAAAACAAGACAAATATTATAGCATTAAATTTCAGGATAGAATGAGATATTTCTGATTTTATTTAGATATTTTTATTTTGATTCAACAATGTCATTGAAATGTGTAGATGTTTCTAATTGTCTCCTCAGCTAGATTTTCAAGGTTTTAAATAGCTATTCTTGGCTCACCCTGAAAGAACCTATTTACAATGGCCTCCATTTAACATTTTCAAAAGTAGCTGCTTTTTCTCGTCTTCATTAAATAATTTTATTGGGAGCTCTTACATCTTCCCACTTGAGCCCCTGAAATCAGCTCCCCATTTCTTCCCACTCCCTTCCCCGCCCACCCTCCCTCACAAACCCTTGATAAGTTAAAGACTATAATTTTCATATTCTTACATCATCTTCCATCGCCCCTCACCCACTTTTCCATTGTTCGTCCCCCTGAGAGTGGGTTATAGGTTGATCCTTGTGATTGATTCCGCCTTTCTCACCCCACTCTCCCCTAATCCTCCTGGTATCTCTACTCTCATTGTTGTTCCTGTGGGGGTGGGTTATCCATCCTGAATTCCCTTTCAAGCTCTTGTCTGTAGCAGTGTGCATATTCTGGTCTAATCTGATTTGTAAGGCAGAATTGAGGTCGTGATAGTAGGCGGACGAAAGCACCAAAGGACTAAAGGAAAGTTGTGTGTTTCATCGGTGCTATACTGCACCCTGACTGGCTCATCTCTTCCCTATGACCCCTCTGTGAGGGGATGTCCAATTTTCTACAGATGGGCATTGGGTCTCCACTCCATGCCCTGCCCCATTCACCTTGGGTATGATTTTGTTCTGGGTCTTAGATGCCTGGTACCTGATCCCATTGCCAACTCATGATCACACAGGCTGCTGTGCTTCTTCCATGTGGGTTTTGATGCTTCTGAGCTTGATGGCCACTTGTTTATCTTCAAGCCTTTAAGACTCCAGATGCTATATCTTTCAATAGCCGGGCACCATCAGCTTTCTTCACCACATTTGCTTATACACCCATTTTGTCTTCAGCAATCTTATTGGGTAGGTGGGCATCACAGAATGCCAGATTGTTAGAACAAAGTTGAGGGAGTACTTGAGTCAAGGCCAAATGTCCATCTGCAACCTTAACATATAGGTATGAGTGCATAGGACATTTATAGAGATCTAAATACAGGCATGTACATAAATAAAAAACTAGATGCTTTAAATGGGCCATTCTGTAATAAACCGTGAAATAAGCTCCCTAGAACATGAGGAAGACATCCAAGAGGTTTTATAATTTGAAAGTGACGGGAATACAAATGATTATAAAATATTTTGTAGAGTCATTGCTATTCTGAAGAAATAAATGAGACCTGAGGAATATTATATTAGAAAACAATTTGATATAGAAATATTTTTATGAAAATAAATATCTTTAGTGGTCCAAAATGAATGTTCTGCTGATTTTCAGATCACTGGTCTCATTTAACCGTAATGTTTATTTGAAACTAGCTTTTTAATCTCCTTGATAAATGCCAATAATCCTGCAGACTAGAGCTAGGACTGGGTGCATGGGTACATACAGCTAAAATAGAGGAATATAAGTAACTCTGCTATGTGATCTTGTTCATTGGACCTGTAGTAGGCATGTTTCTCTAGAGAAACAAACTCTTTGTCTCTTTCTCGTCTCTCTCTCTCTGTCTGTCTGTCTGTCACGCACACATACACACACACATCACCACCACTTGTCTGCTAATTTAGTGTCTTGAGTGTTGCTGTTATGCCAGCAGCTAAGTTACTGGTATTTCAGATAACAACAAGGACATCCAAAGTAAACAGGTTTCAGCAGAACTTCCAGACTAAACAGACTTAGACGAAGGAATTAGATTTTTTATTTCTGAGAAATTAGCTCTGAAAATTTGATGCCTGTCCGATAAGGAAAACCTCATGAATAAAAGCGGAGCATCGTCACAGATAATGCCAAAAGGTGAACTGCTGAGGTCAGAAAGCACACAAAATATGCCTGAGGACGAGCTGCCTTCTCAACGTGTGGCCAACTATCATGACATGAATAGAGGAAGCCTTTAGGAGCAAAATCTGCCAGACCTTCATTAGCTGAAGAGGCATGAGAAGAAACAGTTATTAACATCGATCAGTAATTTGAACATGTAATATACAAAATATAAATCTAGGAAAATTGGAATTCTTTAAAAATGAACTGGAACACGAAGATCTATATGCTAGGTGTTAGTGAACTGAAATTGAGTGGTATTGGCTATTTTGAATCAGAAAATCATAGGTTTGCTATGCTTGGAATGACAGATTTGTGTGGGAATTGCACTTGAATTCCTCATAAATTAATTACACATTCGTCATAGAAAAGGATATTTCAATACATATCCTGAAGTACAATGTTATTTGTGATACGAAAATATCTGAACACAAAATCCTGTCAATGTAACTATTATTATTAAATTTACACACTAATCATTATAGCTAGTGATAAAAAATAATTGAAGAAATCTACCAACCCCTTCAATCTTAAATTCCTCCTACATGCACTCGAGCTGTATTGATGATTATTGGTGATTGGAATGCAAAAGTCGGAAACGAAGAAGAAACCCAAACCAAACTCACCTCCATCAGGTCGATGCCAACTCACAGTGACCCTGAGAACCGATTAGAACTTCCTCTGTGAAATTCCACCACCGTAACGCTTCACAAAAATCGCATCTCTTTCCCTCGGAGCTGACTGGTGCTTTCCAACTTCCGGCTTTGTAGTAGCAGCCTAATATGTAACCACTACGCTACCGGGACTCCTGGAGGAGGGAACAGTAGTTGGAAAATAGAACCTTGGTGATAGAACAAACCTGGAGATCACGATAGATTTTTGCAAGACCAACTTCTTCATTGCAAATACTTGTTTATTCAACAGCACCAATGGTCACAATACCTGTGCATTTCTTAAATGGAATACACAGAAATAAATTGACTATGTTTATGGAAAGAGATCATGGAAAAGCTTAATATCATCTGCCAAAACAAGCCCAGGGTCTGATAGGAGCAGACTAATAATTCCTCATATGTAAGTATAGGTTGAAGTTGAAGAAAATTTTTAAAAATTCATGAGAGGGCAATGAATGTACAGATGTGCTTTACACAATTGATGTATGTATGGATTGTGATAACAGTTGTATGAACCCCTAATAAAACGATTTTTTAATTAATTAATTAATTTTTTAAATGCGCACAAAAAAATCCATGAGAGACAAAATATGACTGATATTGAGCCTATCATTCCTGAATTTCAAGAATATCTCAAGAACAGATTTGATTCAATTAACATTAATGACAGAAGACCTGATAAGCTGGTGGATGACATCAAAAACATCATTCATGAAGAGAGCAAATGTCTTCAAAAGGATAGAAAAGAAAGAAAAGAAGAAAGGGTTATCAGAAGAGACCGCAAAACTTGCTCTTACTTGTAGGGTAACTAAGGCAAATCAAGAAATGATAACAAAAAAGAGCTGAACAGAAAATTTCGAAGAGCGGCTCAAACAGACAAAGTATTCTAATGAAATGTTCAGGAGCCCTGGTGATGACGTGGTTATACATTAGGCTGCTAACTGCAAAGTCAGCAGTCCCAAATCACCAGCCGCTCCATGAGATAAGTATAGGGCTTTCTACACACATAAAGAATTACATGCCGTGTTGGTTGCTATGAGTCCAAATTGACTTGATGACAGTGGAAGTGATACTCCAGGGAGATGATGGATAATGTTCTCATACATAAAGTGAAAAAGATGTCTCTAAGATGACCCAGAGACATATATGAACCATGAATGGATTTGGGGCTTAATGCTAGCTCCAATCTAAGAACAGTTGGTTCTTATGACATGGCACTGCTTAATGCTTGACCCTCATGAAGAGATCACTAAATGTATAGGCACCATAATGAAGTGTGGGGAAGAAACTAGATGGTGCCACCCACCATAAAGAATTGCATCTAGGATCTTAAAGACTTGTTTTCCAAACAGGCATACATTTAAGTGAGGTTTCAACTAAGTTCACATGGAAGAAACACCTAATTATGTGTGTACAATTATTGTAAATAGTATAATTGAAATCTAAAGGAGGGACTGGCCTCAGTGTTTAAATTGTGAACAGCTGTTTTGCAGAAGGGTACAGATGACCAGAGAAGACCAAAGTCCATTCGCAGGGTCTTCACATGGATTAGGCCTCCAGTGAATCCACTCTGATCATAGTTGAGGTGTCAATAGCCCTGTTATCAGAGAGCATTGTAAAACTGATTATGGCAACTGTTGTTCGGTCAAAATGTAATCTCTTTTCTTTTGATTTCCCTTCTGACTTATTTTAAAGCTGTTTCAGTAAAAAAAATCAAAATGTAACGGGGATATAAATTCGGATTAAGTCCCTGGTGCATCCCCTCTGCTCATGGACTAGGGATGTGAAAAGCCTTACAAACATGCAGTATGTATTGGAAAGTGGATGGTTGCACATGCAAGTGAGTTAAAATTTAGCACCCTTTTATTTGATCTTCCCTGTGATTCATTTAATTTTTGGGTAGTTTTTGTTATTTTCTGATTTCTCTTCAATTGAAGGTTCTTATTTGTTTTACTCTGTTACTCTTGTTTGCTTTTCCATTTGTTTTCTAATGTTTTATGTAAATGAAATACACGATAAAAAAATCTATAGAGACAGTAACTGGATTGATGAAGTCTTTGAGGGAGGGGTAGAATTGGGAGCTAATAATGATGAGTATAATAATGAAGACAACACTCAAAGCTGATTGTGGTGATAATGGTACAATTTCTTCTTGAGGTGCTTGAACTACTGAATTATATCATATGAGAATTATATGCCAATGAAACGCTTGGGGGGTGGAGTATAAATAAATAAGTAGTGTCCAGTCACTCGAGTTTAATCTGGTTTTTTTTTAATGGTGTGAATTACAGTCTCAGAAACTCATAGAGGCAGTTCCACCCTGTCCTATAGGGTTACTGTGAGTCAACATCAACTAGATGGTAGTGAGTGAGAATGGAATATTGTAACCAGGAATTTTGTAACTAAAAAGGAAAAACATATTCAGCATATTATAAACTGAAAAATACGAAGGAAAATTTCAAGCGTAGTATAGAAAGATAATGGACAAAATATTGAATAATGCAGGAAGCATCAAAAGAAGATGGAAAGAATACACAGAGTCGTTGCATCAAAAATAACTCGTCACCATTCAACCAATGCAGGAGATAGCATATGAGCAAGAATCAAAGGTTCTGAAAGAAGTCCAAGTTGTACTGAAGGCATTTTGGAAAAACGAGGCTCCAGAAATGAATGAAATACCAATTGAAATGTTTCAACAAGCTGATGAAATATTTACTCATCTATGCTAGGATATTTGGAAGACAGGTACCTGGCCAACTGATTGGTATTTCTACCCATTCTAAAGAAAAGTGACCTATCAGAATGCTCAAATTATGGAATGTCATTAGTATTACATACAAGTAAAATTGTGCCGAAGATCATTGTGCAGCGAATGCAGGAGTGCACGCACAGGAGTACCTGGCCTGAGGTTCAGGCCAGATACAGAAGAGGACATGGAACAGGAGACACTATTGCTGGCATCAGATGGATCTTGGCTTAAAGCAGAAAACACCAGAATAATGTGTACTTTTGCTTTATTGACTATGCAAAAGCATTTGACTATGTATTACAATGAACTACGGATAATCTTGAGAAAAATGAGAATTACAGAACTCTTAATTGTTCAGTGCTCACGCAGAACCTGTCTGTGTATCAAGAGGCAGTTGTGCGAGCAAAACAAGAGAATCTTGCATGTTTTAAAATTAGGAAAGGCATCGATCCTGATTGTATCCTCTCACCAACTTTATTCAGTTTGTTTTCACGGATTGTTTATTCAGTTTGTATGCTGAGCCAATAATCAGAGTAGCTAAACCAAATGAAGAACTGCAATCAGGATTGCAAGAAAGCTTATTAGCAGCCTGCAATATGCAAGTGATACAAGTGACATATGCTTGTTAAAAGTGTGGTGGACTTGAAGCATTTGCTGATTTAGAGGACTGCAGCCTGCAATATGGATTACAACTCAGTAAAAAGAAAACCAAAATCCTCACAACTGGACCAATAGGTAATATCAAAAGTGTAGGAAAAAATTGAAATTGTCAAGGATTTTGTCTTGCTTGGATCCATAATCAGCTCTCATGGAAGTAGCTGTCAAGATAACAAATGACACATTGCATTGGGCAAATCTGCTGCACAAGACCTCTTTAAAGTGTTGAAAACAAGGATATTACTCTGAGGACTACTTTGAGATCTGACCCAAGCCATGGTATTTTTAGTTGCCTCATATGCTTGTGAAATTAGACTGAATAAGAACCACCAAGGGTCTTGTTTGACATGGTGGCTGCAGAGATGGCCTTAAACATGACAGCAAATATGAGGAAACAGGCAAGTCCTGCCAACTTGCTTACAGGGCGGTAGCTATAGAGGCAGATGAATCCAAGTTCAGCAGGTTAGGTTTATGAATGGAGAAATGAATGAATGCGAGCAGACAGGATACAATCTCAAACCGTTGGTGGATGATGGTTCCTGTGTTCAGCAGGTAGTTTGGTAAGGCACTGGCTCAACTCCGAAGAGCTTGATGAGCCAGGTGCTGGATCTAGACCCTGCAAAGGCAAACAAACTTTTCCTCGGGGTACTTGTATAGGAAGTAGTGCATATCCCAAGGATTTCCTTTCGTCTTCATCAGGGCTGTTACCTGAGTGAGAGGGTTATATCCCATCAAGACCTGGTTACAACTGATTGGCTATTCATAGCAAATTTCCATAATAAAGTTAATTACATTGTGTTAGGCCACAGCACTGAGAATCCTAACCCCACCAAGTTGACACAAATCCTGTTACAGTATCTATACCACAAAGGAAATGGGTGCTTCAAAATGTATGTGTGGTATACATTTTGGTTCATCAAATAGTACTCTTAAGTTAGCATTATAATTTCAAAATGTTTATAATAATTTATAACTTCGTAATTTCAAAATGTTATTTTTAAAAAGAAACATGTCCATTAGCAATAGAGATCATACTGTCACATCATCCCCAGATATATAGGCTATTGAGAAAGTATCCAAAACTTGAGAGCTACTTAAATTGACATCACATGCTGTTTATGTTTACATACCCCTATCTTCTGCCAGTACTCGCTTCTCTTCAATCTCTTCTCTGAAGGGATACCCTTAAAACTGTAGCTCTACTAGTTTCCAAGCTCTTACATTCTAATAATAAAACCATACTGGGTCCATTAACCTGATAATAGTATATTATCTTTTTTTAAGGTCTGGTCTCTCCTGATAACATGTCCAAAGTATATGAGACCAAGTCTCTCCACTCTTGCCTCTAAAGAGCATACTGGTTGTACTCCCAAGACAGATATATTTGTTTCTCTTCACAGTTCTCAGTAACTTCTATATTCTTCACTGGTACCATAATTTAAATGGATTGCTATTTCTGTCTTTCTTATTCAGTGTCCAACTTTCACATGCATATGAAAGATTCACATGCATATGAAGCAATTGAAAATATCATGGCTTGGGTCAAGCACACCATGGTCCTCAAAGTAACACGTTTGCTCTTTGATCCTTTTAAGAGGCCTTAGGTGGCAGATTTACCCAGTACATTGTGCCATTTGATATCTTGATTGCTAGTTCCATGAGCATCGATTTTGGATCCAAGCAAGACAAAATCCTTGAAAACGTCAATCTTTAATCCACTTTTGATATTACTTATTGGTCCAGTTGTGAGGCTTTTGGTTTTCTTTACAGTGGGGTGTAATCCATACCTGAAGGTTGCAATCCTTGATCCCCATCAACAAGTGCTTTAAGTCCTCCTCACTTTTAGCAATCCAAGTTGTATCATCTGCATATTGCTGGTTGTTAATAATCATTCCTGCATTCCTGATCCAAAACTCTTCTTCATATAGTCCAGTTTCTCTGATAATTTGCTCAGCATACAAATTGAATAAATATGGTGAGAAGATAAAACTTGGTGCACAATTTTCTCTATTTTAATAGCGCAATATCCCATTGTTCTGCTTGCATAACTGCTTCTTGATGCATGTACAGCTTCAGCATGAGCACAGTGAAGTGTTCTGAATCCTCATTCTTAATATTGTCCATAGATTGTTATGATCCACACAGTTAAATGCCTTTCACAGTAGTAAAACACAAGTAAACATTTTTCTGATGTTCTCTGCTTTTGGTGAACTTCCATCTGACCTTAGGAATGATAACCCTTGTTGTAAGTCTTCTTCTGAATCTGACAGCAATTTCTGGGAGTTTACTGCTGCTGATGTACTACTGCAACCAATGTTGTATGATTTTCACCAAAATTTTACTTGCAAGTGGTATTTATAGAATTCTATTCGGTCATCTTTCTCTAGAATGAATACCAATATGAATCTGTTTCACTCACTTGGCCAAGTCACTGTCTTTCAGATTTCTTGACATAAACCAGTGAGTGTATCCAGTGCTTCATCATGTTGAAACATTCCATCAATTACTGGAATCATGTTTTCCCATAATGCTTCAGGGCAGCTTGGACTTCTTCTTTCAGTGCCATTGGTTCTTGCCCATATGTTACCTCTTCAAATAGTTGAATGTTGATCATATCTTTTTGGTACAGTGACTCTGTATTTGTATGTATCTTACATGCTTCACTATTTTGTCCATAAAATCTCTTAATATTTCAACTTGAGGCTTGAAGTGTTTTCTTACATTTTTTTCAGCTTAAGATATGCTGAGCATGTTCTTCCTATTTGGTTTTCTAACGCTAGGTCGCATTTCATTATAATATTTTACTTTATCTTTTCAAGCTGCCCTTTGAAGTTTTCTGTGCAGCTCTTTTACTTTATCATTTCTTCCATTTGCCTTAGCTACTCTACAATTAAGAGCCATTTTCAGGGTCTCCTTTTGCTTATATGTTGATATTTTCTTTCTCTCCTGTCTTTTTAATTACCTTTTGTTTTTTCTACATATGATGCTTTTGATATCATTCTCCAGCTCATTATTTGGGGACTATAGGCCATTAGGATTATTTTTGATGATGCTGAAACAGTGTCTGAGGTTAGAATCAATTTTTCCCACTACCCCCACCATATTACATATTAGAAGTATGATTTTCATGTCAGTACTTGAGATTTGCAAGAAGCTTGAATCATTTTGGCATTTGATGAATTGTAGCATGTCTACAAGTCATTGGGATCTTATTAATATGTCATTGAGTCTGACACTGCTGCTGTCAGTTTAAGACCACATTTTGAGTAGCATAAAAAGCTAGGTGTTCAAACCTAAGTGCTTCTCAGGAGATAGAGTTGGCTGTACTGTACTCCATAGTATCTCTATCAAATTTTCTGTGGTGAAGTCCAAAAGTAGTTGTTTAAAACTTTCTAAGTGATCCTAATGTATATCTAGTGTTGAAAACCTTCAAGGCACGCTCTTTCTGAAGTCCCTGAGGGCTTGTTAATCCCTTAGTCTACCAGTTCTTCAAAGGAAAAGATTCAGCAAAACAAAACCCTTTGCTACTGAGTCAGTTCTGACTCAGAGATACTGTATGGCATTTTCAAGGCTAAAACTCTTTATGGGAGCACATAGCCTTAGCCTGCAAGGGGAGGAGAGCCAATGCCAATGCCAATGCCAATGCCAAATAGAGAGAATGTTGTTGACCACTTTCAACTTTGCACAGGTTTATAAGCACTTGGAGCTGCCCACTACTTCAGCAGATAGCTCTAGACAAAGGTTGGTCTTTGGAACCCATCAGTTGCTCTATGGCAGAAAAGATTTGCCTACCCCTGTAAAGATTTATAACCTAGCAAGCCCTGTAAGGAAGTTCTTCTCAGCCCTAAACAATGG
>NW_022103896.1:87719656-87720998 GCF_000313985.2 Echinops telfairi | reverse complement strand
CTATGTGTCACATATTGTTAAAAAGCCTCCCTCCAATTTGAATGCCACATTCTTCTTCATATAATCCATTTTTGGATGATTTACTCAGCATACAGATTGAACAAATATGGTGAGAGGATACAACCCTGATGCACACCATTCCTGCTGTTAAACCATGCAGTTCCATTTGCACAACTGCCTCTCGATCCTTGTACAAGTTCCAAATGAGCACATGGAAGTGTTCTGGAATTTCCGTTCTTCTGAATGTTATTCACAGTTTATTGTGGTCTGCACAAAAGAATACCATTGCATAGTCAATGAAATGCAGGTACACATCCTTCTGGTATTCTCTGCTTTGAGCCAAGATCCTTATGATATCACCAATGATATCCCTTGTTCCACGTTCTCTTCTGAATCCCAGCCTGAACTTCTGGCAATTCCTGTCAAGTACTGCTGCAACCATTGTTGGATGAGCTTAAGCAAAATCTTATTTGTGTGTGATATCAATGCTAGCATTCGATAGTTTTAGCATTAGTCATTACCTTCGATGTTCTATGGGAAGACACCTAAGTATTATAGCATGTTACCAGCACCGCTTTTATAAGAGGCATGGGCAATTTGCACAAGGAGCATAAGACACGTGGTCTTCAAGAGGACTGCAAAGCTGAGATTTGCAGTGTTTGAAGGAGTAACCTACAGATGGACAAGTAGGATTAGCTTTCAAGGTGATGGGTGGGAGAGTGGCATGGTTCATGAAGGGGCATGGAGGTAAGAGTAGCATGTTTGGGTAAGGGCCAGGAGGTGATGACATAAGATACATGACAGGAGAAGAGGGAAGGAAGCCCAACAGAAAGGGATTCCTGGTGATCCTGTGTATAAGAGGTTGCACTGCTAAGCATGGAGGTTCTAACCTACCAGATATGTCTTGGGAGGAAGATAAGGCTGTCTGCGCCCATCCCATTTTGGAAGCCCTCTATCCATTCACTATAAGTCATAAATGCCTCAACGGCAGTGGGTCTTTTTGGTGCTAGGGCCCTGGGCGTGTAGGGTGGCACAGCGATTAAGTACTGACTACTAACTGAAAGGTAATTGGATTGATTGGAATCTACCCAGAGACACTTCAGAAGAAAGGCTTAGTTATCCACTGCCAAACGATTTCACCCACTAAAGCCTGTGGAACACATGTGGAGGCCCCATGTGTACTAGTTGACGCACTGACAATTGGAGATTTTTTTTAAAAATTATTTTATTGAGGGCTTGTACAATTGTTATCACCTCCATACATCCATCCATTGAGTCAAGCACATATGTACACCTGTTGTCCTCATCAATCTCAAAACATTTGCCCTCTACTTTAGCCCTC
>NW_022103896.1:87681998-87717614 GCF_000313985.2 Echinops telfairi | reverse complement strand
CCAGTGTTGTCCCCCTTAGAGCCCGAGGCCATCAAGGACAGCGTGTCTCGTGGTGGGATCAGCCATATTGTCCATTCTGTCCACAGGCTGTTCAGAGCGGGAATGTCACCCTCCAGGCCTGGTGGGTCAGGATGTGCTCCACTCTCTCTTCCTCCCCCTAAATGCTCCCATTTGCTCTATCAGACATGCCCCTCTCCCCTAACTGCAGCTTCATTGCTCTCCACGCAAGTAGCTTCTTCTGGGGGGAGGGGCTGTTGTCCACATAGCTGGCATGGGGGCTGAGCCCTCAGGCCCCACCACTGGCTGACAATTGGAGTTTTGGTCTATTTTCACTGTTTGTTTTTGTTTTTTTTGATTAGATTGTATCTTAATTGGATGTAAAAGGTTGAAATAGATGACCTCTAAATTACCCACAATGCTACTATTGTACAGTTCAAGCACAAAGGGTTTTAGATGGTGGAATTGCTTCATGCTCACCAAATCGCAATCCCTCTTTCCAATTTATGGTTAAGATTTTTCTATAGTTTCAGGCACAGGGTATGTATGTTTAGGACCCAATTAATTGAATCCATATAATTTGCCACATAAAACCTTTCCATCTAAAAGAGCTATCTATCTCCCAGGAATTTTCCATGTTTGATTCTAAATTGATATTGATTAGACAGACTTGAAGTAATATAATAGTCTATTAGGGAGAATCACAGATGTTGGACTAGGTGATAGGAGATGAAAGTGTCAAATTCAAATCACATGTCCTAAACTATTCCATATGCTGGTCTCCAGTCTCCAAACTACATTCCTGGCATTTCGTTACATGAATTCATTTACTTTTCTTTCCCTTTTTTTAATTAGATTTTTTTAAACCCATAATTTCAGAATTGACCAAATTTTAATCACTGATTAAAATCTCTGCATAAATACACTGACCAGATTAGCAAGTCTTTCATTTAAGAGGCCCTATAAAGATAGAGAACCGTGTCTGCATGAGTGAATGAATATTTAGAATTTTTGATAGATCCATGGAGCCATTGTTATTTGAGAGGTTAGTGGGAATATAGACCTTTTAAGAAGAAGTTCTGGGCATCACTTGACAAATCTTTTCCCTCCAGCGGTCAAACAGCTCATTCCCTCTCCTTCCTGTGGAGAATTCCTGGACCTTGACCATGAGGATATAGTATGGAAAGAGTCTTGAGTTTTCATTGCTGGAGACTGAAAGAATTTCACGATATCCAAGACAATTAGAAACAGTTGCCAGAACAGCCTTAAACTTGGTTTTATTCAAAATTCCATACCAGGAGAGAGAAGGACATAAGAAAATATTTTTATATTTTGAAAGGAATGTTTTATTTCATAACATCTTGAAGCAAAGAAAGCACACAAGCCTGGCTATGGCTTTCTAAAAAGAGAGACTGTGTTTTCCTAGTTAACGACAGAGATTTCACTGAGATGGAGAAAAATGTAGCATTTATAAAAATGTTGATGTAGATATAATTAGATCCATTTTAGGACCAAAAGTTTTATGCAGAGACTGACAGAAGGATACACAATAATTATAGTTTCCTGACAAGCTGAATAGAGTTTTCTTTTTTTATCTTATGGTTTTAGAAAACCAAACTGTAAATAAATATGCAGTTTGACAGATTGTAATTGCGATCAGTAAGGCATCTATTCACTTAATCAGATGGTGTTATTAAAATGGGTTACAATTAAACATTTTATAATGTGACGTAGAACTCCATTAAAATTCTACAGCAAACAGCAATTTATATCTGATGCTTCAGCATCCCTTTGTATTTGCAGAAATGTTGTTGGCTCTGACCTTCCACTGGATGGGTCTCTATTTTTATTTTATTTTCACCTTCTTTCACTGGTAAATTCTATTGAACAGCCACTTTCCCTTCTGGTGAAAATAAGATACTCGATGAGTGTGTACAATTTAAACTATTGTGACCCTTATATTAGAAGGTACTGGACCAAACTTTAGACTTGAAAATGCATGTTTACTTGACATGAAATTCGTTTTCTCTGTTTATATAATAGCAATCTCCATCAACTTCAAATTCATATTGAACTTACAGTTAAATTTGTTTCAGAGAAGATTAATAGGAAGCTTTTTCAAAGTGTAACTATCAGTTAGTATGTTATATTACTGAGAAAAATGCATCCTTAAACAAAGAATGAAAAAGTGTAAGATTGAATTTGGTAGTAGTTCAAAGGAAAATGACCTCAAAATGCTGAGGAGGCTAAATTATGATCTACCTTCCTGTTGTTGTCTAAAATATTTGGCATAGCTGTTACGAGGCATAGCCCAATTTTCGTAAGAACATTCAGACATGTGACTAAGCATTGTCATAGGATCAAGATCAGATGAGTGGACAATGGAGCCTAATGGCGAAAGGAGTCCAGATTGCCACTCTACACTTTTGATAACAGAACATTTAAACGGTGGTATACAAATGGCACTTGCACTGAGGAGTCATTGCATATCCATCTCCACACAAAACATGGGAAAACGAGTTTATTTACAGGAAAAAAAAGCAAATTCATTAAAGCACATGGCAAGCCTTCTCAGCCTGATGTTTTCTGAAAAACACCTTCATGATACATTATATTTTCAAAACCGAGCCAATTTTTTCTAATAAGTTGTAATGAATGAACCCCCACACCAAAGGACACTTTACAAGTGGAAAAGTCTTACCTTGTCTATGAATGTTCTTTATCAAGGAGAAAAGTATTAGAAAAGTTTCTACAGATCTTCTCACTTACCACTATGGTTAGGTTCTTCAGACTAGGTTGGTAAGCAAAGATCAACAGTATGTGAAAATGAGCTATGACCACATCATACCACAAAATGGAGAATGACCTCATCGTTACATCATATCAAATTATATTATTGGATAACTACCAAATGACATCGTTATGTAACTGCCAAACCATGAAGAATCCTGGCCCAACCAATGGGATACGTAACTGTTACTATCACAATCAGCATGACTCTCACCTCACACTTTCATTCATTACTTCCAGATGTGCATTGCTAATTCACAAAATAAGTAGACTCTTTACTATTGTCATTAATGGGAAATGGTGAATTGTGAGATCATTAATCGGAGAATTAGATGTGTTACATGGTGGTAGTGAAATATTAGAGGGCTTCAAGAAGTCTATGGGAAATTAAGAATTCTGTTCTTTTAAATACATTTTCCATGAATTTTCAGAAGACCAAATAGTTAAAAGTTTTCGATGACCAATGATCTATTCATTATCAATATTGACATGTATTTCTCATTAATCAGCTGCCTGACTTCCAGCCACTTGATTGTGGTATCTCATATCCTTAAGGCACTTGAAAGGGTAGAAATAAGGTTAAAGTCAACCTGAAGACTTTTTTTATAGCTGTAAAGGCCTTTGTTGATCACACAGAAAACTCACTCACATTTCACCAGTGAAGAAGCCCCAATCATGATTGCACAGCTAATCCATGGCAAAATAAAAATTACAACTTATTGCTGACTCTAGGCCTAATACTATATCCTCTACACCTGTTTTTATTCATCAGGGTTGGTTATTTTATTTTCATTATTTACTCATTCGGTATATACTTTTGAACTTCTCCTAGCAGCTAAATTGAAGTTTTACTCAGATTATTGAAACTTTGAGCATAATACATTATTGACCACTGTAATGTGTGAAAAGAGAGAGAGAGAGAGCAATGGAGACAAAAGAATCATTACCACTTTTAGGTCCCTGTTGTCACTGCTGGTTTTTCTTTAGAATTTTAAAAAAGGAAGCAATTGTTGGATTACAGCTATAATCTTGGAAACTTTCAGAAATCCAGTCGTTGAGCTTCTGAGATTGTTTAAATGGAAAACTAGTAAGTGTAGTTTATTATTATTATTTTAGCAATTTTAGTAACATATAATGCAATTTAATAGTTTAAACATATTAAAAAGAATGTGCAACCAATTTATCACCACAGTCACCTTTAGAACATTGACTTCTTTCTTGTACACTTTATTATTAGCTCCTCATCACCCTCCCCTGTCTGCCCTGCTATAACCCTAAGAAGTTATTCATATACAGGTATATATTCTAAAATATGAAAAAGTGAACCCAACAACAATAACAAAATAGAACAGAGAAAACCATCAATAGAAAGAAAGCAGAAAATAGTATAAACCAGAAAAATATGTAAGTGGGTCCAAAGGGAGCACGGATGATGTCATTGTTGTGAGGTGCCATCGGGTCAGTTCTGACTCAGAGGCTTTGTGTCCAACAGGCAGAAACCCTGCTCGGCCCTGTCCCATCGTCACAGTCCTTTGTAACTTTGAACTCATTGGTGCAGTCACTATATCAGACCTTCCTCGTTTTCTCTACACCTCGACTTTACCAAGCATAGCGTCTTCTTCCAGGGTCTAGTCTCACCTGGTCACCTGTCCAAAGTACATGAGAAGAAGCCTCACCCACCTTGCCTCTAGGGAACACTCTAGCCGTACCTCTTCCAAGACAGATCTGTTGGTTGGTTTCACAGCCTCTGGTACTTTCAATGTGCTTTGTCAGCACCACAATTCAAAAGCATGGATTCTTCTTTGGTCTTCCTTATTCAATGCTCAACTCTCTCATGCATATGACACCATTAAAAATACCATGGCTTGGGTCGGGCACATCTTAGTCCTCAAAGTAGCATCTTCACGTTCCACCCTCAAAGAAGTCTTGTGCAGGTCTCTTGACTCCTGCTTCTATGAGCATTGATTGTGGGTCCAGGCAAAACAAAATCCTTAACAACTTCTATCTTTTCTTTATCGTAACATGAACTCTTGGTGCAGTTGTGAGCATTGCTGTTTGCTTTAAATTGAGTGGCCATCCCTACCGAAGGCTGCAATCCTTGATCTCCATCAGCAAGTGCTTCCGGTCCTCCTCACCAGTAGCAAGCAAGGTTGTGTCATCTGCATATCTCAAGTTGTTCATAAGAATCCCTGAAAAGCTGATGTGCACTTCTTCATATAGTTAAGCTGGTGTGGTTAAAAAATCAGATGGTTCCCAACTATCAGATGAATAGTATAGGGGGTCTTAAAACAAGCAGCCATCTAAATGAGGTGTCAGCTAAATCTACATAGAAGAACCTGGTGCTGGTGTAATGTAAAGAGTATAAATAAAAATACAAGACATGAGGGGGGAACAGTACTAGAGCTAACATTATGAGCCTGCAGTTTGTAGAAGACTGGATGACAGTGCAAGCTGCAAATTTAAAATCAGGATGTCCATGTGGATGAAGCCTCCAGTGAATCCCCTCTGCATGTGGAACCCTGCTATCTCAGACAGTGCATGGAAAAGTGGGGTAATGCAAATGCGATTAGGTTAAAGAATCAGCCTGCTGGACTAAGACATGTCATAAAAAAGCAACGAGAGTATGAAATAGTCAAGATCTGGTTGCCGTAAGTTGCCCTCAAAGCAAGAAGTTTGAACTAAAGTCTAATGACTTCCAAATTCATAACATTGGTGTAATAGTCATATGCCTCATCTCACACTGGGACAATTCAGTCTTAAATTGAAGGAGTGTTCCAGTCACTTAATCTGCTACAGATGTGTTTAAAGTGAAGTCTAATTCGCTTAGTGAGCGAGCTCAACAAATTTAGTTATTCAGTATAGTCTCCTTTGGACACACACGATTGTCATGAGTTGTAATCAGTGTGTTGGTAATTGGTTACAGGAACTGGGCTCTGCTTTATCAGTACATTCAAGAAGGCTTTAAAAAATTAGTGGAAAGTCACACCATCATTTTGAATCACCTGATATAACAGTAAACAAAATAGATATAACATTCATGATCATAATGTTCACAGTGTAACAGCAAATTCCATCAAAATTTTGAAGCCTCATAAAACAGTAAACAAAACAGACTTAACCTTTATGATCATGGTGTTTACAGTCTAACAGGAAATACAGATGGTAAACAAGAAACAATCACACAAATGTTCCAATGTAAAAACAATTACTAAAATTTTATTCCAACATATAGTAGTCTCTGTAGGTTTAGAATCTATTTTAATATTTTTCTGAATAAACCCTTTCAATCAGTATATGTGACTATTTCATGAAACTAAGCCATTTTCGTAAACATATCATTTTAATTACTTGATAAAGTTCTATTATACCTTTTATGGTACATTTTTATATAGCTTACTCATCTAATCTCAATAGCCAGGAATAAAATAATTTTTTATATGTGCATAGAGCACCACAGCAGAGTGAATAGTGCCCTAGGTGGTTGAGTCAGAGTCCCAAGTTAAGAGATTTGGATTTGGCATTGTGTTTTTGTGCAACTTTGGACCATCGGTCCAAATAATTATCCTTCAATGTATGTTAACTCATTAGCAATTTAGTTTTCTGCTTCAAATGGAGGATTCAAACTAGATGATCTCTGGGGTCTCTTTACATTAAAAGAACTATATTTGCTATGTACCCTAATCCAGGAAGAATTTTAGTAATGTAAACATCAGCAAATGTTTACAAATATCCATTATTAAACTAAGAAAGCAAAGCTGAATCACAGAATTGACAAAAGCCTATCTGAATTCCATACTAAATACAACTGGGGGGTAAAAATGCAGTAACTGTTTAGCGGTGCAGAAAACAAAACCAAACCTCCTATACTTTAATTTTGAATTAGAAGAGGAAAATACCTATCCCTTTGGAACTACAAAGGGAATTTAGGATGTAATTATGCTCCTGGAATTTGTCCAGAAGCTTTTGATGAACCTGCCTTCTCTTGCAAGTAGTACATGTACCAAGAGATCACTAATGATGACATATGACCAAGACCCTCAATTAACAACAGAACCCACTGCACATTGATAATATAGCAAATTTCCTGAACATTTATCTTTGGACATGTGTTTAGTACTGTATTTCAATGACACCAATTCTTACAAAAACTGTCTTTGCTCCAGGGTCTCTAACCTTAATCTGAGCTAATTCTGGAGTTCCCTTAAATTCTTTGATCAGTGCTTGGAGTAGACTGTAGGAATTCTATTTGCTCAGTTATTGTTTCTCACCAAAAGCTAAGTGCCACTTAAGGATATACATGTATATATATTTTCTTAAATTAAAAAATGGCATTATTTGTTATTTAGAACAACCACTTTTATTTTCCTACTACAGGTTGAGCTTCCAACCAAAAGTTAGTAAGGAGGGCAGAGTGTAGCCAGTCCTTTTAAGACTTTGTAATAGGGTTTCCAGCAAGGACTGGGAGAGCCAGCATTTGCTTTAGGCAAGTGAACAGTGAGTAGCGTTCAAAGAGTTCATGAAAAGATTGCTGGGTTTTAAACACTGGAAAAGGATACTCTGAATCGATTTGTTTCAGGTATAAGGATGAAGTGAAGAGTAAACAAAGATCCTTGTATCACTGTGAGGTGTTAGATGTAATTCACACAGGCATCACAACTGAAAATGAATGCAGACAGTCCGAGTGCCCAAAGTACAAGCAGATTTTACTTGGCTTTTGACAAAAATGAAATGATCAACTAGCTCATCTTTCTAGGAATAATGCAAGTTGTCTTTTAATAATAAAAGCTCGGTGATGCAGAATGAAAATGGCGACAATTCTCTCAGTTTGGGAAGCCTCCCCATTTGGTGTTGCTTCTCAGTTTGGAGCTGAGTTCCAGAGTCTCTGTCTGCCCCACCCACACCCACTGTCTAAGATACTGAAATTCAGTAAGTCTAGTTAAAGCCAAATTATTCTCTTGGTCCACCTCCCTCTGCCTCCCGCCAATTAAGTACTAGCTTAGATTAACATTTAGATGATGGATTGAACTGTTTGTTTTTCTTTCATTCCCAAAGAGAAGCCATGGTTGTTCCTTTTCCATCCAGAAAGTGATAGCTGCCAGTAAGTAAATGCAATCAAGAAGAGCTGATCGTGGCATCTGTAAGATAAAGCCTATAAATGAACAATCTCATGTTTGAAAAAACAGAAGGGAAAGAGCACATTCTAATAATGATTGCCCTTGTTGAAACCCTAGATTTATTTGCCAATAAGGATAAATATGTATATGCATATAGAGAGACACTGTTTAAAAAGAAATGAATATGATGTTTCGAATTGAACCAAAAGTAGCATACTGTATACTAAACATAATGCTACATTAATATGCATTACTTTTCCCTTTTGACTACTATGGTCAAAGTATTCATGAAGCAGCCCAATTCTGTTAAGTAGAAACTTTGCACACAAGAGTAATCCTAAAAGTGTCTACCTATTTGTGAAGCCTGCCTGGGTTGTTTTAAGAGCTACAATGTATTCTGTCTATTGTCTTTTTCACATTTCAGCTTGTATGCACCACATATTTATAAAGCATTCTGATCAAACTTGGACCAGCCTGATTACTTTTGATTTGTGCTGAAAGATTTCTTCATTCTTACTGGAAATTTCAAGACATTTTACTCTAAACCTATTCTTTCTTTCTTTAGATTTATTTGCTACCTTAAGAAGAGAAAAAGTCCAATTTCAATCATGTTTGAAATAACTCATTTTAGACAAGTACGTGCTGCTCTGCTTACAAAACATCTATGAGTGGAATATGCAATTACCACAACTCAGTTTCCTGCCACAGAAACATTTCAGCATTATAGCATTACAGAAATGGAATGACATGCATAAAGAAAGATTTCAAGATTCACCCAAGGCATTTATTCTCTTCACCTTAATGTTCTCAGCAGTAGCAGAGTATCCATTAAAAGGTACTATGAATTATGGTTGCCTAGCAACAGGAAGGAGCTTGTAACAGCACCAAAGAATGAAATGGCTGGTTGATAAAATGAATTTTCTCTGAGCATTAGCCTGTTGAAACTGCCTTTTCTTGTGGAACATAAAGTGCATTTATTTGTCTCATGCATTTTTTATTAGAAAATTATTTGAGTTCCAGGGACTTGAATCATTTTGCTACAGGAGATATTTGATTTTAATGTGTTGTACTAAAATAAGTAATAAGAGACTATTTCTTCAAGGCAAAGTCACCAAACAATCCTATGTGGATTTCTGAAGGAAGAAATAAAATATTTCACAAGCTATTCTATTACTGATTTGTAATTAAGAATAGACATAGATAAAAGAAAAAATTCTACTGATATTATAAAAGAGAGAAGGCTAAAACAGCAGTTTCTTCTTTACAGGAGTTACAGAAATACCATTGACAATGAAATGCTAGGAAAGAATACATTGTGTAAATCTTACTCTTTGCTAATTATTTGTAAAATTTTGTTTTAAGTAAGGTCTAAGTGATGCACAGAAAATTCTACCAATCATACATACCATCTTCAGTTCACATTGTTTAATTTTGTGTAAATAACTCATCTTAGTTTGTGTCCGCCTATATATATATATATGTCATTGCTATGCATTTTTTATTTGCAACTATTAAAATATGGAGTATAGAGTATTACCTTGTTGGTCTCATGCCCCCAGAAATAAACATGGGCATGAATAGGTGGTGTCAGCTGCTAAAAGTACTGAAAGTACATATTTGAAATTGTGCAATTATATGAGCATTTTCTCCCAATTTGAAGTAAATTGGATCTTCCCCCTAGGTTCACAGAAACTGTAAACAATCAAAAATTGAGAAAACAATTAAAAGCCACTTAAAGCGCAAACGATTAAAATGAGAATGCATATATATTCGGTTATGATTTTCTTTAAACTTACTTTTGTTTTCCCGTTATCATCACAATTGCAATACTGTGTATCTGAATGTAATATTTGTTATACTATTTTTATCTTTCTGTGCAAAACAGTACCATGTAGTCATCTCCATGTATATATATGGAAATTATATCATTTAAATGCCAAGCATTACCTTTTTAATAGCCATTTTATATAGTCTGTTGCTACTGAATGTTCAGTAGTGTGATTCATTTTTATGATAACATTATCTCTGGTTGAAAAAATACTTTTGCTGGGTCCATTGGGTAAATAGTAGAGACTTCTTTGTCTGTAAGTAACCATTCAATTCAAGCCTAAACCAGAGCAAGTTCATTATAAGAGAGAGGAAAATGAGAATGTTATTGATCCCCGTGAAATGGGAAAAAAATTATACAGAATAATTACCCATATAGATAGCAACAAAAGAGCCATCTCCCTAGAATGACAACCTTGCATTATCTTTAAGTCCATCTAGAGAGGACATTGAAGATATATTTGTTGAATGGATGTATGTATGGATTGCGATAAGCCCCCAATAAAATGATTTTTTTTAAAAGAAGATATATTTGTTCAAAGGAGGCAACATAGGCTTGTAACACATTTCTTTCTCGTTGATAATTTTTTCAGTTACAGCTGAATTTTCAACATAGAGCCTTAGCCCTTTACTTCAGTATGGGTATTGAAATGTTCTTATAATTAAAATTTTTATAATTCTTATAATTTAATTTAAATTTGTCTTTTAATTAAAACTAGATTAGTGATATTCCCTTCCTTGTTAGTCGCATAACTAACCCAGCTTTCTTCATGCTGAGCTGTAAAACTTGTCATTTGATCACACTATCACAATTGTATGAGACACAGATGTGGTTTTGATTGAGCAAGTCTCAAAGCACTTATTAAGTAAAATGAAATGCATCTTTTCTTAATGATTGAGCTTAATCTCAGACTCTGGTCAAAAAAGTTTAGAATGTTTACTATTTCAGGTGGCACATGTGATGGGCATGCTTAGCTACTACCTGAAAAGGTAGAAGGTCTGGTTTATTCCAAGGCAGTTCCAAAGAAAAGCCTTCCAAATGTTCCCATTAAAAAAAAATGAAGTATCATTTCACTGGCCTGTATGATGTCGCCATTTAGCAAAATAGACTTTACTGTGAGTGGTTCTTTATACCGCAGCTCTTCCTGTTTCTCCTAACATGACTGTCTTCCACAGATAGCGCCCCTGGTGGAGAACAAGAAGCAGATACAGTTGTTAAACCGTGTATTAGCAGACAGGGAGTGAAACATGAGAAATTCTTATGTTCCTTTCAACCTTACAGCTCTTTGTAGTTTACAAAGTACTTGAATGTGTATGAACGCATGCGATTTGGACCGTGTGGCGTAAGGAGGGCAGAACTCTCAGGAAACACGGAGTTCACTGGAATGAGCACTGGACGTGGTGGCCCTGAGCACAGTATTGAAATTGGGGCTCCGGTCTCACTGCCATTTAGCCTCATCACTGGATCTTTATAAGCCCGTTTGCTTTAAAAGGAATCCCACGGTCTACCTCTGAGTATATAACTAGAAATTAAGTGTGTAGAAGTCTCCAGCCCAGTGCTTCTCAACCTTCTAATGCCGTGACCCTTTAAAACAGTTCCTCATGTTGTGGTGACCCCCAACCATAAAATTATTTTCATTGCTACTTCATAACTGTCATTTTGCTACTGTTAAGAATCGTCATGTAAGTATCTAATATGCAGGATTTATTTTCATGGTTACAAATGGAACATAATTAAAGTATAGTGAGTCATCACAAAAGCAATATGTAATTATATATTGTGAAATATTGATTTCTCATGTCAAATAAATGAAATTTTGACTTGAAGCATGGTGTAGCATGGGTAACACTCTTCACGCCGGTTACTCATATGTGGGCATATCTGCATGTGGGCGAACTCGCTGGAGATAGATAGAGGAGCGGTGTCTCGGTTCCTAAGACTAGCGGAAATATGTGTTTTATGATGGACTTAAGCGACCCTTGTGAAAGGGTCGTTAGAACCCCAAGGTCAGAGATGCTGTGAGTTGTTTCCTAGAGAAAATTGTAAATTCTGTAGAGGAAGTGTTGCTTTGATCTTTATGCATTAGCAGTAACGTTACATAAGTTAATTCTAACCCATTAGAATGAAAATGTCGTTTTTCAGCACATCTGATTAAAAAAGAGCACAGCTTTGAAAAGTGAGGGCCTGCTTTTTACATAAATACGCAAATAATAAAACATAAACATAATTCAGATGTTGATCACTGATAATAATTTATAAATATGTAGATTAAAATACCAAGAAGAGCTCAATTGATGTGATTAACAATGATTTTTAATACAGCAGAATCCCACTTGAACATAAAACTTATATTCACAATCATCTTGTATAGCTGAGAGAGCCAAATTGAAATCTCTCATTTTTCCATCCAATTACGAGATGCATCCTACAGGGCTTTTTGTGTGCTTACTAGCTAAGGACTTTTAATGAAGAAAAGTGACAGGAAAATATTTTCATGTAAGCATCAGGTTTTTCCTCAAAGTTGTTATATTATTGCTGTAGTATAAGAACGTATTGTTAGTTTACCTTGTGATTATAGGAAGCCAGTATTAAATTCAAATTGAATGCTTTATTTCAGTATTAAGACATTTAATTTGAAAACGTTTTCTCCTTATAAGCCATCTGGACCTAGCCAATCTTTTGATTGATTGCCAAGCCACTAGTAGAATAATTGTTTTTGAAGAAATATTCAGGGTAAGAGGGAAAATGGTGTTTGTCATTCATGAAAATTACACTCATGGTTGAACCACAATGGTTAGTGACTCATGTATGTAGGAAATGTTTTTTAAAGAGTTCTATTTAAATGAAATCTGCTATACAGTCATCTGTGAAAACGTGACAGAGTCTAACACTTTAGTCTTGGGATGACTACGGCCTCATGAATATTCCTTCGCTGACGGTTGGCAGGATCTTTAAATAAGCAACAACAGAAGGTCAAAAAGAAGCAAAGAACACAGTACTGAGTTTTAGTATGTTTGGGTGTTACAGTTTGATTTTGAGCAATAAATTTTTCCATAAAATGGGTTCCTAAATGCCTTTGGTTGACATGTACTTCCAATGTACAGCTTTGGGATATATTCCCAAAGCCACTCTCTACACGGGATATTATCATTCTCCTGACATATCCACTCTTTTTATAGTTTCCAGGTATTCTGTATCCAAACTGCCATTTTTTGTTCATTCAGACAGGAACATTATGAAAAGAGTCATTTGAATAGTAACTTAAAGTAACCTTATCACAATAGTGATAATTATTAAAAATGGTGATCATTATTTCAGAAAAAGAATTTCTTATCGGTGGATTTTGCTTTTGGAACTTACTGCCTCTAAATGGATATTTTACCATCTTGTGTAAACATAGTCTGAGTTTTCAAATCATCAGTGATGATGTTTAAGGCATATCAAATGATTAGTAATAGGTTTTATAAATATCTCTAGGGTTAATATTATAAAAACTACAAAACTTGGGGGTTGCTGTCTAGGTTAAAAAAAGAGCACCTCTGGCAAGCAAGACTTTAAAGAAAATGTCTTATTCTCTTCCTGCTACTGAGACACACTACGTCTGTCTCACCCCCTCACTCAGGAATGTCTTGAAGGGATAAATCTCAGTGTTATTTGTGTACAATGCAGAATAGTGAGTAAGTAGTGGGTGTGGTGCCTATCGTGATGCACGTTGTCATGTGGAATATGTTGGGTAATAGGACTAAGACTGGTATGTGAGAGAGTACTGAAATAGTACTTCCTACAGTAGAAAAGAATAAACACACACATGTGCACACACAAAAATACATTTCTGCTCTATTGCCCTTATGCATCTTAGTCTATAGCACTTGAGCCTCCCTGGAAGCGGGCCACGGCTTGTTTGTACTGTATTATATTGTCGTAACAAGGACCTATTCCACATACCCAAGAAACAGAGCAATAGAATTTAGTCAAAGTTCCATAAACACTAGATACTTACTAATATTGAAAAAATAACAACAGGAAGTGTATCAAACATTTCTTGAGTGTACTTTTAAATCTTTTTAGAATAATCTAGATTCTGACTCATAGTGACGCCCTGTGTTATAGAGTAGAATTTCTCCATAGGATTTTCTTGAACCCTATGGAGGTGTGTATGGAGGTTTGTAGAAGCGGACCACCAGATCTTTCTTCATAGCACTGCCGGATGAGTTCAAACCACAACCGTGGGATTATTAAGCATCTGGTACAAGACCTTGGATATACAACAAATTATTCTAATAATTTATAAACCACTTACTATGCAGCAGACACTATGTCAGGTACAGTTGCTCATACATTAAGCAATCTTCACAGCATTCCCTGAAGTAGGTAACAGAATTCCCCTTTTAGGGAATGAAGTAGTTCTACTCTGTAATACACAAAGTCATCGTGAGTTAGAATCTAGTATGTTGAACACCTTAGGTTTAGATAAATTTGGTCAAGCAATTTTTTAAGTAAATAAAGCAAAACTGCAATGTTGTTTCCAGAGAACCCCCAACTAAAATAGTGTGTAATATTATGCAGGGGGGGAAGAAATCCTATGCTGGTCCCCATGAAGTGATCCAGGTCTGGGGAAGAAAGCAGATGGTGCCTTGCTATTAGAACGAATAGCATCTTGGGGTCTTACAGGCTTGTCAAAACAAGCAGCCTTCTAAGTTGAGGCATCAGTTCTGCCTGCACAGAAGAAACACACAGCCTATGTGTTCAAGAATTGTAAATAATAAAAACCAAACTTGGGGCCTAAATTCTGAGCATGTTTTGCAGAGGGCTAGAGGTGACAGTAAAGTGGAGGGCAGTGAAAAAAGGAGGGCCCTCAATGAATGGATCGACACCGTGGCTGCCGCCATGGGCTCAGGCACAGGAGCAATTGTGGGGATGGCACGGGATTAGGCAGTGTTTCATTCTGTTGTGCACAGGGTCACTATGAGCCAGAATTGATTGGATGGCATCTAACAACAACATGGATGACAGTGAAAGCCCAAAATTTAATCAGAGGGTTTGCAAGGTAGAATAAACCTCAGATGAATCCCTTCTGACTATGGACCAGAGATGGGAAGGCCCGCTGTCAAACAGAACTGTGTAGGGTGGACTGCTGCAATGGCAGATAGGTCAAAATGTAGCACTTTGTCATCTGATGTCCCTGTCATTTGATGATGCAATAAATAACGGTTCCAATTTTTAACATTATCTACTTTTCGATTAAAGTTTTTCTCTGTTTCATTCTGTCACTGTTGGCTGGTTTGTTTGTGTTTTGTTTGGATTTTGTGTGTTTTTCTGTATATGAGAGCCAGGACAGATAAGCCTATAGAGACAAGAGTTGGATTAAGAGTTTCAAATGACTATAGCAGAAGAGGTGGGCGGAAACTGAGCACTAATGAGTTCCAGGAAGAAGAAATGTCATGGAATTGATAGTGGTGATGGTTGCACACTCTTATGAATGTGATTGAATTATGGAAATGTATGATGAGTGCATTGTGTGTCGGTGAGATTGTTAAAAATAAAAATAATAATTAAAAGCAGACACTGTAGCATCTTCTAACATAGAACAAATGCTGAAATGTGGCAATTGGCCCTGATACATGGTGTAAAACAGATTCACATACTTTTCAAGTCAGTCAAATGCAATCAATTAGATATTTGGTTTAGAGCAGCACACAAAAAACTGGATGCTTTATCATATCCAGTATTTTAGGGAGAACTAAATGATAACAATTAACTCAATCAATCATTAGCCATAGGACTATTCTTCAAATTTTCTTCATATTCTTCTGCATTGCTTTATTCGTCTTTGACTTTTGTATCCTTTCTGTGTAAAATTCATATAAAAAAGATTGTAAATTAAATACTTTACATAAAAGTTTACTTTAGAATCCAAATCCTTTTTCAATATTTTCAAAAATTAACCATACCTTTAAAATGGGAGGGTTGCTGAGCTAGAGTCTAGTAAGGTTCCAAGTGCTCAGATTATTAAAATAAGGAGACTTGCTCGTAGTAGGCATATTCCAAAACCAAACTCACCGCCGTCGCGGCGTCACTGCTGACGCGCGTGACTGCGCCGGGCCCGTCCGTCGGGGAGGAGAAAGTCTTGTCTTTTGCCCGCAGAGTTGGACGTTCGCTTCCAACTGCTGACCGTGGTGATCACAGGCCAAACAGTAAACACGACACCACAAGGGAGAAAGGCGATTAATAAACAGGTTAATCTAAGTTATTCTTCTAAAAATATGATAGTCTGTGTCAAAAATAACATTAATTTACTCATTTTTCGACTCCTTTACATTCAGTACCAGTAAACAATGGGCAAACCCTAGACTTTAAGCCAAGTATAACCCAACTCAAAACTTTTTATTAATCTTGAATGACACTTCAAATTAATATATTAGGTCACCAACAAACTGGAGGTAACGGAGCCTCTATTAAAAATTAAAAAAGAAATCAAACTGTGGCCATTATTGTTTCGTTTCTTAACACCTGAGAACAATTTAATAACATTTTCAACAAAATTATAAAACAAAGGAGGTATTCTGGCAAATCAAGTTTTCAATAAACTAAATAATAAGCCAGTTAACTCTAGCAAAAGAGATCTATATTCATTTGAAAGGTGATCCTTATTCTTAACCTGTATGAAAATAATCTACTTTATAAAGGGAAGTGAGGCCCTCCCACCTCTCCCCTGCAGTTGGTCTCAGTGTTCCTGCTCACTAAGACGCGGGCTATATTTTGAATTTACTGCTTCATGAATTTATACATCCATCTTTTAAATTCATTCCTATTGCTTTCACATCCTATCTTAAATCATCTTGAGGTCAAACTTGATTTTCAATTGCATCTTGAAATAAAAGGTTTGAAACCTTTTGTTACTCTCTCCCATGTAAAGCTGACTTAGTTTAATGAAGCATTTCATTGGTATTTATAAAGAAAAGAAAAACCATCAAAGGAAGCTAATCACGAACTTCATAAGCTTGTGAGTGAACTGGTTTGCTTTATTAAAAATGCTTTCACATTGTCTCAGTAAGAAATAAATAATTTCACTGCTCTCTATTTTTAAATTATTAGGGACAAGAACCCTCTGAAAATACTAAGAATGGCGATGCCCATTATGCAGGCATCACCCCAAGAGTGGATATCATCTGGAGATGGGAAATGTTTGTATGAAGAATAATTTCAGAAGATAGATCATGTCTTTGGAGACAGGGGTATTTTCCTCTAGCCAGGAACTAAATTGCTGAGAACTCAATGTTTTCCTGTGTTTATAGCAAAAACACAACACAACCAAACACAAAAATGCACGTGTGTGCATGTGTTTGTGTAATCTGAAGCATAATTTATGATATACATGAAAAATTATAATTTAACCAAATTACTATAGCCAGAAAGCTGGGTTAAATGACAACCAGAGAAAAGTTAATAAACAAGCATATTATTGTAATATAGTGTATTTATTTGCACTTAGACATTTTTTACCTGAGGCATATGGTATTGGACTAATACATTAATCTATACTAGTTATTTCTGTGACTAGGTAATTACATAGTTCTGAAACATTTTGTATATTGTTGACTATATTTTCTTCTTCTAATATCCATTCCCCAAGTTACTTAAATTGAAGAGATTTAAGTGACTTGCCTAAGATTATCCAGAATCATGTAGAAATAAGGCTAAAATATTAAGTTGCATTTTCTCAGTATAGTACTTTTCAAAGACCCATTTGGGATGGGGTGGGGATGGAAGAGTATGAATGGGAGAAAGCAATGCGGTCCATACATTCAGCCAAACCTGGCATGTGCAACTTCCTTCCAATCTCAGGTAGCCAGGTCTGTGAGTTACACCTCTCTTAATGGACACACTTCTTAAATGCTGCACCGCAGAGCTGTGTAGCCACAGTTCCCAGGAAACCCACAGTCCTTGGTGTTTCTTTGTTACCTGATGTGCAAACAATATTAGTAGCATCCTTCCGTTAACTACAAACAAATGGGTTCCAAACGAATATCAGAGCAGTACAAAAAATGCCATCAGCTGAACATCAAGAGGAAAAGCAGCTTTAAGTAGAGAGGAAAATATCCCCTATCTCTGGTTCTCCTCTCCTTCCTCCAGCTCCTCCTCTCTGCCACAAATATGTGCCTGGGAGAGAACTTTGAACATTCTGGAATTTTCCCCAATATTATATGGACATCTGACATCACACTAAGACAGCTATAAATGAACTAATGTTGAAATCAAAACGTTAGACCGCATTATGACTGTAAACAAAGCTTGCTCCCGATACAAAGAAGGTAGAGCAGAGCCAAGGAAGCAAAGAAGTATAACAACAGTAAGCTGTTGAATCGGGAAAACGCTTGGTGCTGAAACGCTGTAGAAATGGTTTCCACCAGGAACAATGGTGCAGTTTATTTGATTGTTTTATTAAACAAAATTTATAAAAATCTTACTATTTTCCCCCTCCTCTTACACGATCAGTCTCCATTTCTAATTTCCTCTACGGCATGTTATGAATGCAAATGGCAGAGAATAATGTGCTAGGTAATAGAAACTGGATGATATCTGTACCTGACCAGTCTGTATAAATAAGAAACAGAGAATCTAGCTAGCTCTGTGTGGAGCATTGTGTGCCAGAAACACCAAGCATAGACCCTGCCCACAGCAACACTACTTAAGCAGCATGAGCAGCACTACAAGTAGAGTTCGCCCTATGTTTGCAGCTCTGTCCAAGTTCAAGCCTCCCAGTCTCCCGGTGCTTTTCAGTTCAACACAAGATTTCAATGCCATGCCATGAACAAATCATAGTTATCTAACAAAAATCTGATCGATGTTCCTATTTCCCATCTTAAATGAACTTGATGCCTTCACCTATGTTCGTTCCCTTTGTAGGCAGGTGAGTGGATTGATGGCGAGGGAAAGCCCTTGAGGAGCCCACGTGGGTTGGAATATCCCGCTCACCATGCACCTCTGAGTGCGTTCGGGTCCTGCCACTTCCCATGCCCGCACTCCCAGAATTACACATCCCAAAAGGGGGATATGTGAAGCACATGACATGACAATTACTCGTATTTCCTCCTTTTGGCTTCTGGGGAAGAAATTTCCCAATTTCATTACAGATTAACATGCCTACATGTATTCCCTACCCTTCCACAAGTCTAAGTATTGCATTTCTTACTTGGGCTGACTTCCTTGCACCTACAAAGGTGTTAAGGTCTTTTGGTTTCCTAAGAGAAAACTAGGTTTTTCCAAATTTGCTAAAGTTATTTGACTCATCTCTTCTTCTTCTTCTTCTCCTTTTTTCCCCCTCCTCCTCTTCTTCCTTCTCTACCTCCTCCTCTTCTACCTGGAATCTCAAAAGTGACTTATATTTCTTCTACAAATCACTGGAAACCCTTGACTTTGCCTTCCTCTTGCGGGCTAGCTTGCTTTCTGTCTGAATCTCAGTTTGCTCGATGGAAAATCCCCAGGCAGGGAGCAGAGAGACTGGGACATATGATTACTAGTCTCACTTCCAGCTGGAAACTGATTCTGTGACTTTGACTTCTCCTGGGCCTCATCTCTCCAGCCAATTCGAAATATATGTGCATTTAGTCTATGTCTGCCTCCCATAATTTCAACCTACCCAACAGTTGTGACCATCACCCCATATAAGAGACTAATGCCTCTATGTCTCTTACATCAATCTCATTTTAAAATCTAATTCCATGATTTTAGTTCCCTAGTGAAAAATATCCATGCACCACTCAATGCCATCAACTCAATTCTGACTCATAGCAGCCCTTTGTAACCCACCTCACTGACATCGAGTGGTCTTGGTCACCCATAGGACAGGGTAGAACTGCCCCTGTGGGTTTCTGAGACTCTAACTGCTTATGTGTGTAGAAAGCCTCATTGCTGACCTCGTAGTCAGCAGCCCAACATGTAACCACTAGGCCACCAGTGCCAGGGCACTTCAATTTTAACAAATTCCTTGCTAAACCTACTTTCTCCTCACTTCACTTGTGCTTTACTTATTCTCCTAATTACCAAGAAGTGAAACCTAACTATAATTGTTCTGCTTAATAGATGTATTCAAATTCTATGGCTTTTGACTCTATGCACTATTGCTCATACAGTATTGCTTCCTGGACATGCCAGGGAACACCATCTCAGTTTAGGTTTATAACAATGGCAAGAAACTGTCCAAGATAAACTATTTCTTGTCAAAAGTAAGGTTATTAAGGCCTTACATTATTTCTTCTCTCTCTGTTCGTTTCTGCGCAGGCAACCATTAAGTGGTACATACATGTCAGAGTTATGCAAATTGGTGGTCATCTCTTCCTTGGCGTTATGTGACTTGGTAGTCTTCTCTGTATGTGGTCCTATGCCATCTATTGTCATTCTCCCATTACAGCCTGTGTGTCTCAACATGCCCCTATACATCTAGTAAAGTTACACCCTGTGTGTGCTTTCTTGCCCATTTGAAATGAATACTATTTAAGATGTTCTCCAGGCCAAGCCTTTGCTCACTGAGTTTTGCGTGCCATGCAAGTTTCCAGTCTAGTATCTTTTTTATGCTGTCAAGTGGACACAGTCTGCTAACTGCTACTGTATTCTCAACAGTTTCACTCAAGTGATAGCATCTCTGAATTGTGAATGTGTGTCAAAATCTATTTATGATTTCTGAATCTAATAGTCACATCAAATTCTTCTTTGAATTCTCCCTAGTATAGAGTAACAGCATATTTTGTACATAATAGCTTCTCACCTTTGTTGAATAATATGTTAGTATTAGCAAATACATCTTATTATTAATAAGATCAAAAGGAAGATGGCTATCAAATTTATGGGCATAACTGTTTTGTAAAATGTGTGAGATGAATATACCTCACTTTCCTGATTTGCCACTTCTAAAAAATAATTTATATTTTCATACCTAGCCTCTAGTGAAAAATACATATCAATTTGGTAAAGTGTGTGTCATATATCATAACATATAGAGTCTCCAAGTACTTTTCAAATTGGAACTTGGTTTTTGTAACATTGTTTAGAGATCACTTTCATCAGTTTGAATCTTAACTTTGAATTATTTGCAACAATGTACCTTCATCATAACAATCCTATAATACAGAGTAGAATTGTCCACATGGTTCTCTGAGACTGTAAATCTTTACGGAAGTAGGAAGCCTCAATTTTCTTCCACAGAGCAGCTGGTGGTTTTAAACTGCTGACCTTAAGGTTATCAGCCCAAAGCACAGCCACTGCCACCAGGACTCCCTTGGGCTATCAATTAACAGATGTTTGAATACTAACAAGTCTTGATGGCCTCCTGGATTATGTTGTGATTACACAGTCAACAGATTGAATTTACCAGCTGCTCCTCAGGAAAAAAGATGGAATTTTTTGCTCCCTTAAAGGTTTACAGCCTTAGTAACCCTGAGGGACAGTCTACTCTGGCCTACCGGCCCACTCTGTGTTGCAACCGACTCCATGGCAGTGGGGTATTTTTCTCTTTTAAGGAACCTTGGCTGTGCTGTGGGTTAGGCATTAGGCAAAATAACTGCAAAGTCAATAGTTTAAACCCATCAGCTGTTCTGAAGAAGAAAGAAGTGGCTGTCTGCTCCTTCCTGTAAGATTTGCAGTCTGAGAAAATCACTGAGTCAGAATCAACCATGCTGCAGTGGGCTTATTTTTGTTTTTTAATTATTTTTTTTATTTTTTAGGTTATTATTCTTTATTGTGTGATTATTCGTTTAAATACATCCTTTTTAAATTTAGCTTTTGAGTTAAGAATAAATTATTTGAATTAATAATAAATTCACCTAATTCCAAAATCAGTAAGTATTCCATTTCTATTACACCATCCTCCCAATTCTCCTGCCTAAAATAGGTAACCACTGACTTTGACACTTTTGTAGCCTTCTGTGGCTTATAGATCTTTTCCTCTACTTTTTTCATTAAAAGAAAAAAGTACTGTTTCAATATGTTACTTTTTTCCTTGGAGATGTGTCCACATGAGTACAGAGATGGCTGCTTCCTTCTTCCTTTTTTTTTAATTGTGTGCGGTGTTTTCATCAATGGATGCTTCATAATTCAAGTAATCGGTCTTCTATTGAAAGGTATTTTGTTTCTAGTTTTTTACTTTCATAATAGTGCTGCAATGAAGAACTCAATATAAACATTTTATATGTGTGCAGGTACATCGCAATTGCTGGATTAAAATGTATGCACTTTTCATTTTAATAGATAGCAATGTATACATATTGTACCAATTTATAACCCTATGAACTACTTATGGTAGTATTTGTTCCCATTAAACTTATTAAACGTTTGGATTTCCATCAATGTAATAGAAGAGAGAGCAATCCATTCTTCCTTCTCTATAAACTTACTGGTAGACTTGATGGCATAAATGGGACATAGGGATTCCGTTGAAGTTTGTTTTGTTTTGGTTTTTTCCCCAATTGGCTCATCAGTTGTCTTAGTACCATATTTTAGACAGTCTATCGTTGATTCATTGATAATAATAGATAATAAATCCTAATGTGCAAGTAAAGTCTATTTTCAGATAATTCTGTAATGTCTATTCTTGTACAAATAATTTACAGCTATGATTTTTCAAGTGCTTCAGTATATTTGACTTTCGTAATGCTCATTCCTCATTGGTTATCTTTATTTTTATTTTTTTAATTTGAGCTTAACTTCTCCCTCCAACCAAGTCAAGTCATTACATTAAGTACATTCCTACTCACAGTGGCCCTATGGGACAGAACAGAACTGCCACCCAGGATCCCCAGGGCTATTCCTTTAGGGGAGACTGCCACATCTGCCTCCCACAGAGCAGGGAGTGCTGTTGAAATGCAGATATTTTAGTTAGGAGCCAATTGCTGAACCACTGTACCACCAGAGCTCCGTATTTGAACTTAGCCAGCCTAAATTTAATTTCTTAAACTATCTGTTTGGGTATCATATAATGTATTAATTAATGTATAGAGAGTAGACATGTTAATGATAATCAGCCTTTCTAAGAACAGAGCATGGATGCATTCTGTTTCCTCAAGCCTTCCTTAATGACCTTCAGTGATGGTTTTGTTCTGTTTTTTCTCTGTCTTGCATCATTCTTGTTAAGTTTATAAGACAAAAGCAAAGCAAAACGCAATGCCATCAAGTCAGTTCTGGCACATAATAGTTATTGGTTGCTATATTTTATGGTGCTATTATATATGGAATATTTTCTTCTATATCTTCAATCTAAGTATAGAGTTGCTAAAAATAATGAAAATAAAACATGGCATGTAAGAACCAATTAAAATAGTTAATTGCTTAGAATTAAAATCATAGTCATTGCCCCTTCAGTAAGTCTATATGCTGTCTAGAAATGAAATCAATGTGTAAATCTTGCATCAGGTAATTCAGAAAGGAAACAATCGGATAGGCTTGAGAAAACCAAAGATAAAAGTACAGAACAGCAAATTTGAAGCAAAAACAATAGAACTGGAAAAGAATTGAATTCTTAATTTTGAAGACAATAAAATAGATTGGTTGAGGAAATTAAAATCCATTAGATAAGCAGAATTGCATACAAGTTTAAGAAAATCAAGAGACTACTTTGTCAAATGTTGGAAATGAATTAGAAAAATCTAGGAAAATATCATTTAAAAGTTATCCCACAAGAGATTAAAAATCAAGATTGTAAAAATACTGTAAAAGTGGCCCTCCCTTAATATAAATAGCAGACTATCTATATGCTTTTAGAGGGGAATTCTAACAAAGATTGAAAGAATAGTTACTTTTAATATTTTTACATTGTTCAAATCATTGTGGGGTGGGGCATGAGAAATACAATCTTCTTGTATAAAGTGAGATAATAGAAATTCCAAAATATGATAAGAAGTGAACAAAAAATAATAAAGCTAGGGCCAGTTTCACTAGTGAACATTGGCACAAAAGCCTTAATAACCAGAAAGCGTGGAAATGGGCACTGAGGGCTGGGGGGTCTCCAACCACAGCCCTTCAAGCAGCCTGTGCTGCAGCCGTCTCCAGGGACGACCAGGAGAGGGTTATGGGATTTCTTTCCTTTTTCTGAAGCGTATGAGTCATCCTCCCAAACTCTGTACCTTCCAGTTTAATGGGGCAGACAAAGCTGCTCCGGACAGAGATGCTGTTCAGGAAGTGGTAGACCAGGAACTGAGCCATGCATTCATAAGTAGTCAGAATTGGGCTATGGTAAAACACTTCCTTACTGCCTGCTGGCTCTACTTTGATCTTCTACAAGTATTGTGACCAGGAGAACCCAGCCTTCAAAGATGTCACCATATCCTTGACCGTCTTGTTGGAGGAGAGGACTCTTGGAACCAGTCTAGGCCTAAAGGAAATTGAAGAAAAGTGTGAGGTTTCCTGGAAGTCGAGTTTATCAGCTCTGCCACGTCCAACCCTTTACGATCCTGTGGACGAAAACAAATGGAATGGCCCTGGGCGCCGGATTTCTCACTTAGCCCTGCCTGTGCGACCTGAACCTCCCTTGAAAGGGGGCATCTATTTATAAGGGAGAGCCAAGAGAAAAGCGTGTCTCAGGTGCTAAGAACGTTTAAGTCTTTCTAACCAGACACAGGCTTAAGAGTTCTTTTTGAAAGAACTCGTTTCCTTATGCAAACATAGGACATCTAAATAGGTTTTTTATTCAGTTTCATTATCTGTTACTTCTGAGAAGCATTTCTCTACTTCAATTGAGAGCAATATTAAGAGCAGTCTCCCTGAGAGGCTCTACTTACATTCTTAGATGGGCTATGACCAGCAGGAGGGGTGAAGATGTCTTATGAATCGTCCAAATTCTTTCATTTGGATTTTTTATAAAGTTCACTGAGTTATTACTATCACAGATTCTTAAATGCAACTGCGGGTTTTCCCAGCTTGTTCCTTTTTAAAACAGTTTCATCTGGTTCCTTAGTCCACGCTACTTATAGGAACAAACGTAATGAAAGGTCATCGGGTGTGTGGATTGTTTCTTTGATTTGGATGGCAGAGGAGGAAGCAAGGAAAAAGAAAGAAATTGTGGAAGGGGGAGTGAAAAGTGTTGAACATGTTACAGGAAGCGACGAGTCTTAGATTAGTCAAACCATGGCTATATCACCTCTGTTATCTCCATGAATTGTGGCACTTGTTTCTTTTTCTTTTTTTAAGATCATTTTATTAGGGAATTTTACAGCTCTTATTACTCCATTTATCAATTGTATCAAGTATATTTGTACAGATGTTGCCACTTGTTTCTGATATGTCCCTTTTTTTTTTCCTTTAAGCAATTCTTCTTGGGTTGTTGGTTTTTTTCCAAGGATTTCTGAAGCATGCATATGTATCGTGAAGCTTAGTACAAATACTAAGCTTTACCCATCTGACTCATAAGGGTGCATAAATATACTGAAGTTTTTGAATAGGGAAAACATAGTTTCAGGAATTGATAAACCATTTGTTTGCCAGCTAATTTCTAAGCCATTGAAGGATTTTGTTTTCTATATGTCTACTTGTTGCAGTGTAATTCCTTTAACATGCTCTAAAGCAAATAGGAAGATTTACTATGCACATGATAAATGTCATTGAGTGCCTCAAGCCAAAAAGAAAATGAACTCTCATGAAGAATGTTAAAATATATTTCTGTGCTATTAAATATTTCAGTTGTAACTTTGCATCTATAACTGAGCTTTCTCATCTCACCTTTGGCTTTCTTCGAATCTGATAATTTCTAGGCAACATCTTTTGTTGTTTATTCCATAAACTTTAAAATGAAAATATTGTTTTTAAAGCATAGAGCCAGACATTGCCTTCAGTATTTACCTCTTAAGGGTTCCACCACTTGTACATAGAGAGTAATCCAATTCCTTTCTACTTAAAATTACCAGATTTCATAAATTTTTACCCCTTATTCTAATTTGTTCCTCTCAAAAGTCGGATCATATGATTTACTTTCCAGAAAATTCTAAAACAGGAGATTTTTAAAGGCTTCTTTTATACAAGTACATTATATGGAAAAACAAAATTGTATTAAATGTGTCACTAACCAAAATAATTTTATAGTGACATTAATTATTATAACTTTCAGGAAAAATTAATGTAGCTGCTGATCTGTCAATGACTTTGAAAGCTACTTTAAATTTTGAATAAATTTGCTTTTTCTCTTTGTTCTGTTTAAAAAAGACTAAATAAAATATAAATAAATAAAAATCAGCCATATTGAATATAGCATGGCCAGGTAATATTGATTACAGGGATGCTAGCCAAGCAGTTTACTAGCTTAACATTAGGAGATCCATTAATGGATCCACAGAGAAAATTTGTACTGTCATGGTCATATTTTACAAAATTTAACAATCATACTTTATTATTTTAATTTACTAAAATAAGACTCAATGGATGCTTCCTTAGTGTGATGAAACATATTTATCTACACATAAACATCAGCCTATGTTTGCAGGGACACTTTAAATTCATTCCTGTTATAAATGAGACAAGAATGCCCTTATAGCAATGATCTTTACCACATTGAAAGTACTATTCAGTATAATAAAGCAAAAGAAATAAATTGAAGATATAATAATGGTGCAGCAAAGTGAAACTCTTGATTGCAGTTGACGTTGCTTTAATTATGAAAATTCTCAAAACAATCTATTATACAATTACTACAGATAATACAGTAATTCAAAGATGAGGTCAAGAAATTACTAATTTTTATGCATAATGATCACAGGTGGAAGACTGGGCTTTCTACTGCCTTAAAGTTCGTCTTGGAAACTCACAGGGCAATTCTTACTCTGCCCTACAGGTTTGCTATGAGTTGGCATCCACTTGATTCTAGTGAGTTGGGTTGGGTTGGGTCATACATGATTATTCTTAACTTTGAATAGTAGGTTTTCCTTGCTTGTCAGATGAGTTTCAAAAGTAACTACTTTAACCTGACATAGATTTCTATCCGATTACAGATGGAATCTATGCTATTTCTGCCATTTACTTGGTTTTATGTTTAGGATGAAACTCATTTTAGTCATACAAAAGGGGGTTTCAAATAGTTTGTGGAGAGATGCAATTAAAGATAATAGAAAATCTTCACAAACTTTCAGAAACACACATGTGTATGTACAGTCCACTTTCCACTCTAATTGTGCCTCAAATAGTTCAATTTATCCTAATAAAATTGTTATAAAGAGCAGGCTGGAGGTTTCATGCCCTTCAAATGCATCCAGGTTCATTACTCATGGGAATAGCCTATCTAAACCAGCGGTTCTCAACCTGTGGGTTGCAACCCCTTTGGGGGTTGAATGACCCATTCACAGGGGTAATACATCCTGCATATCAGATATTTACGTTATGATTCTGACATTAGCAAAATTGTAGTTATGAAGCAGCAATGAGAATAGTGTTATGGCTGGGGGTCACCGCTACATGAGGAACTGTATGAAAGGGTCGCGGCATTAGGAAGGTGGAGAACCACTGCTCTAAGTTAACACTGTCTCCTCTTCTTGGAGACTAATGATAACAGGAAATGTGGCTCCTTTTGCCTCCACTTTCCGGAGGCACAGTGGTTACAGGTTGGGGTATTGACCACAAGGGTTTACAGGCTGAAACCACTTCAGGAGAAAGATGGGGCTTTCTACTCTCGTAATCAATTACTGTCTCAGATACCCATGGGGGCATTTCTATCGTGTCCTACTTGGTATTGACTCGATGAAAGTGAGTTTTGTTTTTTGTTTTTGTTTCATTTGTCCTGAGAAAGTTATTGATAAAGGAAATGTGTCATCACCTCTCTTTTTATTAGAAATTCCTTCCCTTGTCCACCTATCCCCTTGCTCTGAATCTGTCTACCTAGCAGAACTGTAGTGTCAGCATTCTCAACTAATTACTCTTTATGGCAGAAAATAACTTCATAAAATAACTAGTGTAAACCATACTTTAATTAAATGGTAAGCTACTCTACTATAGCTTTCTTTATAATACCTGATTCATTCATTCATGAGTGTTAAGAATGTAAGGTACGTGAGGTCAGAGGGTAGGATTCCCAGAATTTCACCTGATATTTGAATCCATTTGAAAATATCTAAGTGGAAACACATCAGCTAAGAAACTCCATAGATCCTGACCCTGTATGAAACTTGGTAATATGAATCAATTGGCAGCATGCATTTTGTAACAACCATTGAGATTAGATTGTGACATTGAAACCTCAATATGTAATTGTCTTCAAGGTCTCAATCTCAACATTATGTTGTAGATGAAATCATTTTTAATATGCAACTGAAGTCTATGCTTTACAAATTCTCTACTCTAGAACATCACTTCAATTGAAGTTTCAGAATTTATTTGAATGCATTTTAAGGGCGTACCAATCAAATTGTGCAAGGTCAATATTATAAGGGCTCATGCCTTCACTGACACATGGTCGAAACATCGCAGTTAGCCAGTAAAATCAGCACAACAAACACCAAACTAGCCTGAAGACTTCATGGCAAAGATGAGGGTATGCAGTCACCATCATGAAGATACAAAACTACCCAGTCCTGTGCAGAGTCTAAAGACTTGAATCTGGTGATTCTACATTTGTGGAAAACAATCCCCACCAGATTAAAGATAGTTTAACTCCTAAACGTTAAAAAAAAAATTAAGACTTTAACGTACATTAACTAACTCTTACGCGATAAAATCACAAATTGTAGAACCTTGGATTCACCTTACTTGACCAAATTCCACCTCTTCACCTCCATGGGAAGCAGAGTGCCTGCCTGGGAGGGCTAAAATACCATATTGAACCAATTCCAGCACACTCCCAGATAACACATCATCTCCTTTCCTTGTATACTATTTCATAATGTACAGAGATGAATAGAATTCTCATTTTCTCTTTTCCCTCTGCTTAAAAGGACAGTGAATGTTTTTGTTGGGTTAGTCCAATCAGACCAGGGGTCAGTAATTTGACTGATAATTGATTGATCCACTGTGACCCTGGAAGTTGTCCAGAGAAATTCTGACCTTGTATTTGACCACATATTATCATTATCATCTGTCCCCTCCTTCAACAGTTAGCCACAGGTGATACAAACCCACTTTTGATGTTGAACTTTGGGCTTCCTTCAGCATGCCCTATTAAAAGCATACAAACAAACAAATAGACAAAATACCCCACAGTCATTGTGTTGATTCCAACTCTTAGCCACCTAATAGGGCAGAGTAGAACTGCCCTTTGGGGTTTCCGAGACTTTAAACCTTTACAGTAGCAGACCACCTCATCTTTCTCCCAAGGAGCAGGTAGTAGGATTCAAACTGTTGACCCTAAAGTTACTCTCAATGTGTATCTCGTTGCACCACCAGAGGACTTTATCCTCTTAAAAACTGCAACTCCCTGCAGCGAGTCAATGGCGACTCACAGCGACCCCATAGGGCAGGGTGACACTGCCACTGGGGGTCTTTCTGTCATTCTTCATGGGAATTGAAAGCCCTGTCTCTGTCTCGTGGAGTGACTGGTGGTTTCCAACTGCCAGCCATGTGGCTCGCAGCCCAATGCATAACCGCTATGCCTTCAGAGCTCCTTCAACCTTGCAACTGAGATATTCCAAAAGTTCCTGGTTTCAATTTAGCAGAAATATATAAAAGTTATTTGTAAGGTATAAAAGCCAATAGAGTTTTTGTTAGTGATTATTCTAATTCCCCTATATAGAAATTTATATAAAATTACCACAGAAATTGTTTGGAAGATGTAAATCCTAATCTGTATTGCAATTCACATATTCTGATTGGTTTGTAATGAACATTTATAATCATATTTTTAATGGTCCTTGGTTTTATATATTAATTTTCTAGATTTAATGATAATTACTAAATTTTTTTCTATTCCTGGACTGCCAAGTGATAAGTGCTTGTGTGTGTGTGTGTAGTGCGTTCAAATATTTTATTTTAGATAATAGATACCCTATTGATAACACTATATCTTTGCCCACTGATTATGCTAATATATGAAAAATAACTAGACAACGTACGATAAGCACACTTAGAGTGCCCAGGCAGTTACTTCCTGGACCAGTAATACTAAGTTCCTACAAAAATATAAGGGAGCCTTGATGCTTTACAACAGCGGTTCTCAACCTGTGGGTCGTGACCCCTCTGAGGGTATTGAATGACCTTTTCACAGGGGTTGCCTAAAACCATTGGAAAACACATAAATATTTCACAATATATAATTACATATTGTTTTGTGATTATCACTATGCTTTAATTATGTTTAATTATGTTCACTTTGTAACAATGAAAGTACATCCTGCATATCAGATATTTACATTACAATTCATAACAGTAGCAAAATTACAGCTATGAAATAGAAACGAAAATAATTTTGTGGTTGGGGGTCACCACAACATGGGGAACTGGATTAAAGGGTCACGGCATTAGGAAGGTTGAGAACCACTGCTTTATAAGAATCCTTTAGTCGGCCACCTTGGTTAAGGATGGTCCCTTTCAAGACTTCTCATTCCATCATTCTGAAGAGCTGAATGAGAGACCTCAAACAGAAACTCATTCATAACTAGGGCTCTACTTGTGACTGGTCAAGAAAATTCATGAAACGCTTTAGCCACGCTTGTTCTTTACAACTTCATTGCTTTGGGGTTTCTGCTAGCTCAATAAGGCATAGTATGTGCTGTAATAAATATATCTTGCTGTTCCCGGGTAAATCATACCAACATTATAGAATAAGATACTAAAAATGTTAAGACTCTAGGCCATCTGGTTACATGCTATTAAGTTATATGAATTACCTGATTTGTTTCATTAGTTTCTAAGTGAAATAGAATTTGACTCAAACATCCTTAAATGGGCTCTTTGTTATAGTAGTCATAATGCTACCGTAATCGTGTGTATAAAGAAATGTTCTCAAGAATGTGTTCCTCAAGTACAACAGATTGTCTTCGCAGACAGCATAGAGATGACCATGGTTCCCTATCCTAAGCAGGCACAACTCTTAGATTAACACCCTGAGGACATAGAAACATAAACTGTGGTAAAGATTCATACCAGTCCTGGTCACCCTTCAGTATCGCTATTTTGACAAAAACACATGTTTTAAAAGTCTCTCCGGGAGATGAAAGCTGATGGACTAGCAGGATTGGCAAGCATGGGTTGTAGTGATCAAGGGGACAAATAACACTTGGTCCACGGGGAATATTATATAATAACCTGCATCTTGAGGTTATTAGGAGACAAAGGCACTAATGAACTTACATAAGAAAATATCCTAACTCCACAATTTTCAAGATATGTAATTACTAGAAGGGAAAACAGGACCATTAAACTCTGTACCATAAAAGATCACTGACCAAAGGAAGTGCTTAACTGATGAAGGGAAGTACCTTTTACTGCTTTTCACTTGTCTTGTAAAAAGAGCCTCCCAAAGCACTATCACAGTCACTTGATCATTTCTGGCAAACAACGAACTGAGGCTCTTACCTCATTTTTAATCAATTGTCCACAAAACAGCCATTCCCCATAAAATATAAAAAGATGACTTATAGCTTCCTATAAGTAGGAATCTGAGTTCTACTTTGTGGAGACTTGTGTCCTCTTGTAATGATGTTTGTGGGTTGCAGCTTCCTAAAATTGCTCGACTGTATCATTAGTAGATCTTTGTTGTAATTTTATAGTAGTTTGTGCTTTATGCCTCAGAACACTAACCAACATAAATCATTGTGGTAACTGTGGAGAATAAAAACGGTCATTTGACTTAATTTCAATCTCTTGTAAAATCATATTAGTGAATTTAAATATCTTGTTGGCTACACAAAGCAAGAAAAAACCCAACAATTTTCATGAAACTAGTTCATTTGCTGTTTTTCAAAAGTTCCGCTGAGTACATAGAAATTACAGAAAGGAGAGACATGATTCTTTGATACAGAAATTAGAACCAGGCAACTGTTTGAAACCTCCAAGAAGATATCCGATTGACTTGAAAAATAATTGGTATATTTCCACTTAGTCTATATTAATGTAAACAATAAATCTTCTCTTAAACAAAGATTGTGTGAATCTTCATTTATCTTTTATGACAAGAGAGCAAAGGTTGTTGTTTAATGAATGGAAAGAAGCAACAAGGTCAGTTTTAAAAGCCTCACAGGTCAAATGTCTGACATCACTGCGCATTAAGAAAGAAAGAAAGAAAGAAAGCTCTAACGTGGTCATTTGTATTTTAGTGAAACCACCAGGGTCCAGCTAAGACTTCAGAGAGGAAGCAAGAAAACACCATAATTTAGTGACACTGAGGCAAGCAATTAAAATGACAAAATCCTTTCAGAAGGTATTTACCAGCACTTTAATAGACTTTGAATTAAGCAGACTTTAAAATAATTTTGAAGCTTTAAGCTTTCAGTGTAACACAAACTCCTGGCTTTGATGTCAGAAACAAAAGCAGAATGTATTTTTATTTTACATATGCATTGATTTTTTTTCCCCTCCAAATGGAAGACCTCTGTCATCCAAAAAGGTTATTCATAGATCCAAAGTGCTGATCAGGGTCATTAATAACAATAGTAAACTGATCAGCATTCCAATGGGACCTGACAAGTCTCTTTCAAAGTGGCTACTAATGTATTGATGCCTGTGAAGTTCATTACAGCAGTAATAAATCATTAGTCTCTACAAAATGATTTATAAGTTGGGTGAAATGCATTTCAATAGACTGCCAGAGATTTGCAGGCATAGGGAAGCTCTCTCTGGTGCTTCTAGCAAAATTGTGATGGCTTAGAGTAATGAAACACCACCATCAATGCCAGCGCATGCACACACACACAAACACACACACACACCTACATCTACTGCTACTACGATACCTGTGGCTGTTGTTTAAAAACCAAGTTTTGTTTTATTTTGTTTTTTCAACACAGTCTGTCTCACCTTGAATTTCTGCTCTCTTATCAAAGCTCCTTTATTCTATAAAGGTTTGCCATGACCCTTGTGAATTAAATTTCTCTTGGTTTCACCAGATTATACTAAAAGCATTTCTAGACACTATTACTTGCTTACTATTACTTTCATGGATAATAATATGCAGAGTCAATACATTCCCATTCAGCAGTCTGAACTAACACTGTAATCGAAGTGATTCAAAGCTAATAATAGGCTAAAATGTTTAGTTCCAAACATGTAAACAATGTTTTAATATTCCTATCAGACTTCTGAAAGATGTAGGTGTGTTTACAGGTACAATTTGCCTCCTAGTGAGGAAGGAAAAACAAGCTAATGTACAACAATATTAATCTTTTCAGAAACTACAGAAAGGACTTTCTCATAGTTAGAGTAGTTCAGCAGTACAAAGATAAATAAGTTATAAATAATATACATGTTTAATTTGGGGGGCAGTTTTAATTAACTATTTGGGATTAACTATGAGGAGATTAAAATATATATATTCTCCATTATCCCTAGAAGCATGGCAAAAGCACGTTTATCCTATTTTAAATGAAGCACTTAGGTAATTTATCTTTTTATTATAGTCATTACAGTAGAACCTACCTGTTACTACTTGTGTTCATGAGCACTGGTTGAAAGGCTGATGAAGCTGTGTCTGTTTTCCACCAACCTCTTTCCTGATTCTCCTTAAACTGTGTGGTAAATAGCACCTCTTGCCAATTCACCCTTCTCTAGTTGTCTTGATGTTTGCTGGTATTTCATTGCCTGTGGGACATTAGACTGTGTGTATCATAACAAACTATGGATAGCCTTGAGAAGAATGGAAATTCCAGGATACTTCATTTTTGTGTTCATGTGAATCCTGTACATGGATGAAAAGGCAATTGGGTTTTAGAGTACAAAAGAGACCTCATCTCAAATATATTGTAATGGGAACATTTGTTAAGTCTTAAAAGAGACAAAGACAACAGAAAGACACATCCAGATGAGGGAGGCATTATTAGCACAAAGTCAAAATGGCATCCAAAAGTTTCTTGAGATAGAGCTTTAAAAAGATCATGGGAAGGCAAAGGACCTTGTCACAAAGGTATGGTTGGTGGCAGATCAATAGATCACAGTTATGCACAGGACCACAGAAGCAGGATTGGGACTTGCACATTGTTAGACAGGAGGCTTTAGAAGATTGTAAGGAGTGCCCTGCAACCAAGGAAGGCAGGGCAAGACTGAAAGGGCATGACTCATGACTTTGTGACCCCTGGACTCACCCTAGCATTTTGATCTCCATCAAGGATACACCCAGGCAACCCACTAAGAAAGACATCCCTCTCCAGAGGCTGGCCAGGGTAGGATGGGGGGGTGGGGGAAGTGGAAGCAATCTATTTTCCAGGGCATTCTGTGCCTGAGGCCAAGATTATGTACATCCTTGGTTAATGATCAGAAAGCACCCAACAGAGACTTCGTCCACGTGAGGATCCTGCAAATGGACTTTGGGGTAGCATTGTCCTCACTAGCATTCTGTAAACCAGGGTGCTTAGAATTTTAAGCTCTAATGCAGTTGTGGGAGCAGAGCAAGGGAATATTGCATGGCTTAAAATCAAGGAAGGTATGTGTCGGGGTCATAGACTCTCAAGATACTTATTCAATCTGTATGCTGAGCAGATAGTCAGAGAAGCTGGATTAAATGAAGAAGAAAGAGGCAACAGGGAAGAGAAAGGTCTATTAACAACCTGCAATATGCAGATAACAAAACCTTGCTTGCTGAAAGTGAGGAGGACCCGAAGCACTTGCTGATAAAGATCAGGATGGCAGCCTTCAGTGTGGATCACAACCCAATGTAAAGACCCAAATCCCCACAACTTGTCCAATATGTAACATCATGATAAATGGAGAAAAGATTGAAGTTCTCAAAGATTTTGTCTTGTTTGGGTTCATAATCAATGCGCATGGAAGTAGCAGTCAAGAGATCAAGTGAAGCATTGCATTGAGTAATACAGTGCACAAGCCTCTAAAGTGTGTGTGTGGCGGGGGGTTGGGGGGGAGTGGTGAAAGGATGTTACTTTGAGGACTTAGATGTTCCAGACCCAAGCCATGGTATTTTCAGTGGCTTCATATGCATATGAAAGTTGGACATTGAAGAAGGAGGACTAAAGAGGAGTCGATGCGTTTGTTAAGGTGCTGGCGAGGATTATTGATAAGTATCATGGACAGTCAGAAGAACAAACCAATCTCTCTTCAAAGTTTGGCCAAAATGCTCCCTATAGGGAAGATCTTAAGCATTCATCTCATGTATTTTGTACATGTTATCAGAAGAGACCAGTCCATGGGGGGAAATATAGCGCTTGGGAAAGTGGAGGGGCCATGAAAAAGAAAGGCCTTGACAAGATGGGTTGACACAGGGGCTGCAACAAGGGGCTCGAATCTTAAAGCAATGATGAGGGTAATCTTGAGTAGAGGGTCTCTATGTTAGGCTGCGTTCTCTAATGAAGCAAAACCGTGAATATTATATATGTATATTTATATAATATGTACACATATTTAGATTAATAGCTATGAAGAGAGATGTTTATATCAGGCATTGTAGAAGTGGGTAAGTCTAATCAAGTTTCAAGTCCCTGGGTCAGATGTTAAACTGGAGACTCCTCCTGAGTGCTGTAACTTTGGGTGTTGATGGAGTGCAAGTCTGGCTAGACCAGACGATGTACACTGGTACAGATAGAAACTGGAAACACAGGGAAACCAGGGTAGATGATCACTTCAGGACCAGTGGTGTGAGTGGCGATACTGGGAGGGTAGAGGGAGAGTGGGTAGGAAAGAGGGATCCGATTACAAGGATCTACATGTGACCTCCTCCCTGGGGGATGGACAACCGAAAAGTGGGTGAAGGGAGACGTCAGACAGGGCAAGATATGACAAAATAATAATTTGTAAATTATCAAGGGCTCATAAGGGAGGAGGGAG
>NW_022103896.1:87660232-87681561 GCF_000313985.2 Echinops telfairi | reverse complement strand
TTTTAATGAAACCTTCTAATATACATGTATGTTTTTGCGGGGAGGGCTCAGTCTTCTATTTTATCTTCTGTAGTGTGGGTGTTTTTCATCATGTTTAGGAGTACCGTAATACCTTAAATTAGTCCTTAAGTTTGTCACTACATTTTCATTGATCTTTATGGTTCTAGGGTTTATAATGAAGTATTTTTCCATCTTGAGTTCATTTTATATGTGTTGTGAGGTATGGGAACTGTTTTATTCTTTTGAAGTGGAGATCCAATTTTTCCCGTTTGCTGAAAAGAATCTCTGTCCCACATTCAACGTGTTTTAGTCCTTTATCAAAAAACCAGATGTCTATAGGTTCTTGGTTTTATTTCTGAGTTCTCTGTTCTAATACATTGGTCTACATCTATCCTTATACCAGTACAAGGTGTTTTGATTACCATGGCTCTATAATTGTTTTTAAAATCAGGTCATGAGGGCCTCCTACTTTTTGTTTTTAAGTAGTATTTTGTTTATTTGTGTTCTTTCCATATGAAGTTAGTGATTAGTTGTTTCTTCTTTTTTTTCATCTCTTTGAAGAATATTGTTGAGATTTGTATTGGAATTATATTGTATTTTATACTTCTGGTAATGTTGACATTTTCACTAGATTAAGGCTTCCTAGCCATGAAACTGAAACATTCTTTCATTTATGTAAATCTCTTTTGGTTTCTTGTAGTGGTGTTTTGTAGTTTTCTTTGTATAAATCTTCTGTTTGTTTTTTTATAAATCATTTTATTGGGGGCTCGTATAATTCTTATGACAATCCATACATACATCCATTGTATCAAGCACATTTGTACATTTATTGCCATCATCCTTCTCAAAACATTTTCTTTCTACTTGAGCTCTTGGTATCAGCCCCTCATTTTCCCCCCTCCCTTCCTCACGAACCATTGATAATTTATAAATTATTATTATTTTTCCATGTCTTACACTGTCCAATGTCACCCTTCACCTACTTTTCTGTTGTCCATACCCCAGGGAGGGGGTTATATGTAGATCCTTGTGATTGGTTCTGCCTTTCTACTCCACCTTCCCCTTCCCCTCCTGGTATCTCCACTCTCATTATTGGTCCTGAGGGTGTTATCTGTCCTAGAGTCCCTGTGATTACAGCTCTGATCTGTACCTGTGTACATGCGCTGGTCTAGCTGGATTTGTAAGGTAGAATTGGGCTCATGATAGTGGGGGGAAGGAAGCATTAAAGAACTAGAGGAAAGTTGTATGTGTCATCGGTGCTATACTGCACCCTGACTGGCTCGTCTCCTCCCCACAACCCTTCTGTAAGGGGATGTCCAGTTGCCTACAGATGGACTTTGGGTCTCCACTTTGCACACCCCCTCATTCACAATGATATGATTTTTTTGTTCTTTGATGCCTGATACCTGATCCTATTGACACCTTGTGATCTCGCAGGCTGGTATGCTTCTTCCATGTGGAGTTTGTTGCTTATCAGTTAGATGGTCGCTTGTTTATCTTCAAGCCTTTAAGTCCCCAGACACTGTATCTTTTGATAGCCAGGCACCACCAGCTTTCTTAACCACATTTGCTTATGCACGCATTTTGTCTTCATTCAGAGATCCTGTCATTCAGATGAGCATCATGGAATGCCAGTTTAATAGAACAAAGTGTTCTTGCATTGAGGGAGTACTTGAGTACTTGAGAGGCCCAACGTCTATCTGCTACCTTAATATTAAACCTATAAATATATGCACATAGATCTATTTCCGGTCATCATATATAAATATATTTACATATGTATATTCCTGTATTTAGACCTTTATAAATGCCCTTTGTCTCTTAGTTCCTTCCTCTATTTCCTTTTATTTTTCTCTTGTCCCACTATCATGTTCAACCTTTATTTGGGTTTCAGTAATTCCTCTTGGTTACATTGCCCTTGATCAAGCCCTACTAGGCCTCCTACACCCTCCTTGCCATCGATTTTAGATCACTTGTTGTTCCCTTGTCCCTGGGGTTGTTAACACCCACTTCCTTTCCCCGGCCTTGCCCTCTCCCATGCCCCACCACCACCCGCCCAATCCATCGGTCCCATTATTTTATCTTCCAATTTTTTTATCCCACCTATCTTAGCTATATAGACCTGCAGAGATGATAATATGCACAAAAAACAAGACATCAAAACAACAGCAACAACAAAGAAAAGCCTGTAAATAGTTCAAGGTTTGTTTATTGACCTTTAGAGTATTTTCTAGTTGAGTCTGATGGGGTGCCATGCCCTGGCCCCAAAGTCTAGTTTTGGTATTCCCTGGGGACTTCGTTGCTCTGTTCCCCTTGCTGTTCTGTTGCACACCCTTAGTGTTTTGCCTCAGTGTGGTGGGGTCAGATCGGTTGCAATTCCTGTACTATGTCTCCAGTGTTGTCCCTCATAGCACTATGGGTCAATAAGGGACATTGAGTCTCATAGTGGGGCTGGCCCTATGGTCCTCTCTGTGCTTTGGCTGCTCTGAGCAGGGATATCATCCTCAGGGCTTGGTGGGCCAGGATGTGCTCCACTCTCTCTTTCTCTCCCTTCATTTGCTCCTGTGTGCTCTGATCAAACATGTCCCTCTCTCTGAGCTGTAGCTTCAGTGATGTCCGTTGAAGTGAATTCTTCTGTGGGGTGGGGGGTGGGGGGGGCTGTCCACGTAATTGGGATTGGGATTAAGGCTTCTGAGCCATGAAAATGAAACATTCTTCCATTTATGCAAATCTCTTTTGGTTTCTTGTAGAAATGTTTTGTAGTTTTTTTTGTATAAGTCTTCTGTTTTTCTGGTTAGGTTTATTCTTAAAGATTTCATATTTGGGGTGGTTATTTAGTGTTCTCTTTCTTAATATGCAAGAATCTTACTGATGTATGATATGTATGTATGATGTATGATAATCTTATAGTCTACCAAGTTGCCAAATTATTTTCAATTAATTCTAGCAGGTTTTTTGGTTTGTTTTTATAAAGTTGTTGTGGTTTTTATATGTAGTCTTATTATCTCTAAACAGCAAGAGTTTTACTTCTTTGCCAATTGGTTAACTTTGATTTCCTTTTCATGTACATTAGCTCTGGCTAAGACTTCCAGGACTACATTAAATAAGACTGTAGATAAAGGGAAACCCTATATAGTTCCTGTTAGGAGGAGAAATGTTTTCAATTTCTCTCCATTTGTCAAAATGATGCCCATTTCTTCAACATATGTACTTTATAATGTTAAATAATTCCCATCTGTTCCTATTTTATTGAGTGTTGTTATTAAAAAGTGAATGTTGTAATTTGTCACATGCCTTTTCTCCATCAATTAATATAATTATACGGTTCTTTTGTTTCATTTATATGATGAGTTACATTCATTGTTTATCTAATATTGAAAAAATCCTTGCATACCTGGTACAAATTTCACTTGATTTTGATATATTTTTTAAATGTTTTGTTGAAGTCTGTTACCTAGAATTTTGTTAAAACTTTTTGCATCTGTTTTCATAAACGCTTTCAGTCTATAATTTTCTATTCTGGCATGTTTGTCTAGGTTTGCTCTCAAGGTTATACTTGCTGCACAAAATGAGTTTGGTAGTGTGTTGTCCTTCTTCTATCTTCTAGAATTGTTTGTGTAGAATGGGTGTTAACAGTTCTCTAAATGTTTGGTAGAATCCCGTAGCAAAACCATCTGGTCCTAAACTTTTTTTTTTTTAGGACTCTTTTCAATGATGTAATCTATTTCTTCTTGTGTCATAGGTCTTTTAACATTTTCTATATCCATCTGTGTTAATTTAAATAGGCAATGCGCTTCTAGATATTTTTCTAATTTGTCAGAGTACTGTCTTTTGTAATTTTGTGGGGTTTTTTTATTTCAATTAGTTCTGTTGTGATTTGCCCCTTTCATTTCTTATTAATAATGATGATTTCTTTGCTTTCTCCTTTGTTAAATTTGTCGATGGTTTATCAATTTTCTTAAACCTTTCAAATAAGCAACTTCTTGTCTTGTTGAATTTTTTTCTTATTTTTCAGTCTTCTGGTTCACTTATTTCTGTTCTAATCTTTATTATTTCTCCTTTTTCTGGTGACTAAGGGTATGTTTTGCTGCCCTTGTTCTAATTTTTGTAGGTGTTATTTAAGGTTTTTATTGTGTTTCTTTTGTATTTGATGGTTTTACATTTATTGATGCTTGTTATGTGGTCTGTAATCTGATCTAAAGGCCATTTCATGTGTGCTGGAAAAGAATGTATTCTGAACTGTTGTTGAGTGAAATGTTCTCAATATATCTAAGAGATTCAGGTGAGTAATTTTGTGTTGTTTTCCGTATCTTTGTTGATTTTTCTTTTCAGTGATCTGTATTTCCAGGAGAGTGGTGTATTGAAGTCTCACACTGCAGTATTGAGACCCTGTAAGAATGTCTTTATAAATTGCATTTCCTTTTCATTCACCAGGGATCCCTGGAAGCTCCAGAAAGGCCTTGGGAATGTTACAGGACTCACAAAGTTCCCCCAAATAGAAAGCTAATAGACTGTTTGACTTTAAGAGGATTTCAGTGGATGTTTATTTTTAAGGTTTAAAGATAATCTCAGTCAATATAAGGAGGGGAAGACTTCAAAAAGTCTGTGGAATAATTCAACTTTTTTCATGAAAATTTGGATACCCCCTCATAGTTATTGGTAAGGAGGATGAGGGACAGTGTCCATCGAGCCTTGATGGCTCCAGAAACTCTGTATTCCATTAGAGATTGGAATTGTGTAATTATGTTCTGTAATTCTGCAATTCTTCTTTTTAATGGTATTTAATTTTTAAATAGTTTTATTGACAGATATTTCACGTATCAGAAAACTTAATTATTCAATTATATTAAGATGATATATGCAACCATTACCACAATCAGTTTCTGAACAGTTTCTTCTAATACTTGTCGTTAGCTCCTCATTTCCTCCCAGCCTCCCCTGCCATGCCCCTAGAGAGTTAATATCTCTATAGCTCTACCTATCTTGGATTTCATATACAGATAATCATACAAAATACAATCAGGAAAGAAACACACAAAGAAACAACAATAAATTACTAATCAGCTATTAATCAACTGAATGATCTTCTCTCCCCCAATCTTGAGAAATTGACATGAGCTGAGGTGTGAGCCCCTTTGTCACAGTTGTTTTTAAGATGTTCAAATAAAGTGGTTTATAAATGGGTTATGTGTGCTAGGCAGGCTACAATATTTGCCCTTTTGTGACAGACTTCACTCAGCAAAATGGCTTCCAGGTCCATTCATATCATAAGGTGTTTCATGGTTGCATTGCTGTTTTTATGGATGCATGATATTCCATTGTGTATGTAACAGTTTCATTATCTATTCATCTGTTTCTTCTACTGATGGATATTTGGGATGTTTGGTGTTGTTGTGAACTGTGCTTCAGTGAACATGGGAGAGCAGACATCTTTTCATGTTCTGTTTCTTATTTATAAGCCCAACAAAGGATTGCTGCATTGTATGGTAGTTCCATTTCACTTGCATCAGGGAGCACCATACTGCTTTCCACTATGGTTGTATAGCTTTACAAGCCCACTAGCAATGGTAAGAATTATAATCTCTCCTTTTGCTCTCCAACATTTGTTGTTCTCCTTTTTTAAAATCGGACTATTGTGTGGGTGTCTGGGGATTCTCATGTTTGTTTACATTTGCATTGCCCACGGAGCCAGTGATCGTGAGCATTTCCTCAAGTGTTTGTTAGCCACTTGAGTTTCATCCTTTATAAATTGTCTATTCTTGTCTTTCACCAACCTTTTAATTGGGTTACTTGTTTTGGGTTTTTTTATTTATTGAGTTGTTGTAGAATTCTATACATTTTAGTACTTCCTTGTTATTTATGTTTGTGCTTAAGGTATCTTCCCCATCCATCAGCTCTTGTTTTACTGTTCAGATGAAATATTTTAATATAAACAAGTGTTTTCTTTTTAATAGGTCTCACCCATCTACTGTGTCTTCCACTGTGTGTGTTTCTTTATTATATTTAGTACTCTGTGTATGCCCTTATGTTGGTCCCAATTTTCTCGTTGATGATCCTTATAGATCTGAAGTTTACATTTAGTTGTTTAATATATCTTGAGTTCATTTTTTGCATGGAGTGAAATATAGGTTCTGTTGCATTCTTCTGAAGATTTCAGCACCATTTGTTGAAGAGGTTGCCCCTTTGCCCTTTAATGATTTTTTGATCCTTTGTAAAAAGTCAGTTGCCTATAAATACATGCTTTTATTTGGGAGTTTTCTATCCTGTTGGATTGGTCTGTATCTATCATTGCACCAGCATAAACTGTATTCACTACTGTGGCAGTGTGGTAGTAAGGTTGGTGAGGTTGGGTAATGCAAGGCCTCTTATTTTGTTCTTTTTTAGAAGTTTTTGCTTATCCTGGACCTCTTTTGTTTCCACATAACATTGGTGATTAGTTTCTACATTTCTTTAAAAGGGGGTGGGGGTGGGATTTGGATTGTAATTGCATTGTATTTGTAGATTGCTTTAGGAATTATTGACATTTTCACAATAGTAAGTCTTTCTAACGATAAACATGAGATAATTTTCCACTTGTATGGGTCCCTTTTAGTTTCTTTTAATAATGTTCTGTCGGTATTTTTGTACAGTCTTGTGTTTCTCTGGTTAGGTTTATTCCTAGGTATTCTAGCTTTTGTTTGACTATTGTACGTGGTATTGGTTCTTGGTGTCTTAAGATTTTCTTTGCTGGTATATAGGCATCCCGGTGGATTGATTTGTGTTAATCTTGTATCCCACTATTTTACCAAATCCCTCAATTGCTTCCAATATTCATTTTTGGTGGAGTCCTTGGGATGCACTCTATATGAAATCATATTGTCTGCAAAGAGTGAAAGCTCCACTTCTTCTTTGCCCAGTTGTATTCCCTTTATTTTGTTTTATTGTGAAATGGTTTTTAAAGCATGGTGTGGAATAAGAGTAGTGATAAGGGGCACTCTTGTCTAATTCCTGTTTTTAGTTTTACCCTATTGAGTGTCATGTTGGCCTTTACACTTGCTTGGTGTGGGTGAAAGGGTTATGCTCACTCCATAGATTGTATTTAAGAATTTGATTGCTCTTTCTATATTCTTGAGTAGTCTGTGGAGAATTGGTGACAGCTCTTCCCTATATACTTGTTAGAATTTCCTTGTGCAGCCATCTAATCCTGGACTTTCTTGGATGGAGGCTTTTTGATTACCTTTTCTATTTTTCTTTTGTTAGGGATCTGTTCAGGTTTTCTACATCCATCTTAATTGATTTGGGTAGATGTATTTCTAGGTCTTTGTCCATTTTTCTAGATTATCAAGCTTGTTGGAGGGTAATCTTGCACAATATTATCTTACTCTTTTTATTTCATTCAACTCTGTTATAATGCTTCCCCTTTGATCTCTGATTCTAGATCTTTCGTCTTCTCCTTATTTTCCTTTAAGTTTGCCAGCACTTTGTCAATTTTGTTCATCTTTTTCAAAAAAACTACTTCTTGCCTTGTTGATTTTTTTCTACTTTTTCTGTCTTCCAATTTACTTATTTTCACTCTAATCTTTATTATTTATTTTCCTGGGTTGTTGGAAGGTTTATGATGTTGCCCTTGTTCTAATTGTTGGGAAATGTATGTTAAGGTGTTGATTTTTGATTTCTCCTCTTTTTTTAATGTGTGCATTGATTGCTGTTAATTGCCGTCTGATAACTGCTTTTGCTATGCCTCAAATGTTTGGGTATAATGGCTTAGCATTCTCAGTTGTTTCAGAAATTTCTTAATTTTATCCCTATTTGATCTGTTATGATCTATTACACAGTTGTTTTAAAGTGGTGTGTTGCTCAGTCTCCATGTGTTTGTGTTCCTGTTATTTTATGGCTGATTTCCAGTTTTATAGCATTGTGATCTGAGAAAAAGGATTTTTTTTTTTAATTTAAGGCTTGCTTCTGAGCTAACATGTGATCCATTCTAGAGCATGTATCTTGTGCACTGGAGAAGAATGCTTACTGCGTTGTTGGGTGGGGTCCTTTGTGTTTGGCTAGGAAGGTGAGCTGCTTAATTGTGTTTAGCTCTTCTGTTTCCTTATTGAATTTCTTCCCTAATTATTTGTCTTTTCTTGAGATTGGTGTGTTGAAATTTCCTATTCTTATTGAGCTGTTTATTTTTGTTTTCATCTCTGTGAGCATTTGACTCATGCATTTTGAGGCATTTCATTGAGTGCTTATATCTTATTAAGGTTATATGTTCCTGGTTTATTCTTTTCATCAATCTGTAGTGTTCATTCTTGCCTCTCATATTATTTGCTTTGAAGTCTATTTTACCAAAAATTAATATTGCCAATCTTGTATTTTTATGGTTGCCATTGACCTGTTAACTTTTTAACTTTTATTCTGTTTTCTCTTTGAGTTTAATTCAGGTACCCGGTAGGTGATAAATAGAGATGGGTCTTGCTTTCTACTCCAATCTGCTACTCTCTGTGTTTTCATCAACATATTTAATTCATGGATATTCAATGTCATTATTGTATGCACAGGATTATTGCTGCCATTTTGATGTGTTGGGTTTTGGCCTATTTTCTCCTCTTTTGTGATTTGATTGTTGTTGTTGTTGTTCATCTTTTATTTATTTGTGTGGGGGGGTTGTTTTCAGTACTGCTTCATTGTATTGATTTCTGGCTGCTGTCTGAGCTGATGCTCTCAGGTTTGTCTCCTGTTTTGGTTTCTCTGTCCATTGTGATCCAGTTAATATTTTGTGTGATGCTGGTCTTGCTGATATGAATTCCTTTATTTTTCCTTAATTGAAAATATGTTTTATTTCTTCTTCTTATTTAAGGGATAAAATTTCTTGGCAGAGGATTCTCGGTTGGCAGGGGTTTTTTTCCCCTTCAGAATTTTCTATCTGTTACTCCGATGTCTTCTTGCCTGCATAGTTTCTACTGAGAAGGCCAAGCTTAACTTTATCAGTTTTCCTTTACAGAAGACTAGCTGCCCTTGGATTCTCTCCATTTCCATAAATTAGAAAGTTTTGCTATGAGATGTCATGTTTTTCTTTGGGAATTTATTTTATGTGGGGTTCCCTCAGCTTCTTGAATAGTTATTGTCTTCCTTTGTGGTGTTGAGGAAATTTTCTTCTGTCATTTCCTATACTTTTTTCGCTCTAGATTTTTTGTTTTCTTCTTGTTTCAGGATCCATATGAGATGTATCGTATACACTCAAGTATAAGCCAACCCGAATATCAGCCGAGGTACCTAATTTTACCACAAAACCTCCATTTAAAATGTGCTGAAAAACTCAGCTTATACACGAGTGTATGCGGTACATTGTTTTTCTTGATACTGTCTCTCATCATTCTCAGATTTTCTTCTAATTCCTTCACTTTTATTGTTGATTATCTCTTTCTTCAATTGTAGTCAGGGTGATTGTTTTTCTACTTACTGGTTTGGTTTTTCTTTTCTTCCATTATATTTCTCAGGTCTTTTACTATGATACCTAATTCTGTTATTTCATTCTTTATTTCTGGGATTTTGGTTTAGGATTTTAGTGTTTCATTTTGTTCCATGGCCCTCACAAGTTTTCCCCGCATCTTGAAAAGACGTAGACGTTTTTCTTCTAAATTCTGTTTCTAGTGCTTGCAGGGCCTCCTTTTCAGCGTGCTCCATTGTGTTGCGGGATTACCAGTTATGTGTTTGTTTTTCTTGCTTTTTTGTTATTGTTTACTGTGCTTGGCTGCTGTTTTTGCAGCATCTTTTACAGCTGTTAGTCACGTGTGACCTGCTGGGATGCGTGGAGGTAGTTAGCTCCGTCTAGTGATGTGTGAGAGGTCTAATAGCCAGAAGACATATGTTGGCTAAATGAACAGAAGGAGAAAGAGATGGGTAAGTGGAGGAAGTAGGGGTAGAAGAGAGAGAATAAAATTAAAGTAATAATAGTAATAACTGGCTGTCTGGATAGGACAAAAGATTTGTCAAAATAATGGGTAAATGTGTTTTAAGAGGGATAATCAAAATGAGTAAGTTTCACGGAAATGCATTTCACAGGAAAAAGAAAGCAGAAAGAGGTAATGTGTGGATATGCTGGTAAAAGGAGGGTCGAAAGAGGCAAAACATTCAAGATTCGGTGTGTCTTGCGTGTGGATGGTTAAATCCTGTTGTGGCAACAGAGTGTAGGCCTGTCTGTTCACTGAGTGGGTGAGTAGGAGGGAGGAGAATTCTTGTTTCAGTGTGTGTGCCGAATCTCCCGGCCTGCCTGGCTTTGCCTGGAGGGAACTGGACATTTTCAGGTAGGGGGAATCACACCAGAAGAGAGCACTGGAAGAGTAAGTGAAATAGAATTAGAAAGATAATAAATGTGTTATAATTAAACAAAAGTACAAAATTTGAAGAAAATAAAGTAAATTGTAAAAGGGCTTGTGGGTGAGACTCCTGGTCTGTTCTTGGTGCTGTTGCATAGGTGAGATGGGTTACGTGGAAGGGAGAGGGCAGGCACCAGTGAACAAGGCATGACAGATGGACGTACAGAACTTAAAAATGGTCCAAAGTGCAGCTTGGGTACTAATTGTGTCTGTGCCAAACTGTCCACACTATCTGCTGTCTACCAGGGTCCTGGGAGGCCCATCAAGTAAGCGGTTTGGCTGGTTGTGTTGCCTCAAGAGCTTAAAAAAATCTGCTGTGTCTTAGAAGAGCAGAGTTCACATAAGCCACTGGTGCCATTGATCAGTGCTGCAGGGGAGTCTGTCGGTAACCATTGCTGCTCTCCCACTTTGAGAAACGTGGGTCTACTCTTCGCTTTTCAGTGGAATTTCTCGTGCAGGATATCCCTCAGTGTAACTTCTCTTGTAGTTACTGAAGAGATCGTCCCGTGCTTGTTATCTGGTAATTGGCATATAATTAACATATCATACAATTCAGTAGTTCAGTCATATTAAGAAGAGCTGTGCACTCATAACCACAATCATCTTTAGAACGTTTTCTTCTTTCTCATACTCATTGCTGTTAACCTCAACTTCCCCCAGCCTCCCTGCCATGTCCCTAGGTGATTTCTACTCCAGTTACTAGAGCTATACATTTCCCTCTCCTGGATTTCATATACAAAAAATATAAAGCATAGTCAATAGGCAAAAATATGAAACAGAAAAATCTTAATTTAGAAGAAAGCATGAAATGATTAAAAACTGGAATAAATTTGAAGTGGATGAAAAGGAAGACTAAATTTTCAGCTGTTACATTTTTAGCCTACTGGATCTGTAATAATGATCTTTACAACGTTTTCTGTCCTCTAGCAAGGTTATTCACATCTCTAGACTGTGGGTAGAAGCTTAATTCTTGTGGGAACTCTGAAAATGGAGTTGGGGCTTCTGCTCACAATAGATTGTTGTGGAACAGAACCAGAGACCATTTAATTCCTCTGTCCACGGAGAGGAGTGGCATCAGGGTTGGAGTGGACTAGACAACCGACAGCAACAGACACAATTATTCAAGAGGGAAGAAATATCTGTTAGTCACGATGGAATACCCTGGAAGTTGATCACACTATTGTCAGTTTCAGATATGATTTCTTCAGCATGCTTCTGAAAGCTAAGAGGTAGTCTGTAGGTGCCAAGACTACTGGGCACCTTGATATCCGTGGCAGGTCAGTGTTTGCATCTTCATCCACTCCCCTACAGAGAGGTGGAGCTGGATACCATATCAGCCATCTCACTACCCTGAGCAATCAGAACAAACACTGAGAGCGAGAAAAACCAACCGGAGAATTTTCTGGTAGTTTTCTTTTCTCTATATATATATTATTTCCTAAAATACTCATCTACTTCTGCAGTGAACCAGAGGCTGTTACTGTGATTAAAAAGTGTTTGCTAGACCTACCCCTTTGGGTACATTGAACAACATCATGTTTACTTTGAATCACAGGCATATATTTTCTTTCTGCCTGAAAAACCTGAGTGTCTTCACAAAACTATTTGTTAAAGTTTTCGTTGAAAGAGACAGACCTAAACTAGACAATAGTCTTTTAGATAACTTATCATCTGTGTCTTTAGTGGTGTGGGTTTTATTGGATGGTTTGTAGTGCTTCTCCACTAATGATGTGTGCAAACAATGGGCACGGTGTGAGGGTTATTAGAAAGGCTGGACAATGCTTTCTTTGAAATTATTGAGTGAATACATATACTATAAGCAATGTGTACCATCATGGAATTCACTAAATCTAGGATAAGTTTTACTGGGCTACACACTCCCTTTAGCACTATTATAACTAGAAATATATATTTTTTTCTTGTTTGACCCATTTATCATGTCCCTGTTGTGTTTATGCTTTTAAATTATAAAGATGATATAAATATCTTCGTATTTATAAAAGAGTTAATTAGAAGAGCTATGGAAAAGTTTATTTTAAAAATACTGGAAAGGGAATAAAAATGGGGAGATCTGCTTCTGGGTTTGAGCAGCTTGTGTAACCCAAGTCCTCGGTAGTTCAGACATATTATTTTATCAACAACATCAAACACAGTAAAAAATAATAGGCCCCATGAATATTTCAGGAGCTTTTATGATGCTTTTAATTCTACATCATTTCACTTAAAAGTTAAATTATTAATATACTTATTCTTAGAAGTTAAAATGCAATATACTGAAGAGATTTTATTAATTGAAATTCACTGCAAGGGGACTTCAGAAATTTTGTGGAAAATGGAATTGGAAATTGAAAATGGAATTAAATGGTAGTGGAATTTTTCCAAGAACTTTTTCAAACCCCCTGACATGTTTGTTCTGAGCATGTTTTGTTTATATTTATTTGCATTTCTAGGAGAAAAATAGCCCAGAGCTGGACTAACTAAGCTCAGGGAATTTAACTGTCCCTTAAAACAGTGCCTGGCGTATAATGTGAGCTCAACATATACTTATTAAATGAAAATTCTAGAATATACATTTCATTTTAGCCTTTGCCTTCCTCATTTTCTGCTCCATAAACATCCACACCCATTATGCTATCCACTAGCTACACACAGCTGGAAATTCATATCTTTTCTATCTTCCAAAAAAATGCCCCATGCTCATAACTCTCCTGCAAAATCATATTTGCTCAGTGGGAATGATCACATAAACTTTTAGAGTAAAACAATCTGACTGTAGAAAAAGAATGATTGGAAAATGATTTTGGCAGCAATTGTACAATTCTACTTCACGTGACTGAAATATAGAATGACATGTCATATGTATTAAATCCCAACTAATAAAAAAAAGAAAACAATCTTATTAAAACCAAGATATCAATGAACATAGCAACTTCATGGATTTACTGTTGTCATTTTTTTCTATTTTAAAAGAGAAATGTCTTTAATCAAGTTAATGAATGTATTAAAGATGCATTTCACCAAAAATATTCTGCACATTGGGTTGCTAACTGCAAGGTCATCATTTTGAACCAACCAGCCACCCCTCTGGAGCAAGATGAGGCCTTTTGCTCCCGTTAAGTCAGAAGTGGCCGTTCTTCTCTGTCCCACAGTTTCTAAGAGCTGGAATTGACACAGTGGCAGGGTTTCCGGTTGTTTTGTTTTGTGCATATATAAATATATGTGTGTGAGCATGTGCATCTTTAATGTTGCCCTGGAATCATTTCCAACCCAAGAGGACCCACATGTGTAAGAGTAGAACTATGTCTCATAGGATTTTCAGTGGTTAACATTTTTAGAAGTATATTGCTAAGTTTTGTTCCAAGACACCTCTTGGTGGATTTGAACTTGTACCCATTTAGTTAACAGCTGAGAACATTATCGGTTTAGACCACCCAAGCATTCTCATAACTCACTGAAATTGAGTTGATGCTGATTCGGTGACCCTATAGGACAGGGTAGAATGGCCCCTTTTAATTTCTATTACTGTTAATCTTTATGAGAATAGAAAGCCCCATCTTTCTCCCAAGGAGCGGCTGGTGATTTTGAACTGATGACCTTGTGGTTAGTAACCCAACCCATAGCAATTATTTCACCTGGGCTCTTCCCAGGTACTCTAGGGAATTTATATAGACCCACTCAGATTATAACACATTCTGTTCTACCCACCAAAACCCATGTTTGGTCCAAGTTAACAACCTGGTTAGTCATTTTGTGGTCAAATTTACAGGTGAACTTACAGGTATTTTGATTCTTTCAAAACGTTTGCAGCGATATCAGCACACATTCTACTCACCATTCCTCTCTTTTCCTCCCACTGTATGTGTAACCAGTTGCCAAGAAGGATCCCTAAATATATTAAAGCTATTTTACTATAGGAATGTTCAGCTACATTATTCTAATTTCATTCATAAAATTCCACATTGTTGCATATTTAAATTAAGAAACCATGGTATCACAATGGTTAACCATTTGGCTATTGACTGTCCAGACTCACTCAGTAACTCTAAGGGATAAAGACGCGGTCATCTACTTCAATAGAGATTACAGTGAGAACCCTATGAGGAAATCCTACTCTGTCGTATGAAGTGTAGAAGCCCATTGCCTGGTTCTTGGCTGTAATTTTCTAATCATGGCTTAGAAATACTTTAAGTAGGGCAATCCAGAAATCAGCAACACCCTAGTGCTCACAAAAAGACCCAGGAAGCCAGCATAGTCTTGAGAACATAGAGTCAGTCATACCACTCTGTACCATTACACTTAAAACATCCCTCCCACTTTCCTTTTGCCTAAACAAAATAAAAATCCCATGACTCTGCAAAGGCTCTTCTCTGTCTACGAAAACTTAAAATTTTCCTTCAGAAACTTTTAGTGCCAAAGTTTTAAAATTCCACCAAGGAGAAAAATATGATAGACTGGTTAGCATACTTCCCTCGCATAGAAACCTGGCAGAAGGAATTTCAGAGACAGATGATGAAGTCAAGGAACATTCTGGAAGTTTGTTTAGTTTCATTATGATTTATGGTAGCCATATTTGCCAACAATAGACTTTCATTATCAGCAGGGAGAAAAGTTTCCTGGCATTCGGGTTGTTGTATATTCCTTGCGGAAGGTACAAGTGAACTCAGGAAGTCTCTGGTCTGTGCTCTGAAAATAGATCGTGGACTGGGATGTGACGTTTTCTCAATATCCAATTGCTCTTGTATATAAAGCTCTTTCTTATACAAAAAGAAAACAGATTATAGAGGAGAAATATGTGCTGTTCAGGCAACTTCTGGCAAGCGGACACCTAACTAGAGGGTCTCCTTTTGTGCAAAGACTGAAGGTAGTCAGGAGCCAACAGAGATGTTTGGGAGAGGTTTATCACCTTTTTGAAAGAGTTTATGAAATGCCAGCACAGTGTGTACTAGGAAAGAGACAAAGGGTCGAGTCTAACAGTCTGAGCTGCCTCTTCTCTCGTGCATGTGTGACTGCTGCAGAACACTTCTCTCTCCAGACCATCTACACATTAGAACTTATTGGCAATCTTGATTTAAAATGTATTCAAGATTCAGTGAACTCCATTTATAACTATTTTCTAATAATATGAGGGGACTTCAAGAAGTTGAAGGAAAAATATAGAAATATAGAAATAAAAATTTTCCATAAACATTTTAATCCCATTCATATATACTACATACAATGTTGCAACACCTAAATTTCTGATATTATCATTCAAAGATGTTCGCTCACAGATGTTCGATCCTAAATCAGGCTGTAGTCGGGTCTACAGTGAGGCTGGTGCTGGCATTGGAAGCTGTAATGGGTAGGAAGTTGATCGAAGTTCAACACGAACAACACACAGCTGTTATGTCACTTCATTGCTATGACACGAAGGCCAACTTCATTGTAGACCAGGTCTGTACTGTGATCTTTGTCAGCATCTTGTACCATCAGAAGCGTCGGTTTTTAATTTTATTCCTAGAATAAATTATTTTTATTTTATGATTTGTGTAATTTTATGTATGGATGTATGAAAATATATCTCTAAGTTTAAATATAATGTTTAAAACTCCGAAAGACAAATAATCATAAGATTAATAAAGATACTGGTAATAAATAGAATAGTAATAAAAACTATAACATGGGGATTAAATTTCTATCAGAACCAAATAATGTGGCATCATTGTACAGAATCTTGTCATAATTTGGGGACTATATGTAGGAGAAAGTCTTTAGAGGATCAGGACATAATAGTTATTTAGTTAAAAAGTCTGGTTTTGGGCTAATGCATTCATTGCTGTTTGAACCTCACCCAGTTTTTCCTATTTTTAATCCATTAGTATGGTACATTTGCACAGTAAATTAACCAATATTGATACAATATTATTTACTGAGGTCCATAATTTATGTTAGCATTTTCAGCTTTTCCCTAATGCCTCTTTGTCATCTAGGATCTTATCCAGAATGCTACATTACATTTAATGTCATCATCTCCTTGGGTTTCTCTTGGTTGTGATCGTTTCTCAGACATTCCTTGCTTTTGTTAACTAGGAGTACTAGGGAGGTGTTCCACGGCATGCCCCCTAAAGATCTTGTCTGATGGTCTTCTCACGATGACAGTAGGGTAATATTTTGTTCTTATATTTCTGTTTGTTTTCTGAGAAGACCAGAGAAGTAAAGTGTAACTGTTACCACATCATTTCAAAGATGTTGTTAAGCATGGTTGATTAAGCTGCAGTTCATGGTGACCTTGTACATGACATGAACATAATCATTGGTATGTTTCCGTCCATCACTGCAGTTATTGTGTCAACTCACATCGTTGATAGTTTCCCTCAACTTTCCTATCCTCTGCTTTACCCATCCTGACACTCTTCTCCAGCAGTCATTTCCTCATGAAGACACTTCCGAAGTAAGTGGGTTCAAGTAGCACAATGTTGTGGTTTAAATTGGTTAATTCTCAAAAGTAGATTGTGAGGCCTGTCTTTGTAATTATTCTTGGTCTGAAAACTCCATTGAGACTTACCCATCATGCTAATATTTAAAATGCTGGTGATATAATTTCTGGCATCAGTGCAACACTCAAATCACCATAGCACAACAGAATAACAGGTGGTAGACCTCAAGGGCACCTATTATCAATATGATTTCCAATATTAATGTTAGCCTTGATTAACTGGTTTGGTTTTATCATATTGCTTCACTATAAAGTTAAGTTTTCTTTCGCTCCCCCTTTTCATACCAGACTTTTTGAAAGAAAGTTCTCTTTTTTTTTAAAATAATTTTATTGGGGGCTTGTACAATTCTTATCACAATCCATACATATATCCCTTGTGTCAAGCACATTTGTACATTTGTTGCCATCATCATTCTCAAAACATTTACTTTCTACTTGAGCCCTTGATATCAGTGCCTCATTTTTCCCCTCCCTCCCCACTCCCCCTCCCTCATGAACCCTTGATAATTTATAAATTATTATTATTTTGTCATATCTTACACTGTCCTACATCTCCCTTCACCTATTTTCAGTTGTCTATCCCCCAGAGAGGAGGTTATATGTAGATCCTTGTAATCGGTTCCCCTTTTCTAATCCACCTTCCCTCCACCCTCCGGTATCGCCACTCTAACCACTGGTCCTGGAGGGATCCTCTGTCCTGGATTCCCTGTGTTTCCAGTTCCTATCTGCACCAGTGTACATCCTCTGGTCTAGCCGGATTAAGAAGTAAGGACATCTCTTCCATGTAGTTGAAGTTAAAGAGGCTACATAAAGTCATTGGATTCTTATTTATTATTGGATTATTTATTATTATTCTTATTTATTATTCACTATAAAGTTAAGTTTTCTTTCTCTCCCCCTTTTCATACCAGACTTTTTGAAAGAAAGTTCTCTTTTTTTTTTAATCATTTTATTGGGGGCTCGTGAGGTGCTATGTCAATTGTAGGTATACATTTTCTCATTTGATTTTGTATAGTCAACACTTCTATACTTTCTGCCACTACAAGATACACATGTCCATCTTGTATGTATCTCTAACTCTATTCAGATAATTATCCATTTTCTCTAAGGTTCTCTGGTTCCTTTTATTGGTGCTCTGAAATATAACCCAATGTCTGTGTACTAGCTGTGCTTAGTGCAACTGGGGCTTCTTAGTTATGGAATATACAACTGTTCTTGTTCTTGTTGGTTGTCATTGAGTCCGTCCCAACTCAGAGTGACCCTATGTAAAACAGAATGAAACACAGCCATGTCCTGTGCCACCCGTACAATTATCCTTATATTTGAGCCCATTGTTGCTGCCGAGGGTCTTTCTCCTTTTTGGTGCTCCACTAATTTAGTAAGCATGATGCACTTTACCAGGGACTAGTGGCTCCTGACAACATGTCCAGAGAACGTGACATGAAGTCTCACCTTCCTTTTTCTAAGGAGCATTCTGGCTGTACTTCTTCTAACAGAGGTTTGCTTGTTCTTTTGGTGGTCCATGTAGTGCCTTAGATGTGTTTTGCCAGCACTAGAATTCAGACGTATAGATACTTCTTCAGTCTTCCTTATTCAGTGTCCAACTTCCATGTGCATGTGAGGCGACTGAAAAAATCATGGCTTTGGTCAGGCACAACTTTGTCCTCAAAGTAGCATCCTTGCTCTTCAACATTTTAAAGAGGTCTTGTGCAGCATATTTATCCAATACAGTGTTTCGTTTGATCTCTTGATTGCTGCTTCCATGAGCGCTGTTTGTGGATCCAAGCAAGATGAATGCGTCGGCATTCTCAGTCTTTTCTCCATTTGGCATGATGTTTCCTATTGATCCAGTGGTGAGGATTTGTAATTTATACTGAAGGCTGTAATACTCGATCTTCATCACCAAGTGCTTCATGTCCTCCTTATTTTCAGCAAGTAGGGTGTGTCATCTGCATGTTGCAGGTTGTTAATGAACCTTCCTTCAATCTGAAGCAAAGTTTTTCTACATATAATCCAGCTTCTCTAATTATTTGCTTAACATACAGAGTGAATAAGTATGGAGAAAGGATTCAACCATGACATTCGCCTTTCCTGACTGTCTCTTGATCCGTGTATAAGTTGTACTGATTGGATATCCTTGAAAGAATATAGATTCAATCCTCCCACAGACAGCATTGAACTTCAAGATAGACCTTGAAATGTCCTTTTTGATAATGAATGCAATGCCATTCCTCTTGATTGTGTTATTCCTAGCACAGTACACTTTATGGTTTAAATCACCATACCAGTTCATTTAAAATGACCATTTAAGCTCATTAATGTCCAGGATATTGATGTTTATGGGTTCCATTTCATTTTGATGACTTCTAATTTTCCTAGATTTATATGTTTTTTGCATTTCACGGCCTGATTATTAATTGCTGCTTACAGCTGTTTCTCTTCTCATTTTGAGTTGTGCCCAATCAGCAAATGAAGATTCCAACGGCTTTACTCAGACAGGCTCTACTGCATTCATACCACCATGGTCAACTTTCTCTGAGAATGCAGTTCCTCCCCTGTCATACATTGAGTTCCTTCCCACCTGAGGGGCCCATTCTTTGACAATGTTCTGCTTCCACTCAATTGCTCTTCAATATCTGACAGTTTAGTGAGTCAGTGCATAAGGAGTTCAGCAGCTACTTCCTCCAAATCAGACAGCACATTCCTTCTTTGGACAGAGCCTGTTAGTCTTGAAGCTTCACTGAAAACTGTTCACTCTGGGTGACCCTCCTGGTATTTTGAATACAAGTGGCAAAGCTTCTAGCATCACAGCAAGACTCAAGACACCAAATAATTAAGCTAGAGATGTATATTTTAGACACAAATTATAAAAACAATATGGAGAAAATGTGACCTTATTTCCATATCATTAAACTACATGTTCCCCATGACCAAAGTCCATGTTTCATAACTTAAAATAAATATCTTGCCTTGCAGTAGAACACGTATTTAACAGTCTTTTAAAATACACTTGAGTTGAGATTTATATTTGTATATTTGATGTTATTATTATAATTGTTGAGGAATAATGGGCCAGCATAATTTCAAATATCAAGATATAACTGACAAATTAGTAATCTCAAATTCTATTCTGAACTGTCATTCTACCAGTTAACATTTTCAGGGTGCAAGATAATATTTGGGGGGCAATTACTCAAAATAAATCATTCTTAAACCACTGCTATTAAAATGACTCTGTAAAGAGATTGCAAATCTTTATGGGAGCAGACAGCCTCATCTTCCTTTTGTGGAATGGCTGGTGGGTTTGAAACTCCAACCTTGTGGTTAAATACCCAGTGCCTAGCCCACAGCACTACCAAGGCTAGAAAACACAGAAGTCTTTTCCAATGATAAATTTAAAAGGACATCATCCACTTCCTGGGAGTTTTTAGTCATTTATTGATAACAGTGATAACTCAGTTGTTGAACAGCTTCAAGCTCAAACTTTTCACTACTGGAACAGCAAAGTTCAGGCGGGGGAAATGCTTGGTGTACATTACTTTGCTCGATAGTCAAACTGAAAATCTGACTTGGAAAAATCTGGATGGACTGAGAGTGAGCTATGTGTAGTATCTCACTGGGACAAAAAGGAGTGACAGATGCTTTGGTTTAAGCACTACTCTTGCTCAGACAACATATGAGGGGGTAACCAAAAAATTGTTTTTACAAAACCTTCAAGTACTCTCCATTACATTTAAAACATCTGTCAAATCTGAAATTCCATTCTTGCAAACATTTTTCAAATTCATCTGTTTGGATGGCTGTCATCCCCTCCCTCTTTTTTCCTTCACTGTCCTTTAATGTCCCTCTTCATTCACGGAAACAAAAAGAAGTCACACTGAATGAAGTCAGGTGAGTAAGGTGCGTGGGGCAAGAGAGGCATGCTGTGTTTTGCCAAAAACTGACACATTGAGATGGCTACATGAGCAGGTGCATTGTCATGGTGGCAAAACTAGTCCCCTGTCTGACACAAACCAGGTGTTTTTGTCACACACTGTTATGCAAACTTAATTAGCAGTCTGATCTAGTGGAACCAACTCCAAATGCACTATTAGTCAACATTTTGGCCCCTTGGGGAAGTGATGGCTGTTCAGAATGAGGTTTGTCATCAACAGTTCACCATTTTTGAAATGAGAAAACACTCAAACACTTGAGTTTTTTCCATCGTGCTGTACTTGTAAGCTGTGTTTGACATAACAACCATTTCTGAGGCATTTTTCCTGAGCAGAAAACAAAATTTCATAGCCTCACGCTGTTCTCTTGAATCAGCCATCACAAAAAAATGAAGTTCAAGTGAAATTGCTTTTATGAAAATATTCACTGTGACCAGAAAGAACCTTCCCAGGTGACGCCGCTGAGTGCACTAACAAAGAGCAAGTTGCTCAGTGCTCACCTGCCCTAGTGGGAAAAATACATACTATGAAAACTCCACCCAATGGAGCTATTTTCCGGGTGTTGGGGGGTACCCC
>NW_022103896.1:87654999-87656860 GCF_000313985.2 Echinops telfairi | reverse complement strand
TCTCTGTGGACTGGCTGCTCTAATTGGGGTCATTGTTCTCAAGGCCTGGTGGGCCAGGATGTGCTCCAGTCTCTCCTCCTCCCCAGTCATCTGCTCCTGTGTGCTCAGATCAGATTTGTCCCTCTCCCTGAGCTGTGGATTCAGTGCAGTCCTTTGAAATAAATTCTTCTGGGGGGAGGGGCAGGCACCCACTTAGTATTTGGGACTGGGGCCAGCCCCCGTGCCATTATTTCTTATGGGAAAAAATATATTCATTGTGCAACCACAAACTTGGAATGAATTGAGGTCAACACCACGGAATCACTGTATTGTGTTCTTGAGGTTGCACCATGATTATTCAGCATTACCTACTAGCTAAATGAAGACCTCCTGCTGAGGTAGCCCCCTTCTAAGGTGAGCACTCACAGCAGAATCATTACAATCAGTGTTGCTCAAAACCTTTGAGGCAATGGTCCCATGGAAACATAATTTTTGTGGCAGCATTTTAAGCTAATGAAATGAGTGTGGTTTAAAGATTCAGATAAAAATGACTCATTTTGATGTGCCCATAAATGTTTTTTTAGGATTCCATAAAAATACTCGTAAGTCATTTTTATACATTAGCCTTTTATTTGAGGACTAGGAAAATTATCTCTGCTAAAATAGCATCAAATGTTCATATTTTTCCCACCTCTTTCAATTAGAGCAACTTGGCATTTCAGAATATATGCTGATGCATAATCTTGAAACTACCGAATGTCTCTATGCATTATAATAGTTAAAATACTATCAAATTACTAGTATCCATACAGAAATCATATCATCAGATAATTTAGTAGCATTGTTAAAAACTACCATTTGATAGTCTATTAAGTGTTTAAAGTTTAAACTATTCTTTGCTTTAGATGAATAGCCACATTTTTGTTAGACAAATCATTACTCTTTTGAAAACAAAATATTCCAGCCACCCAATGTTCAGATGGTATGTCATGTGAATAATATTGCCTCAAGAGTTAAATTCCATTCCATGTTCATATCTTTCTGTATTGAAAAAGCATTCGTAATTCTCAGTGATGCACACTGCAATGCCAATGCAATGCACGGGGGTTACTTGTAGCATTTCTGTATATTTCACTTCCTCTATCAGGCCTTCTTCCTTGCTTGGAAGTCATACTCCTCTCTGCATTTCACTGGAAATTTATTTTGAGTTACAGCAATTAAGCTCAAGTGGTGTAGTAGGTTATGCACTGACCTGGTAACCCAAGACTCAGTGGTTCAAACTCACCAGCCCCTCCATGGTGGGGGAAAATGAGGCTATCTGCTCCCATAAGAATTTATAGCCTCAGAAACACAAAGGGACATTTCTGCTCAGTGCTATAGGGTCACTATAAATACCGTAAGAATAATCTCAGTGACAGTGAGTTTTGGGTTTAATTAATCCCATCTGATGTGTGGATTCCTCCCTCCACTGTGAATTTCCAATACAAGCCATCAAAATCAGCCTCTAAACTGTCATTGTAGGTTCTTTGTTAGCACAGCATCTAGACAGCAGATAGAGGTGTTACAAAGGGTTAATCGTAAGTTATGAGATAGGCCTTGAGTTCTAGGAACCTCTTAACGAATTCCAGCTGATCCCCTCTGATTAAACAAATAACTTAATAGACTGGATTCATCTAGCTATTGTGAGGATTATCTAAGGCAATTTCTATAAACTTCTTAGCATTGTCCTTGGGGTATGTATATAGTAAAAGAACTTAACCTTCAAACCAAACTTTGCCCCAGTAACTTGATTCTGAGCCATAGCAACTCTTTGAAACTAGAAATCTTTTTGAGAACTGATAGTTTCACCTTCCTCCTGTTGAGTGAATGGTGGGGTTGAACA
>NW_022103896.1:87653203-87654654 GCF_000313985.2 Echinops telfairi | reverse complement strand
CCTATAAAACAAGAAAGCCTTGGTGGTACAGGGGCTAACTGCTCAGTTGCTTACTTAATTTGAACCCACCAGCTCTTTCACGAGAGAAAGATGTAGCACTCTTCGGCCATAGGTGTGACCATTGGGAAAGACTGGAGCGTTCTATTCTGTCTTATAGGGTGGCTATCAGTCAGCTTGACTGAGTGGCACACAACAACAACCAAACTGTAAAGGGTAAATAATTCAAATTATTAGCATTAGCGCTTTAAAATCCATCACTGTCAATCCCCAAGTATTGGTTGAGAGGGTCTGTGATAGTAAACATTGAAAAAGAAAAGAAACAAAAAGAATGCATGTGTCTAAACTAAAAACATGTCTAGTTCATATATTATGAATGAAAGTATATGCTCCTATAATAATAATGTATCACTATGCTACAAAAGAGTTTTAATTATAACCTTTTTATATCAGTAGAAGTTAAAAATTTTAGATTAAAAACCTACTGTTTAACTGGTCTAGTTTGATACATTCTAGGCTCCAACTTTTATAAAAATCAGAGCATTCTTCTAAAAACGCTTTTGTAATTTCATGGTTCAATGTTCAGTCAGTAAAGATTTAAATAATTCAGAAAGAAAGTGGATTCTCTTTCTTTATTCGAAGTTTGAATTAGGTGAATTCATTGACATTTAACAGTCTTTTAACCCTTTTAATAACTTCTATAATGAAATGTATTGGCAGTTGTTTTCCAGAACAGGGTACTATAAAAGTATGAATAACAATCAATAGGTTTTAAGATTAGTTTGAGTCCTTGCTTGGCCTTCTATGACTCAAAGTGTATAATAGTATAAATGAGGGGGGAGCCTGGTTACGTGGTGATCGGCGGACTGCAAGGTCCTCAGCTTGAAACCACTGCCTCACAGGACAAAGGTGGAGCTTTATACGCCCCAAAGTGTTACAGTCTCACAAACCCACAGGTCATTTCTACCGGCCCTATAGGGCTGTGAGGAATCAGAAGGGACTCGGTGACAGTGCATTTTGAGATCACATCAACTTAGTTAGGTATACCGAGAAATCAGGGACTGCATATAATTGCATTCATTCCATTATCTCACACACTATAAAATTCTAGCCAACAAATATTTGAACATTTTAATTGTTTAAAGGAGTCCAAGGTCACTTGTAGAGTCCAATACTTTAAGGGCACTGAAAGATGTTTCAGTTTTCCAAGAGTGACTTTAACGAGTTGTTGTTATGCTTAATAGGGAATTCTTTCTTCTCTGTATATTTGTTTCATGCTATTTTAATGTGGTGTTGTTAATTATTAAAAGAACTATTAGATGATATTCATAGTAAAATACTAAGTTAAATCGTACTTTCTTCAAATCTCAAATAAGTTGGAAGCATGCAAATATTCTTCATAAAAAAATTAATTGAGTAAAATATAAGGTCTTAATTTTGCTTCTTGAGATGTA
>NW_022103896.1:87649681-87651241 GCF_000313985.2 Echinops telfairi | reverse complement strand
TGAAAAAGTGGAAGACACTCAATGAGGTGGATTAATACAGGGACTGCAACACTGGGTTTAAACATAGCAGCTGTAAGGAGGGCACAGGGCCAGGCAGTGTTTTGGTCTGTTGTATACAAGGTGGCTATGAGTCGGAACTAACTCAGTGGCATGTAACAAAAATAGCACTATGCTCCACAACTTATCTCTGTGCTTATGGTTGTGATCCAATGAAGAGATTATGTGTACAGAGAGTGCTGCGCTGAGAACCAAATGCCTTGCTGTGTTTATTAATTTTTTGTTTGTTTCTTTTCACCAATTAGCCTTTACCAGAGAGCAATAAAAACTTGGACAGAAGCTCAACCATTAGGTTAACAGTGAATCCTGTGCCTTTTCACTGTACTCTGCCTAACTCTTTCCAGAGAAGATCCCACAAAGCTTTTGGCTGCCCAAGTACTTGGTCACAATTATGCCAGTGTATAGCCCTGAACTAGAAGTAGTCAGGGAAAGCAATCAAAAGATGATAAGATAAAAATCACCATCTTCCACAAAAGGTAAATGCATGGCCTACAGTTACAAAAGGGAGCTCAGATTTCAAAAGACCTTGAAACAGAAAACATCGTTGCTTTTGTTGATCTTCACAATAGCTCTTTAAAACAAGGGTTTCTTAATAATAAAGGTTTATGGTTCTTATATGAGAGATGTTCCACATAAATTAGGACATAAGAAATATTTTCATACTAACCCTTATAATACACTTTTTTTATTAATCATTTTATTGGGGGTTCGTACAATGCTTATCACAATCCATACATACATCCATTGTGTCAAGCACATTTACACATTTGTTGCCGTCATCATTCTCAAAACATCTGCTTTCCACTTGAGCCCCTGGCATCAGCTCCTCATTTTTCCCCTCCCTCCCCATTTCCCCCTCCCTTATGAATCCTTGATAATTTACAAGTCATTTTTATTTTGTCATATCTTACACTGTCCAACGTCTCCCTTCACCCACTTTTCTGTTGACTGACCTCAAGAGAGAGGTTATATGTAGACCTTTGAAATTGGTTCCCCCTTTCGACCCCACCTTCCCTCCACCCTCACGGTATCCCCACTCTCACCACTGGTCCTGAAGGGTTCCACTGTCCTGTATTCCCTATGTTTCCAGTTCCCATCTGCACCACTTGTACATCCTCCGGTCCAGTTGGATTTGTAAGGTAGAATTGGAATCATGATAGTAGGGGGGAGGAAGCATTGAAGAACTAGAGGAAAGTTGTATGTTTCATCATTGCTATACTGTCCCCTGACCGGCTCATCTCCTACCCGAGACCCTTCTGAAAGGGGATGTCCAGTTGACCACACCTGGCCTTTGGTTCCCCACTCTGCACTCCCCCTCATTCACAATGATGTGATATTTTTCCCTTGATGCTTGATACCTGATCCCTTCAACACCTCTTGATCACACAGACTGGTGTGCTTCTTCTTCCTCCTTAAAACTTGCCACTATCTACCAAGTATCATATAAAATTTAGATATATTTTGGTCTGCTTTTATCCCCAGAAAATGAGCGACAATAAGGGA
>NW_022103896.1:87647734-87648967 GCF_000313985.2 Echinops telfairi | reverse complement strand
AATCAGATTTCTTTTGTGGAAAAAAAGCAAAGACCCCAAATGTTAATTTGAAAACAAATTTTATTTTGTAAATTCAGAAGTAGTCAAAATATTCTGACTTAAAATCATGAAGATAAAATTACATTTTTATAGAAAAAAATATCCAATCTTTCTTTTGAAACAGTCTCCCTTCTTTGAAATTACAGAATATATGTACAGTACTTGCATTTCTCCAGCTTCCCCTTTCAAAATTATCAGTTTTAAATGTCAAATGTTTAATAGCAATAATGTTAAAATAAATTTTATGTAAAGCATACATGCTTAAATAATAAATAGACCATGCAAAGAGTTCATGTAGAAATATTTATTTAACTTATGTAGTCAACATATATTTTAGCTCTCTATTAGAGATGCCTTTTGGAGAATAATAAGTAAAATTAGGTCATTAAAATTGCCCATGCATTTTTCTGGTGTATATATCTACATATTAATTGAATCATGGGACAAAAATGTTTAATTGAATTGGTGATTTAAACAATATCAACATTTACATTCTTCTCTTAGACTCTTAGAGTACATTATTCCTAAGGAAAATGAATCTGCTTAGCCTTGCTGACCTAATTATTCTTGCAATGCCGGGTAGACTACCAAGAGCGAGGCTCCGAAGTTTTCTTTAAATGCTAGGAGTATAGTGTGTTTGATAGCATATATAACAGGGAATAGAGAAGGCACCTGTCACCGCCTAATTCAGCAGGGCCTCCTCGGAGCTTTAGGGAGATTCATCAACATCGAAGGGTGTCAAGTGCTGACAGAAGTAAATGGAAAGGTTTCAGAGATTCCTCAAATTCTCTTGTTCCTCCTGCAACTGGCAAGGGTCCAGGCGTAGCCTGCAAACTGTGCAGCAGGTGGCAGCTGGTGAGCCACATTAGCAAGTCAGGCCTGGGGCTACTCATGTTCTCCTGCTCTGCTCACCAACTGCTTTTTCACTGAAACAGCTGGAGCTGAGAATTGAGAGGCGAGCCGTTGTTTGGGTTTTCTGTCTACAACTGTTTTGATACAGATTGTCTGCTAGAGGCAGAGATCATGATAGCTTGTAATGCTCAGGTGTTGAACTGGGAAGGAGGCTGATGTGAACAGAGAAAACAGACTCTAAAAGGTGCACACAGTTGGAGAAGCTGAAACACAGGCATTCAGTTGTCCTGGCACTATTCAAGTATTTGGTGTTATCACACAATAGTCACAAATACAATAACG
>NW_022103896.1:87644738-87646225 GCF_000313985.2 Echinops telfairi | reverse complement strand
CATCTCTTATTTTCAAAGTGGAATCTGGCACTCGTGTTCAAATTGATTGAGTTTTCCAAATGCACGATAAATATTGAGAGCCATTCAAAACTAAACATGCAAAAAACACGAAGTTTACGGAGTTCGAACAAATGAATGATACATACATTGAGAAGTACCTTTGAGACCTTTATTGTGTGTTTTCAAGTGTATCCTGACTCATACTGACCCAATATAACAGCATAGAGCTGCACGTAGGGTCCTTGACTCGTCTGGTTTCTTTGACTAGTCTTGATGGGTGTCAAACACTAGGTCTTTTTTCCAGCAGAGTTTCTGGTGGGTTCTAACTACCAGGTGGCAGCTGAGGACTTTACCTTACCAGGGCACCTCGAGATCATTCAGTCCTAAAAGTTTAGCAAATATCGCTTCCCAAACATCTGGATTTGTGCCACTGTTTATATGAAACCAGCATCAATAATCTTAACCTTAATGACCCCAAAACCAAACCAAATTCACTGTATTTGAGCCAGTTCTGATTCATTGTGACATTCTGTGTTTATCGAAGACTATAAATCTTTATGGGAGCAGGAAGCCTCCTCTTTCTCATCTTTGCTAGATGTTAAGGCACAGTGATGAACAGAATGGATTCTTTTTGTTACCCTTTAGTTGACTGTAGTAATATATATATGACAAAACAGTTGTCATTTTAATCATTTAAAATATACAATTAAGTGCCATTAATTACATTTATCATGTTGTGAACCTTTACCATTTTCCATTTCTGTATTTTTCATCACTCTAAATAGAAATACAGTATCCATTCATCCACAGTTCCCAGTTCCCTTCTCCTCCTCTTCCTCCTAGCCTCCTGGTAACCCCTAAAAAATTTTAGTCTCTGTGAATTTGATAGTATTGTAGGAAAAAAAGCTAAGCTGCACTGAAGACGTTGATAAAAAGCAAAGGAATTGATGGGAACCGATGAAATGTTCTAACAAATGGATTTCAAACGAGCAAACCAGAAGAACTCACTCATCTATGCCAAGAAATCTGGATGATAATTCCCTAGAGATCCATATTCATGTCCATTCATGTCCAAGGAAACCTGATCCCACAAAATGCTGCAATCATCAAATTATCATAAATATCACAGATGAGTAAATTGTGATGATGATAATTTAAAAATGATTAGAGCAGTACCTTGATAGTAAACTGCCAGAAATCTAAGTTGGATTCACAAAAGGATATTTTGCAAAGGGAACAACTGCTGATATCCAATAGAACTTGACCTCGACATTAAGAAAATGAAAACCTCACAACTGTACCAGTAAGTATCATCATCATAAATGGAGAAAAGAGTGACGTTGTGGAAGATTTCATTTTACTGGGACCCACAATCAGCCCCCAATAAAGAAGCAGACAAGAAAGCAAATCACGTTTCCCTGGAAAATTTGCTGCACCAGACCTATGTAAGATGTTAGAAAGCAGAGATGTCACCTCGAGAAGTACAG
>NW_022103896.1:87632310-87644052 GCF_000313985.2 Echinops telfairi | reverse complement strand
TCGTGTTGTTGTCTGATCCAAGCCATCATATTGTTGTCTGATCCAAGCCATCGTGGGTTTTGTTGTCTCAGCTGCATGCAAACCCCAAACAGTGAATAGGGAAGACTGGAGAAGAATTGATGCATTTGGTTAATTGTATGGGCAAGGATTACTAATGGCCCTGGTATGTCAGAAAAAAATTATCAAATTGTCTTAGAAAAAAGTACTGACCACCTTAGAAGATGTCTCAGAATTGAGGATGAGGAGACTTTGTCTCAAGTATTTGGGACGTGTTGGGAGGAAAGACCTGTGCCTGGAGAAGGACCTCATGGTAAAGTAGAAGATCAACGAAAATGAAGCCCCTCAAAGATGAATTCACACAGGCCTGCAACAGTGAACTCAAGTATAAGAATACTTGTGAGGATGGCGCCGATTGGACAATGTTCCATTCTCAGAGTGCTATGAGTAAAAATCGATTCAGCAACATCTCATAATGTAGAATTGGTGGCACAACTGTTAAGGACATTTGGGAAAACTTGTATTATCCCTAAATATCAGATGTTTAGAAATTCTCTGAACAGCGAATCAGTTGCTATCCTATTAATCGAAATCCTTATGCGCCCTGAGTCAAAGAAGAATGTGCTCCGGAGGAGGTTCAGTGACTGATTTTTCAGAAGTGGATCACCTCCTTTTTTATTTCAAAAAGCTTCTGTTTGGATGAGAACCCACCACCTTGTGTTTGCCAACTGAGAACATGAACCATTTGCACCACCCTTTGAACAGCTAAGAAACAACAATATTTTACTACAAGGCCTATGCGAGTGCAGTCTATAAAAGCAATCTGTAATTTACATAAAAGGGCACTTTAAATTACCTTAAATAACGTTCTCTCTCTCTACCAGGGGATTTAAAATGTTGAATTGACTGTTTAGTACAGACAGAAGTTGAGAGAAGTAGATTTTAACTCAAGTTCGATGCCGTTTTGTTGTTGAGTTTGTTTTTGTTTGTTAAGCTATTTAACCTTTTAGGTTTTGTTCATTCCTGCATTTATTCGTCTATCTATTCATTGCACACACATTTGGCCAGCGTTGACACTGGCCTAGGCCCGAGGTTCTCTTTCAGGGGCTAACAGGCCATATTCCCCAGCGCCCTTGGAGCTCCGACATGTTCCACCAAAGAGAAGAACTGCCTAATGAGAGCCTTCCTAAAATGAGAATGATGCACTGTCCCTAAAGAGCTAGAGAACTTCACTCTGAACTAGGGAGAAATATGGCTCAGACTAGAAAAACAGCAGACATGAAATTAGAAGACTATTCTTAGTCATCACAAAAATGATAATCCCAAACCGAGGCTATCAAGAACAGAGTCTGAGAAGATGGAACCATAGCAAGAGTTGGGAAAGTGATGGAACTAATTAATACAAGAACTAATACATGAATGCTAGCATAAAACTTGCGGTAAAAATAAGAAACCTACTATAAGCAACACATGGCAAGCATTGGACCCTGGCCAGACACAATTTCAATTTCAGATGCTAAAATGCCAAGAACGCGTTGCTGGAAAATTATTTTCTTCTCCTTGCAATCCCCTCCACCAAAACCTGTATCTAGGTTGCTTAATTGGTCTTCGCACCATTTTACATCACAGTACCATTCACAGACAGACAGTTACTGGGTAATTCCAACACGTTGTGATTGTTTTTTTAATTAAACAGGCTACTCTAACTATAATAATTTAATTTTTCAATTCCCAAAGGTCATTTGAGTCATATATCCTCACTACCAATCTATGTTTCACTTTTGCGGGGTTGTTGTGTGTTTTTTTTATTTAAATGCTTCCTGCATGAACTTCCATATCCCTTCAGAGTAACAAAACTGAGCTGTTCTGTAAGCACCACATTTATTCACCATTGCTTTAAACCTGAAAATGCTGGAGAAATGCTAAGTGAAATCCACTACCCTGCTCTGATACAACACATATGACCCCTAGATATGTTAAGAACTTGATCTTCCAATACTTGTAATTCTAATCCTTGTAGAGAAAAAAATTCACTGCCTGAATTACAAGAGTGAAACTCATTAAGCTAAAGAGCAGTGACCTAGGTAACATGATGGATTAATATGCTGACCTTGCAACATTAAAGCTTTACTTTTGAATTTAATTTTGCAGGCAAGTCATTTTGATACTCAACACTGGCCTGTAATGGTGATGAGACAGTTGATCATTTTAGCCAGTAGTAGTCTATCTATAATTACACGAAGAACTCCCAAAACCTTTATTAAATGATCAGAATAAAATAAATAACATTTAATGAATTACAGTGAATGCTGTAATCACTAATAATTGTGTAACTTTGACAGGCACTGTAATAAGCATCAATATTTTGATACTTGAGCCATATGAATCTATTAATGATGTATGTTTACCTTTGATTAGTACTGAAAGACTATAAATAAATCAGATCATGAGTAATGCAATTAATTCGTTCTCAAATTCTATTCTTTTGGTAACAGCACCTGTGTTAATGTGTGTGTGAGTTTATTTATTTATTTTACCCACTCCAGGAAAAAAAAAATGTGTTGTTCTGTAATTCACCCTGCAGTCTAAAGAATTTTTAAAAGCAAATCAAAACTTACCAGTAATATATTTATGAAAAACGATTCCTTTCTAATTTTCTTTTTATAGATGCAAGAGATTCAGAACCCCGAAGGAACTCAATATAGTGCCCTTCCTCAGATGGCAGCCATAAGAACAAGGGGTCAACCTGCAGACATCAGGCAGCAGTCTGGGATGATGCCGCATGGCCAGCTAACCACCATTAATCAGTCTCAGCTCAGTGCCCAGCTGGGCTTGAATATGGGAGGCAGCAGTGTTTCCCACAACTCACCTTCTCCACCTGGAAGCAAATCTGCAACTCCCTCCCCATCCAGTTCAGTGCATGAAGATGAAGGGGATGAAACTTCCAAGGTGGGTATTTGAACAACCTGTGGGAACAGCCAGTTGCCCAAAAAAGTTATTCTGTGAATTTGGTAAGTGGATGGTCTAAGTTTATGCATCCAAATGAGATCATGAAAATGAGGACTTGTTTTCAATAATGCGTGGAGTGCAAAATGGGCTAAACCACCTGCTTATCAGATTACACTTTTGAGTCCACAATAAATCCTTGAATACAGATAACCTAAGTATAAACATAGTATACACCCAAAAAGTTTGTAAAATGGATAATACCGAATGAATTTTTAGGACTCGTATACCAACACCGATCCTAATTGCCAATCAAAAACAGTATGTTTCAGTTTAATCATTTAAATTTATTGTTATTGTTGTTGTTTGTGTTAACTCTATATACAAAACAGTATTTGCTAATTCAACGTTTTTCCATGAATAATTTAGTGGCATTTACAACATCCATCATGTTCTTCATTTATCACTCCTATCAGTTTTGAGAGCCATGTGTTTTGGAAAAAGCAACATCAGAGGAATGATACAATAATCTTTCTCAATCTGACCCAACTATTACATATTGATAGTGAAGCAATAATTAAGGTCATTCACTTCCAGAAATTTAAGTGACTAACCCAATGCCAACATGATTATCTGTCTAATTGTATTATTAGTAGTGCCAGTTTTTAACATTACTTGGAGGAGAAGAGAGGTCTTACATATTCTTAAATTAGAAAAATAGCTGCAGAAAGTAGTTCCTTAATGAGCTAGAGGCAATTTTTAAATGATTACAGAAAAACTGAGTAAACACTCAATAGCAGTGGCTATTATAATAGTGTCTTAGAAAGAGTAGCCATCCAAGTTGGGTGTCAGCTAAGTCCGTGTAGAAGAAGCACCCCAGCTTGTGTGATAAAAGAATTATAAATAATAAAATGTAAGAACCAATGAGGGAGCTGTATTAGAGTTCTAATTCTGAGCACCCAGTTTGCAGAAGGCTGTGGTGACAGTGAAAGCCCCAAATCAGTTTTCAGGGTCTCCAGTAAATTCCCCTTGATCATAGACCAGGCATGTGAATAAACTGCTACCAGAGAGAGTGCACTGGAAAGTGGATTCTTGCAAATGTAGTTAGGTTAAAATTTAACATCTTTTCATGGCATCTCCTTTTTGATCCATTTTCAATTTGTTCTAGTTTTTGGTATTTTTTGCTTTCTTTTCTGCTGAAGTTTTCTGTTTTATTTTGCTATTGTTGTTTGTTTTGTTCTCACTTTCAATTTGTATGTTTTTCTGTATATAATATCCAATATAAGTAAATCTATAGCTGGATTAATAGTTTCACAGGGGCATGGCAGAGGAGGTGGAGGAGAAATGAGGTTCTAATGACAATGACTACACGAAAGAAGAAAATGTTATTAAATTGTAGGGTTGATTGCACAACTCTTTTAATATGATGAAACTATTTAATTGTATATGATAGAAGAAAATCAAGCTGCCAAATGAAAGCATTAGCCAAAAACCAGACTCCAGGAATTGATGGAATACCAATTGAAATGTTTCAACAAACTGATGAAGCACTGAAAGTATTTACTCTTCTATGCCAGGAATTTGGAAGACAACTGCTTGGCCAAATGACTTGAAATTATCCATATTTGTACTCATTCCAAAGAAAGATGACCCAACTGAATGTTCAAATTATGGAACACTATCACTGATCCCACATGCAAGTAAAATTTTGCTGAAGATCATCCAACGGTGGTTGCAGCAGTACATTGACCGGGAGCCGCCAACCAAGGATTATAATTGCTGATTTCAGATGGATCTTGGCTGAAAGCAGAGAATACCAGAAAGATGTTTACTTGTGCTCTATTGACTATGCTGAGGCATTCGAGTGTGTGGATTATAACAAACTATGGATATCCTTAAGAAAATGTGAATTCCAGAACATTTTATTGGGCTCACATGGAACTTGTACATGTATCAAGAGTCAGTTGTGCAAACAGAAGGAGGAATACTGATTGCATCGGTTAAAATCAGGAAAGGAATGAATGTGTTAGGGTTGTATCCTCTCATCATATTTTTTTCAATCTGAGTATTGAGCAAATCACCAGAGAAGCTAGATTATATGAAGATGAGTGTGGCATCACAATTGGAGGAAGGCTTACTAGCAACCTGCAAAATGCAGATGATACAACTTTGCTCGAAGAAAGTGAGGAGGACTTAAACAACACTCGCTGGTGAAGATCAGGACTGCAGTCTTCAGTGTGGATTACAACTTAATGTAAAGACCAAAATCCTCACAACTGGGCCAATAGGCAACGTCATGGTAAATGGAGAAAAGTTTGAAGTTATTAAGGATTTGGTCCTGTGTGGGTTCACTATCAGTGCTCATGGGAGCAGAAGTGAAGAGAGCAAAAGAAGCGTTGCATTCTGCTGCACAAGACCTCAGTAAGTGTTGAAGAGCAATTACGTTATTTTGAGGCCTAATGTTTTCCTGACCGAAGCCATGGTATTTTCAGTTGCCTAATAAGCATGTAAATGTTGAACTGAAGAAGAATTGAAGCATTTGGATTGTGGTGGTCCTGAAGAATATTTAAAATGCCGTAGAATCCAGAAGGACAAGCAAACCTGACTTGAACGTGGTATGGCCAGAGTCCTCATTGGAGGTGAAGTGGGGAGACTTCAGCTTACATATAGCATACATGTTGTCAGGACATCACGGGTGATAAAGTCGAGGGACAGTGGAAAAGAGGAGAGCTCTCAACAAGAATGGTTGGCACCGTGGCTGCAACAATGGGCTCAAGCCTAGGAACAACTGTGAGGCTGGTGCAGTTTCATTCTGCTGTGTACCGGGTCCCTGTGGTTTGGAACCCAAGCGATGGCACCTAACGACATCAACCGTTTTCTATCCTTATTGAGTCTTTGTCTTGTTTTGATCTCAAGGTCATTCTCATTTCAGAAAACGGCTTTTTCTACATTCTAGAATACACTGTGCAGTGTTGGTCACAGCTCTTCTCTGGAGATCTGTGAAGGCATCTGGTCCTGGGCCTTTCTTGGTTGAAAGTTTATTAATGACCTTCTCTTTTTCTAAAAACATTTGGTTTAGGCCTGTTAAGGTTTTCGACACCAGGCTGTCTTCATTTGGGTAGTGGGTGTGCTTCTAGAAGCTTGTTGATATCCACTAGATTTTCAAATTCCGTAGAGCACAATCTTTTGTAGCAGTTATTTGTTGTTCTTATTTCATTTGGTTGTGTTGCTATGCCACTCTCTTAGTTTCTGACTCTAGATATTTACTTCTTCCCGTTTGCTTCCTTTGTTAAATTGGCCAGTGGCTTTCCATTCCTTTAATCTTTCCAAAGAACCAACTTATTTTGTTAAAATGTTCGTTGTTTTTCTGTTTCCTAGTGCATTTATTTCCTCTTCTTGTCTCTCAGTGGTTGAATGTATATTGTGTTGCTCTTATACAAGTTTGGATATAATGTGTTCGGGGATTGATTTTGGCTCTCCTCTTGTTTTCGTGTGTGTGTTTATTGTTCTAAATTTTCCTTATAATTGCTTTTGTCTTGCGACAAAAAAATTTGGTATGTTGTGTTTTCATTCTCACTTGGTTCAAGAAAATATCCTTTATCATCCCTTATTGGACCTATTACTCAGTTGTTTTTAAGTAGTTCAGTTTCCACGCATTTGATTTTCGCCCTTGTTCTTTCCATTTTTGAATTCTAGTGTTATAGTGTTGTGCTCGGAGAAGATGAGATGTAGAATCAAAATGCCTTTAAACGTATTGTCTTGCTTTGTAGTCTGCCAAATGATCTAATCTTGAGAATTCTCTGTGTGCACTGGAGAAGAATGTATATTGTGTTGTTGGATGAAAGGTTCTGTATATGTCTAGGATGTCAAATGGGTTACCGTATATACTGGAGGATAAGCCACCCCGAATATCAGCCGTGGCACCTAATCTTACCACAAAAACTGCATTAAAAATGGCTTATACAAGCGTATATACAGTAATTGTGTTGTTTAGCTCTTATGTGAATTTAAATTTCTTTCCTTACGATCTGTCTTTTCTTGGGAATTGTGTATTGAAATCTACTATTATCTCTTCTACAGTATTTCTTCAGTTTTGTGAGAGTTTGATATATTTTGATGGTCTTTTGTTGGGACTGTATATGTTTAATATGGTTATGTCTTCTTATGCTATGATTCCTTTAAACATGATGTACTGCCCTTTTGTGTCTCATTTTTTTGCTTTGAAGTCTGTTTTATCTGAGATTAATGTTGGCAGAGCTGCTTTTTTAATATTTCCATTCACTTAGTATGCTTTTGTCTACCTTTGACTTTAATCTATTTTTATCTTTGGGTTTGTTGAGGTACATTTCTTGTAAGCAGCATATTGATGGGTCTTATTATTTTAGCCAGTTGGCTATTCTCTGTCTCTTGATTGGTACATTTAATGCCGTTAATGTTCCATGACATTACTTGTATGTGTGGATTTGTTGCTGTCGTTTTGATGTGTATTTTTCTTTAATGTGAGTTTCTTTATTCTTCCTATATCAGTGCTGTTTTGGATACTACTTTGAATGTGTTGGGTTTTGTGTGGAATTGTGTGTGAAAACCTGAAATTTACCTCAGGTTTATGTGCTGTTGTTGATTATTTGACTGTATTACTGCATTCAGTCTATTTGTAATGGTTATCTTGTTTTTACAAATACCTTTAATTTCTCCTAGCTTGGGAATACTCTTATGGTTCCCTCACATTTGAGTAATAATTTGGCTGGATACAAGATTCTTGGCTGATAGGTCATTATTGTTTTTCCTTTCAAGACTTTATGTCATCTTGTATTCTTGACTGCATGGTTTCTGCTGAAAAGTCCTAGCATATTCTCATTATTGCTCCTTTTCTTTCATTGCCCTGGGTATCGGAAAGTGTGACTACAGTATGTTGTGCTGTTTTTCTCTTGGTGGGGTTCTCTCAGCTTCCTAGATAGTTATCTTTTATGCAGTTATAAACATTGCCTAGCAGGCGTTCTTGTACTTCTTGCTCTTCCTGTTCTGGAATCCTGACAGAGTTGTACATTGTCGCTGTTAATTGTGTCCCCCATGATTCTTAGACTTCATTCACACACTTGCATTTTTGTTGTTGTTGCTGTTGCTTATTCTTTGCACAAACCTGGAGTCACAAGACTCAAAAGCTTTGAGCTCACTAATTTGGGTTTCCATTTCCCCAATTTTATTTCTCTGTTCTTTTATATTGGTGTATAATCTGTTTTCTTAGTGTTTGTTCATCTTTTGAGAGTCTGTTTGGAGTTTTTCTTGTAAGACTTCCACTGGGGTTTCTGGTTTTCCCTTTTTTCTCTCAAATGCTTATCTACCTGTCGACTTTACCCAAACATCATTCTTCTGAACTTTTTTCTGTAGTTTTATAGCCTGTTCTACTTCAACTATTCCCCTTAGGTCTGGGTGTTATTCACTGGTTTGTGCCTCTTTCTTTGATGTTGTTGGTTGTAGTGTTGCTGATGGTGGTGGTGGTGGTGTATGCGTGAGTACTTTGATAGTCTTTGCTGTTTCTTGACATCTTAGTGTAGCTGTTGGAGGTGGCAGGGAGGTTGACTCTGTCAATTGGTATAGGAGAGGAATAACAGAAACTCCAGAACAAGTGATTAGAGAAAGGAAGTGGAAGAGGGAGAATGAAAAAAGAAAGAGAATGGAAGGAAAAGTAATAAAGGGGAATTGAAAAATGGATTCTATAGTACTGATTTTTTTCTTCTTTGTCAGTTTTATTGGCACATAATCCACATATCATACAATTCAATAATTCAGACATATAAAGAAGAATTATACAATCATTACCACAATCAATTTTAGAACATTTTCCTCCCCCTCCCCCCATGGTTAAATCACCTTTAAAATGAGTTGTGTAATCACAATCAGTTCTAGTGCTCCTTCCCCACTCCTGCATTCATTGTTTACTCCTGAAGTCCTCCCTATTTCCCACCCCACCCCTATATCCCCTATAAACTCTTGCATTGGTTATTTTTTTTAAATCATTTTATTGGGGGCTCATACAACTGTTATCACAATCCATACATACATCATTTGTGTAAAGCACATTTGTACATTCTTTGCCCTCATCATTCTCAGAGAATAGGAAAACAATTTGGCAGAACAAAAAAAAATAGGAGTAATCATCAAAAGTCATTATAAACTAGTATAAGATATTATTTTCAAGAAAAGCTGTTGTTGTTGGGTTGGGGTCTAAGCTCTGCCAGGAGCACTGCAGGTGCTGTGGGCAAGGGAGGTCTGTTACCAAGAGAAGGTAGGTTCGGGCTCTGCAGTAGAGGTTCACTGGGTGAGGATCAGTTGAGCAGTGGTAACCAATGCCTGGGGTAAGTGCTATGCCCAATTAGGTGCTTGGACTGGTTGGACCAGGCTTGGTCTAGAGGCCAGCCTGGACCAAGAAGGTTCATTAGGGCAGTGGGAGTCGAGGGACCGATCTCTTGCCATCTGGGAGGTGAAGGAGCCTCTCAAAAAGAAGAGGTGAAGACAACCTGGAACTGAGTGGATTTAGACTGTCCCCAAAGGGAAGAGTTCAGAGGGTGAAGAGCTCATGCCATTCAGAAGGCTGAAATCTCAAAGAGGGATCTCAAGGAAGAGCTAGGTACCATGTAGGTAGGCTCCAGGTTCTAGGGGAAGGTTTTCCCTCAGTATCCCCCTTAGGGGGAGGGATTGAGGCGTGAGTGGTCCTAGAGGGGAGACTGTGTCTCTGGTGCATCTAAGGTGGTCTTTATGAAGTCCTAGCTAGAAGATGAGTTGATGACTAATTTGAGGAATATAAACATAGAAAAATGTTTATTAAAAAATGAGAAAGGTTAGTATTAATTTTAAAGGAATTATAAAAATAGTATAAGATTTTATTTTAAAGAGGAGGAAAAAATAAAAGGAGAAGTTCTTGCTGTTTGGTTGGGGTCTAAACTCTGCCCAGGTGTGCTGCTGCAAGGTGAGTGGGATGCTCTGGTGGAGTCAAGACCTGTGCTGGAGGCACACAGGACAAGGACCAGTTGAACAGTTGCAAGCTCTGCCTACACTTATTTTTGTAATTGTTCGGGTGATAAATTGATATGATATTTAGCCGTATGACAAAGTTAGTTTCAGGCATAGGCTCTTGTGCTGATCCCTCTTCCCTCAGTGTCTCCCTATTGCCAGTGAGCCGGTGTCTTATGCCGAACCCCAAATAAGCCCAATTCCATCGAGTTGTGACTCACAGAGACCTTCTATGCGGTTTCGGAGGCTGTAAGTCTGTGCAGGAGCAGCTAGTTTAAATGTTTTTCCATGGAGTGATGGCTAATTCTGTCATTAGCAGCTCAGCATCTACCCCAATACCACCAGCCTTGAATTTGTGATGTAAAAATGACAGGAGGCAAGCCATTGATATTATAGACATCATGTATCAGAGTGGTGACATTCTGACTTTTACCTGAACCTTGAGAGTATAATATAATTTTCTTAAGAAAATGTGGGTTTTTCCAGTGGCAGCACTCAGCTGTATTTAAATGTGACTCCCAAAGTCCCTCATTATCCAAGGTTTTACCTTCCATAGTTTCAAGCACCTGATCAGTTCTGTCTGGAAATATTTCAGTTGCATGCATTTCTAAATATCATTATGAAATCCCATGCTGACTTCCTCCTCCGACGCTTGGAAGAGCTGGAAAACACAGTAGGGTAGTGGTTTTACCTCAATGTCATCTGACTAGTTAACACTGCCCATTGGGGTAACCTGGCACTTGTCCTATCTACACATAGGAAAAAACACAGCATTTTGAAGTGTCAGGCATCCACTGAGTGTCTGAGAAATATCCCTGTGCATAAGCTAGGCAGGTGGGGGGTACAAGATTAAGAATCTGTTTCAGCAATGATTTAGATATTAGCTTATGCATGGATAATTCTAATTAATTTCCTAAACATAGACTTCATTGTAAGGGAAAAAAATTAATGCTCTACTCATAGTAATGATCGATTTGTGCATCTGATTTGTATCTTTATCAGCATTCTTTGCTGACATTTCAGGAAATTAAATGCAAAATTAGTATCCTTTTTTTCTCATATGTTTGAAATGAACTTATAATTCACTGAAGACTCCAAGTCCACTTCAGTTTTACTTTACCTTCTTTTTTAGCAACTCAGAACAATACTTAGATCTGAGGGGAAGGAATCTGGAGTGTTTTAATTTAATTTATTTATTTTAGTATCATCTTTTCACAGTAAATTTTATTCAGGTTTTTTCTTTGTTGCAATACAATTTCACAATCTTTGCAACATTCGGCCATTTGCTACTGACCAGGAAGTCCCATCTTACTATTTTTCTGAGGCATGAATTTATATGTTACAAGCTTCTAGGCTTACGTGAAATTTTTTGGTATGTGCATTAGTCAATGTATGCACACACACACACATTCCACCACCACCACCAAGCCCCATTTTTGCTTTTAAGACTTTTCTATTGATTAGCTGAGGCTACCCACATTATTGCGAATAAGGCCCTTGACCTAGAGTCAGCTGATTATAGATATTAATAACCTAGTCATTGAGTCGATGCTGATTGGCCTGACCACTCCCTACCCTGCTTCTCCGAAAGTAAGACATCTCCCGAAAATAAGACCTACTTACAGTTTTGCCTCTCACTGAAATATAAGGAATCCCCCCGAAAATAAGGGCCCCCAAAGCTACAGTAACTCTGGACTCTGGACCGTAGTGGTGGGTGCAGCCGCGCAGCTCACTGTTGTCAGCAGCGCAGCCGGAGCAGACTGGAAGTGCGAGGTCTCTTTTAATAAA
>NW_022103896.1:87622332-87631714 GCF_000313985.2 Echinops telfairi | reverse complement strand
TTAACTAAAAATCATCCGACTAATTTTGAAACATATTTATGAAATGCTTAGAAAAATCCTCGGAAGAAAATGCTCGAGCAGTCTACATCACCGTTAACGATTAAGCTAGGTTTGTTTTGTTTTTCCTTTTATGTCGGAGCAGGCTTTATGTGGACCATTGTACTTTGTCAGCTTTAGTGAAATGTGAAATAGCATTAATTCAACAAGATCATTTCAATTATTTCTAGCAAGTGAGCTAAAAAGTATTTAGACTTACACAAGAAAAATAAGCTTTTAAAGCTTTCCTCTTAACACTTTATGCTCTCTTTATATAATTATGCTTTAATTCCAGTATATTTACCTAAATAATTAAATGAAATAAGTTTGTTTTGACAGAAACATTCTAATTATATGAGTAAAATCACCTTGCAAACATTACCCTGGTTCTGATTGTTATGAACTCATCTTGGCAGCCTTAAGGAGACAAACAGTAAAACATGCAAAAAAATGTAAACGAGCAGCTTGTGGTTCTAAAACTGTAATCCACTACTTGTAATACACCAAACACTTTAAGACACTTGAAGTATCTGGCATTACAAGTATATTTTTAGTTTCTCCTTTATAGAGATTATGGGCTATTTTTACATCCTTTTGCTTTCAACTCTTCTGTTGGAAGAATTTTGATGTTTTACATGGGTCTCTTTTAAATATCCTATTGTTAAATGATTTTTATATTTAAAATTTACATGAAAATATGCACTTACTTTATTTTCATTAATATAAATTAAAAATATTTGTGTTTCTTTCTCCAAGTACCTTGATTTCTATTTGTTGCTTAAAAGTTCTGTTTCATTACATCTACTCTTGCCTTCTTTAAGATTTTTATTTTTCTCAATTCAGGTTTCTTTTATTATTAGTTTAAAAACAATGTGTTCTTCTCGTTGTGACTACCCTTGGTGAGCAAAGATATAAAACTGATCAATATGTTGTTCACTTTCCTCCTTCAAATACTTTAAAAATGCAGTTCCTCCAACGTGTATTGGGAGCTGATATAGCTGTTGTTCATTTTAATTATATTTCAAATAAATTATAGAATTTAATGACTCTCATTAAATATATTGTTATTATCTAATACAGTATTTTTTCCTCATGGATTTGCTCATATGTTTAATACTTCTTTTATCAGATATGACTTCCCTTATGCTTTAAAATTTTTCTTTACCAAGAAACAATTGGTAACATATTTACTTTAGAAATAGTTTTGCTGTGTATAGAATTTTCAGATTGACAGTTATTACCCTGTATGTATTTTGAAAATATAAGATATGATTCCACTGAGTTCTAACTTCTGTCATTGGTTTTAAAATGTCTATTGCATCCCTGTCTTTTCCTATTTTTATTGATATAAAAATCTGGTATATTTGCCAATTCCACATTTTGCAGGTATGCAATTCAGTGACAGAAAAGATATTAATCGTATTGTGCTGACTGTTACTTATAATCTTGGCTAAATGTCTCATGACCCTAAACAGAAAAGCATTGTTCCTAAACCCGAACGATTCCTTGTTTTCCTTGTTCTCCTTCCCTCCCGCTCCTTAATCACCACCAGGAAGCTTTGATCTATACACTTGCTTCTTCTTGTTCTATGTGCATTCAGAAAATATTTATCCTTTCATAACTCACTCTTTTACTCAGCAGAATGTTTGCAAGGTTCTGTTCGTTATAACACTCATGTTAGATATCGGGACGCGATTCTGTTTCACAGCTGAGTCCGCTGTGTGTGTGTATCACGTTTTGTTGATCCATTCATTAGCTGATGCCATTTGACTTACCCCAATCTTTTGGCTATTGTGATTAATGCTGTGCTAAACACTGGTATCCGTGTGTCCTTTTGTGTCGCTGCTTCCAAGGCTCTTGTGTGTATACCAGCGAGTGGAATTGTTGAGTCATATGTGGTCCTTTGTTTTTTTGTTGTTTTTTTTTAGAACTCCCAAACAATTTACCACTGTGACTGTACCATTCTGACTCTCATCAACAAGAGATAAGAATTCCCATTTCTTTACAACCTGGGAAATACTTGTTAGGTGGCAATTTTTGGTTTATTTGTTCCTTTGTTTTTAATCATGGTCATTCTAGTGAGTATGCCATGGTATCTCATGTGGTTTTCATTTAATCTCCCTAATGATTAAGTAGAGGGGCAGCCAATAAGAGGATCTTCCATGAGATGGATTGACACCCTGGCTACAGCACTGGGCTGAAATATATCAACCATTGTGAGGATGGTGGAAGACCTTGCAGTGTTTCCTTCTGTTGTGCAACTTGTTGGCACCTAACAACAATAACATTGTATAGTTTGACTCATTTCACTATGTTCAATACACGGTCTTCACGATTGAAACCGGCTTAGTGGTCTGTTCATGTCTCTGGTTCATGCTTTTACTTAATCTTTTAAGCTGCTTCCTAGTTTTCCAGTTAATCGTGTGTGTGCTCACCACACAACAAGAAACAGCAATAGTCTATTTTTCTCAAGGCAAATAGAGTAAGTCGTTAGAATAATAGTGAAATAAACTTCTTGAGATGTAGTTTATATTTATCACTGTTCTAAAGGTAAGAAGACTCTTGTAATAAAGTGAAAATAATAAGGCAGGGGTTTATAAATATTGAGTCAAATCAAGTAGTGTTAAAACACATGTCAAGCCTCTAGCTAACAATGGGATTTAAAACTGAGACTTGGTAATAAGGTATTTTCCAATTGAACAGCATTTATTATGCTCATGGAAAAGCCTTCACATGTTACAATAGGTATAATGCCTTAGATTCCAGCAATTTAATTATGTATATGTTCTAAAATATTTATTTGTGTATCTAAATATATGAGGGGACACCCCCCCAAAATGGAAAAAAGCTCCACTAGGTGAGCATCCAGCAACTCACTCAGTTAGTGCACCCAGTGGTGTCACCTGGGAAGGTTCTCTCCGGTAACAGTGACTTTTTTTCGTGAAAGCCGTTTTGCTTGAACCTCGTTTTTTGTGATAGACAAATTAATAGAACAGCATGCAGCTGTGAAATTTTGTTTCCTGCTCATGAAAAATGCCACAGAAACTGTTGTACTGTTGAACACAGCTTGCAAGGACAGTGCTATAGGAAAAACTCAAGTGTACGAGTGGTTTTCTCATTTCAAAAAAGGTGAAATGTTGACTGATTACAAACCTCATTTTGGACATCAGTCATCTCGAAGGAATGAAAATGTGCATTTGGAGTTCGTTCCACCAAGTCCGACTGGTAATCAAGGTTTCTATTTAGAAGTTCTGGAAAGATTGTGTACCTGTGTGACAAAAAAGGCCTGATTTGTGGCAGACGGGGGCTGGTTTTTCCACCATGACAGAGCACCAGTTTTTGGCAAAAAATGCCAGGTCTTTCTTGCCCAGTGCACCTGACTCACCTGACCCTGCTCCATGCAACTTCTTTTGTTTCCGCAAATGCAGAGGAACATGAAAGGACAGCAATTTGACATAGAAGAGGTGAAGAAAAAAATGAAGGAGGTGCTTTCAGCCATCCAAACATGAGTTTGATAAATGTTTGCAAGAATGGAATCACAGATTTGACAAATGTGTTAAGTGTAATAGAGATTGCTTTGAGGGTGATAAGGTTGTTTTGTAAAAAAAAATGTAAATACTGGTTTTGGGAGGGTGTACCCCCTTGTATATTGATACATATTTAATATACCATATATATTGCCCTCATTGGGTGATCCTGACAAAACTAGTTTGGAGGAAAATCAAAACTATTAGAGAAATATAGTACTTTTCATATCTGATTGCAAACAATTAGCTCTAGAATCCATACAGGTAACTCAGCTATGTTAGGATATAGTGTTTCCACAGACTTTCTGTTCTTAGACATGCACTACATAATCTCAGCATGGTTAATTCGTAGAAATTTTTAAGTTTAGTATGAGCAAGGATACCTGATTTTTTTTACATCTGGGCATTTTTCAGTAAAGTTGGGCATTCCTTGCACAAACAATAAGCCAGATAAATAAGAAATAAATAATATTGCTTGACAAGTGGAAATTGGGGGGGGGGTGCGGAAGCAAGTGAATCCAATTAAATTGATAAATGTAACTTTTACTAGGTAGAGATAATTACAACCAACCCTTCTCTTTTACAGTGATTTTTTTTTCTGACAAATAGCCTAAACAACCTGTTTTACTTAAAGCCACTAGAATATTTTCCTAAACTTGCTCAAAAACAATGTTCAACTATGGCAGAATCAAAGATTCTTAAAAATGATTTGGCTTTAAAGATGGTGATACAGACACAGTGCTCACACTTAGAAATCATTTCAAAAGAAGAACACTTCATATGCGTTTTCCTGGAATTGATGTTTTCAGTCATTAAATGTACCCTTATTATTAATGATAATAATAAACATCATTGTAAGGTGAAGTAACTATTAGTGCCTTGCTGATTGCCCACTAACTAGATGAATCCCTTCCTATGTTTATTTAAATTTATTCTCACAGGGGAGTTTGTAGATAGCATGGTTTAGAATGGGAAGAATAAATTTCAGTACCAAAACTTTGACTTAATAAATAACACCTCCACACAGGAATAAAAAATGCTATGATATGGGTTGTTTCTATGGTGAAGATTTTATAATATTTACTTTATCTTGGTAAGAGTTATAAGTGGAGTTCTATGCTGTTTGTTCAGCCTATTATGCAGATGGTGCTTGATTAAAATCTATTTTAAACTACAGCGATTACTGCGAGATAGTGTGCATTAAACAGCCCTCCCAGCTCCATTAAGGGCTCTGGGACTGCTCCAGTTTATTTTAAATATGCTTATACATGTTTATAACTTCTCTGAGGACATTTCAGCATCAGGGATTCTTTTTCTTTGATAGTCTGTATTCCTGGGAAGTATAATCTAACAGCATTGTTAAAACATGCTTCTTTAAAGTGAAAGATTGGTGTTTCTTATGATAACTAGGTTAAATACATCACTATAATTAAGCAATAAAGCATGACAAGATGTGGATTGCCAGAAGTCTAAGAACACCTCAAAGGATTTTTAAAATACATTTTTAAAAGTAAATTACATGAAGTACGTGCATCTGTGTAAAGTTTCGGTGAGAGTAACATTTGTGTTTGTGTATATATTTATGTATTAGTGGTTTCACTCATTCCAAAATGAGCCCTTGTAATCAAGGCCACAAAGTAGAGCCTCAGCTCAGCTGTGCTTTTAGTGACGATTATTTTTTTATACAGTGTTTTAATGTGCTTCATATGTTTTCTTGCCTTGTCATTCTAAGCCTCAGTCTAGTGCTGTAGAAGGAGAAAGTGAAAATGTGTGACCATCCTCTATGCAAGTCACAAATGCTATAAAGGATATAAAGAGAAGACATTGTCCTTACTTTCAATATGCTCCTAGTTGCGTCTCAAAATCCAAACTCACTGACATTGAGTCGATGGCAACTCCTAGTGACCCTACAGGACAGAGTTCGAACTGCCCCCTGTGAGTTTCCAAGACTGTAGCTGTTTCTGGGCGGAGGAAACCAGCTCTTTCTCAGGTGGAGCAGCTGGTGGTTCAAACTGCAGACCTTGCAGATTGTAGCCCAACCCGAAATCACTACCCACCAGAGTTTTATTTTTGCACTATATCGTTTCTTCTGCATCCTAAAGATTATAATATCAGCATTACATTTTAATCTCTAGTCTTAAAATTCTCATAACTTTAGAAAATTTCTCCTGTAGAACAGTTATGTTCAATACAATAGCCAATATCTATCTCTAACTACTTATTAGATCCCCCAATACAAACTCACAAGACAAGAGGTTTTAACACAAACATCTTAGAACTCTCTCCCAATTCTAATGGGTAGAGGAGGATGCCCCTAAAGGCATCCTCAGGGCAAGAGTAAAACCCATAGAGTATAATGTCATGCAACCCATGGGGGAAAGGACACTCACAGAGAAACTTCACCAAATCGCCATTGGATTTGGTAACGTGACCACTGGTGACCCTATCAAGATTCCAGGACCAGAGGGAATGCATAGTGAGGTGAATTACAGGAGCACACACAACCTCCTGAAGGTTTGTTGTAAAGAAAAGGAGAAAGAGATGACCATACAGAACTTTGGATCACAGAGAACGTTTGTGTGCTAGTTGCTCTGACTCTCAAAACATTTAGATGCCACCTTAGTTAACTGGAGTTACCAAATCGAAACACCCCGAGGCTCAGGGCCATGAAGGCTTAAAGCCCAAGCAGGGTATGAGCCATGTGGATTCTTTCTTTAAGCCTCTCTGCTAGTTTTGGTGCCTTTCAGTAATCCTCGACATTCTTTGTAAATAGGTCTTCAAATATTGTGTGCACACTGTGTGCACGTGTGTCTCTGTGCTTACTCTGTGTTTGTTTTGTTAGGAACTGAGAAATAATTTTATATGGTATCTGCCCTACAGTAGAATGACCTCAACTGATTAATCACACCACACTATATTGCATGGTGGAAAGTAATTGGCTCAGCCCAAAGGCAAATCATCTAATTACATGTAACTCTACCATGGCTAACGGAACCCTGGTGTTGTAGTGGTTATGCGTCGGGCTGCAGTCCACATGATCTGCGGTTTGAAACCACCAGCAGCTCCGTGGGAGAAACACAGGGCTTTCTACTCCCGTAAACACTTAGTTCCCGAAACCCACAGGCGGCCGCTATGAGTCAGCATTGACTCGATGGCAGTGAGCTGCCATGGCTGTAGCTAGACTGATATTTGGCTGAACTGGAGACCGTAGCTTAGCCAGTTACAACCAAGTGAGAAGAGCACAGTTTAGAGGGAGTGACTGCGTCAACGGCTGCCCTTCCCTCCACATCTTGACTTCAGGTTATTTAAAGGCTTTCCGGGTGATTCTCATGTGATTCTCGTGCACGGCCATATTGAGAGACGCAAGTTCTCCAAGCCCTTTATGTCACCAATGGGGTCGATTTTTATCTGAATAAGATATAGATAGTTCACTGTATTGGGAGGATTAAAAACAACAGCAACCACAAAAATATAAGGTAAGGAGGCAAAACATTCAATAATCATAGTAACTACTAGAAAATAGTGTCCTTGGGGCATTATGATGATGACAAAGGCATCATGAGAGGGATTTGATCAGATAACAGAACTGGTTCCTATACTGTAGACTCATGTCATTCTATATCTGAAAGAAATCCTAGCCGAAAGCTGAGATAATATTAAAACAGAACCTTATAATATTCAAATGCATGTATCTTAATTATGTTCAATGTTGTTCTTTTCCATTTCTATTAGAATAACAATTTCATTTATCCAGATATTTGTGCTTGAGAAAATTTGACTACATTTTAAAACTGAACATAACACTGCTCAGAAATCTCTAGAATCTAGTTTCTTTCTAGATATGCACCCTTCAATATAGTAGCCACGGTCTCCACGTGGCCATTTTAACTAAAATTAAATTTTACATGTAGTTCTTCATTCACACCAGCCATATTCCAAGTACTCAGTAGCTCCATATTGAATAATGCAGATTTTAGAAATGTTCCATCATTTCAGAAAGTTCTGCAAGACAGCACTGATCTAGAGTACTGAATATGATCATCTTTAATGTCACTGCATTGCTAAGATTCACGGAAATATTCCATAAACCTAAATGTAAAATCAAGTATGCATTCAGCTTTATTAATTACTGTCTTTAAAATCATAATTTGGATGACAGGATCAACTCAGAAGAACATTAATTAGATTAATTATCAAACAGTGTTAGTACAAGAGAAATTCCCTGCTGTCTTAGTTGTAGTTAAAGATAAAAAGAAGATGGATAATCAAGGAATAATACTTAATAGTGTAGTAATATTATTAAGTGAGTTCACCAAATTATTTTAAAGCTAAGTCAACTGAGTTAGGAGAATAATAATTGAGCATATGTGAAATATGAAGCGCTCGCTGAACAAAATGCAATAGTAATAACTCCACTTAAAAGACATCTGTGTCTTTGTGATTTGTGGGTGAGTATGTGAAAGTTGCAAATGAAAGCAGCAGTTGGTGTTGGCCCCCAATTTCCTCACTTTTCCTGTAGTTCTATATGCATAGCCCCTAAGTGGCACTAAAGATTGAGGATTTGGCTGCTAAGCCAAAGGTTGGGGGTTTGAGGTCACCGAGTGTTGCCTTGGAAGCCAAGGCTGGTGAACTGCGTCTGGAAGGTCAGGTCATTGAAGACCCATGAAGCCCAGGTCTACTTTGCCACACATAGGATTTACCATATGTCAACATCAACTTGAGAACAGCTGGAGGCGTTTTTGTTTTAATGATACTTTGCTTTGTATTTTAGATCAGTGGTGGAGAGAAGCGACCTGCCTCTGACATGGCAAAAAAACAAAAAACCCCTAAGAAAAAGAAGAAGAAGGATCCAAATGAGCCCCAGAAGCCCGTGTCCGCCTACGCACTATTCTTTCGTGACACCCAAGCGGCCATCAAGGGCCAAAATCCCAATGCTACCTTTGGCGAAGTCTCCAAAATTGTGGCTTCCATGTGGGATGGCTTAGGAGAGGAGCAGAAACAGGTAAGAAGCTCCAAGTTAGGTGGAAATCCATGTGACTTAAAGAAATGATTGCATCCTGAAAAATGATTTCTGAGTGCCGGGGTAAATTCTTCTGTTCCTAGAATTAAGGCTAGACTTTGTGGAACCTTTACATAGCTTTAGACTCATTTATTGCTCTTCCATAAATAGCATGTCAATGTATTTATTTCAGTTTACATAGCGTAGTTTCTTTTGGAAAAAAATTCACATATCTTAGCCAGAATTGGCTCCTTCCTTAATATTACCCATGTGAACATAAAAACTAAAAACATTCTGCAAGTGTTTTGAAAACAGTCCACACCTCTCTGCAGCACTTACTTGTCACCCCTTTGTCATTAAATTCCACTTTTCTGTTTGCTAAATGAAGCCCAAATTTAAGAATTTCTATCCTTAGCTATTTCTTTAAGACTGCTGGGGTATGTTCTTCCACCGCTCATATATCTCTAAATTGTGCTAAATAAGGTAAAATGATTGCTTTTCTCCTTCATGGATTGCTGTGATGTGACCAAGGCCTATGAGCAGGGAAGCCGGTGAGACAATTGTCATCTCAGCCACTGCATCTTAAGGAGGAAGGGGTGTCGTGGAGAGAGAATCAGTTCTCCCGCCTCAGCAAAGAACTGCAATGGAGCCCATAGGCCCAAACCTGGAGCAAGATTGCCATTGCTGCCATAGAGAATTGCATGGTCACTGAAAGGAAATTGAACCAGCGTTATTATTAAAATACAAGTAAAGCACATTGAAATGTATATGTAGATGCCACGTTGGCTACCATAATATCCCAAATTGCATTAATGGTATC
>NW_022103896.1:87613986-87619132 GCF_000313985.2 Echinops telfairi | reverse complement strand
TATAATGTCCTTCAGCTTCAACCATGTTATGAAGTTCTATTCAGACTCATCTTTATTCTTTAACATTGCATAATGTTCCATTGTGTATAGTGCAAAGGTTGATCCATTCTCCCACAAATGACATTGAGGTTGTTTTCATCTTTTATTGTGACTGGTGCTACCATGAACCTGGCATGCATCTATCTGTGTCCTGGCTCTTATTTCTCTGAGATGTATACCAGCAAGGGTGATTTTTAGGTCCTGTGGTATATCTATTCCTGACTTTTTGAGGAAACCTTATACTGCTTTCAACTGTGGTTGCATTGATTTATAGTTCAAGCAGCAGTGTATGGGGTTCCAGGCTCTCCACACCCTTGCTGGCATTAGTTGTTTTCTGAATTGTTATTAATCTTGGGGTGAGGTGATTTCTCAATGTTGTTTTGATTAGCATCTTTCAATTGCCTAATGATCATGAGCATTTCATCAGGTGTTTGTTAGCAGTCTGAATGTCTTCTTTGGTGAAGTTCATGCCCTCATCGCATTTTAATTGGGTCATTTGTTTTTTTCTTGTTGAGGTGTTCAAGGTTTCTATACATTTTAGATATTAGTCTCTTGCCTGATCTCTCACTGACACATGTTTTCTCCAGTATATGGGTTCTCTTTTTACTCTTTTGGTGAAATATTTTGATGTACATAAGTACCTAATTTTTTAGGCGTTCCAGTCATCTAATTTATCTTCTGATTTTGTATTTTTCATTATGCTTGAGAGGGTATTTATGCCACTTGTTAGGGCCCTAAATTTGTCCTTTTTTTTTCATTTTCCACTGCTGATCTCTAGAATTCTAGGTTTTACAGTTAGGTCTGTGATCCATACTGACTTCTTTTTGTGAATGGTATGGGATACGGATCCTATTATATTCTTCTGCAAATGGATATCCAGTTTTGTTAGCATCATTTATTAAAGAGACTGTCTCTTCCACATGTAATATGTTTCAGTCTTTTGTCAAAGATCCACTCTCTGTAAGTGGATAGATTCACTTTGGAGTTGTCAACTCTACTCAGTTGGTCAGAAGTATCTATTATTGTACTAGTACTAGGCTGTTTTGACTACCATGACTGTTGTAGGTTTTGAAATCAGTTAAAGAGAGGTTTCCTACTTTGTTCTTCTGTAGTGGTACTTTGCCAATCCACGTTCTCTTTCCAGTCTATATAATGTTGATGATTAGTTTTTTCCATTTCATTAAAGAATGATGTTGGAATCTTGATTTGGACTGCAGGATATCAGTAGATTATTTGGGGTAGTATTTGCATTTTCACAGTGTTAAGTCTCCTTATCCAGGATTACAGTGTTTCCGTCAATTTATGTAGATCTCTATTCTTTGAAGTAGTATTTCATAGTTTTCTTTCTACAAGTCCTTTGTTTCTCTGATTAGATTTATTCCTGACTATTTCATGTTTGGGGTGGCCATTGTGAATATTATGCCATTTGAAAAAATAACTTACTTTTTTTGTCACTTGTTTTTGTTGTTGCTGTTTTGTTTTGTTTTCTTTTGTTGTCTTGTTTTTGTGTTCAGTAGGACCAGCAGTTTAGAGAGGGACACGGTGTATGGGGGGGGGGGTGTCAACCAACCTAGGGACAAGGGAACAACAAGTGATCTAAAGTGAATGGCAAGGAGGGCGTAGGATGCATGATGGGGCTTGTTCAAGAGCAATGCAGCCGAGAGAAATTACTGAAACCCGAATGAAGGCCAAACATGAAAGTGGGACAAGAGGAAACTAAAAGGAAATAGATGAAAGAATTAGGAGGCAAGGAACATTTATAGAGGTTTAAATACATGCATGTACATATGTAAACATATTTATGTATAATGATAGCAGCATAGATCTATGTACATATTTTTAAGTATTAAGATAGCAGACAGACAATGGGCCTCTACTCAAGTACTCCCTCAATGCAAGAACACTTTATTCTAATAACCTGGCATTCTGCAATGCTCACCTTCCAAACACAATCGCTGAAGGCAAAATGGGTGCATAAACAAATGTGAAGAAAGCTGATGGTGCCTGGCTATCAAAATACATAGCATCTGGGGTCTTAAAGGCTTGAAGATAAACAAGCAACCATCTAGCTGAGAAGCAACAAAGCCCACATGGAGGAAACACACCAGCTAGCTGTGTGATCATGAGGTGTCAATGGGATCAGGTCTCAGGCATCAAAGACCCAGAACAGAAAATCATATCAGTGTGAATGAGGGGAAGGGAAGTGTGAAGTGGACCCAAAGCCCATCTGTAGACAATTGGACATCCTATACAGGACATCCTATATACAAGGAAAAGGCGAGCCAGTCAGAGTGCAGGATAGCACAATGAAACATACAACTTTCCTCTAGTTCTTTAATGCTTCCTCGTCCCCCCTCCTCCCTCCTACTATCATGATCCCAATTCTACCTTACAAATCCAGCTAGACCAGAGCATGTACTCTGGTACAGATAGGAGCTGGAAACACGGGGAATCCAGGACAGATGAACCTTTCAGGACCAATAATACCAGTAGTGATACCAGGAGGGTAAGTGGAAGGTGGGAAGTGAAAGGGTGAACCAATCACAATGATCGACATATAACCCTCTCCCTGGGGGATGGACAGCAGAAAGTTGGTAAAGGGAGACAGTGGTCAGTGTAAGACATGAAAAAAATAATAATAATTTATAACTCAGCAAGTGTTCATAAGGGAGGGGGTTGGGGAAGGTGGGGGGAATGAGCTGATACCAAGGGCTCAAATAGAAAGAAAATGTTTTGAGAATGATGTTGGCAGCATATGTACAAATGTGCTTGCCACAATGGATGGATGGATTGTGATAAGAGCTGTACAAGAACCCCCAATAAGATAATTTTTTTTAAAAAAAGAAGGAAATACCTGTAGAAAAAAAATTAAAATTTTTAATTTTAATTAGCCTAGGATTTCAGCCTAGGAAACAAACAAACAAAACAAAGATTCCCTGAATGCAAAATATTGAATGATGCTCCTGGAAAAGCCTTCGTATGGCTGTGACCTGATTAACAGACTAGACTCCACCCCTAGAACCTATCTATCAAGTTGACATGAAATTATGTAACTACCACAGCATAGTCAATAAAACACATGTAAGCATCTTTTTTGTATTCTTTGCTCTCCAAGATCCATCTGATGTCAGCAATGATAACCCTTATTCCACGTCCTCTTCTGAATCTGGCCTGAACTCCAGCAGCGTCCTGTCAATGTACTGATGCAACCATTGTTGGATGACCTTTTGTAAAGGTTTATTTACGTGTGATGTTAATGATACTGTTTTATTATTTGAGCCTTCTGTTCAGTCACCTTTCTTTGGAATGGGTACAAATATGGATATCTTCCAGTCAGTTGGTCCTAATGAGGTATTGGCCTCCTCTAGGTTTGGCTTTTATCATTTGCATTTCCTGGCATAAATGAATAAGTGCTTCCAGTGCTTCCTCAACATCTTGAAACATTTTCATTGGTATTCCATCAATTCATGGAGCCTTGTTTTTAGTAGTACTTTCAGTGCAGCTTAGCCTTCGTCCTTCAGGACCACTGGTCCTGCTACATCTTGAAATGGCAGAATGTTAACTAGTTCTTTATGTATTCTTTCCATCTTCTTTTTTTTATATTTGACTCTGTTTGTTTTTTAAAATTTCACAAAGAAATCTTGTTTCATATATTTCAGTAGTTGAATAACACTCATAAAAGTTGGCCAATCACCATCACAATTAATTCCAGGATATTTTGTCTCCCTGCTATTCATTGCTGCTAGCTCCCCATTTCTTACCAGCCTCTCCTGTTATACCCCTTTGAATCCATTGATCCGATTGTTTTCTCTATAGGTTTACCTAATCTGCACTTTATATACACAGAAACATACAAAATCAAGACAATACAAACAGCCCAACAAGAGTGCAACAGTGAAATTAAGAAAAGCATCAGTCAATAACAAAGCAGAAACTATTAAAACCTGGAGCAAGTATACATTAGTCACGAGGGAGATCAATGACAAGGTGTCACATTTGGACCTAACTATGTTGCAGTCACCCATCCTACACTGTACTTACTCTCTCTGATAACAAGGCCGTTCCCATCTCTGCTACACAGTCAGAAGGGATTTTCATCAGTGGCTGAATCTGCATGAGATACTCTGCAAATGGCTTTTGGGCTTTCGCTGTCATCCACAGCCTTCTGCACACTGGGTGTTCAGAATTTAAGCTCTAATACCATTTCCTCCAGCAGGTTTGATTTTTATTATTTGTATTTCTTGGATCACACGTGCTGCTGTGCTTCTTTTGTGTAGTCTTAGTTGGTTGTTCATTTAGATGACTGCTTATTTTGAGACAAGCCTTTAATCCCCCAAATGCTATTCTTTCTGATAGCCAGTCACCATCTGCCTTTTCTACCACCTTTTGCTACAGCACTTATATCTTCAGCGATCACTTCATGATGGTGTAGGGATTGAGCAGGGCCATGTCATAAGGGCTAATTGTTCCTAGATTGGGGCTGCTATTAAGTGAAAGCTCAAAATTCATTCTTGTAGCTATGGTTTATATAGGTACCTGCTTCACTTGAAAGTCATCATTATTATTTTATTGAAGGACATTAGAAATTATTCCCATGAGATATATGGTAGTTCTATAGATATTATCATTTATTTAGTCACTGGTACAGATTTTTAAACACTGTCAAGAAAAAGAAAATACACATATGTAGAACAACTTTTTAGACCAAAATGGGATTGTTGATTCGTACAGATTAATAACTTAAGTGACTGTATTATTTACAATTACAATGCGTATTGGTGATAGGGTAAATTTCATTAATGCTCTTCGACAAAGGCAAAGAGGGGGTGAAATAGCACACATGGGGTAGTCTTGCACTGCCACTGATGGAGCACCTCCAGGCAAGACTTTTGAACCTACGCACAATGACTTTCACATCAATGTTCTTGAGAAAGTCACACTCTGTTTCTTCTCACAGTGGGGCATTTCACCCTGAGGTATTTCAGTTAATTTAACCCAATGGAGCTGTCTTTCAAGATCCAGCCTGCTTAGTGGAGTTCCAAATTGAATAATTCTGGCATGCTCTATGAGAGATGTCTAAGGCAGAAGTCTAAAGTCTTGGTTGTCT
>NW_022103896.1:87610822-87612115 GCF_000313985.2 Echinops telfairi | reverse complement strand
AGGACTTCCTTGCTCTGCTCCCCTTGCTGTTCTGTTCCACACCCTTAGTGTTTTGCCTCGCTGTGGTGGGTCAGGTCAGGCGCAATTCCCACACTGTGTTTCCAGTGTTGTCCCCTGTAGGGCTATAGGTCAGTGAAAGATGTTATGTCTGGTAGTGGGACTGGCCATATATTCCTCTCTGTGCATTGGCTGCTCTGAGCAGGGATACCCATCCTCGAGGCTTGGTGGACCTGGATGTGCTCCACTCTCTTCCTCCTCCTTCATTTGCTCCTGTGTGCTCTGATCACACATGACCCTCTCCCTGAGCTGTAGCTTCAGTGCTGTCCTCTGAAGTGAATTCTTTTGGAGGGGCGGCTTTCCCTTAGTTGGGATTGGGGGAATTACTGTTTTATATATGTTTATGGAGTCTATTGGCTAGAATTTTGTTAAGGATTTTTATGTCTATGCTCATGAGACATATGGGTCTATAATCTTCTATCTTTGTGTGGTCTTTGCCTGGTTTTAGTATCCAGATTTTGTGAGCTTCATAGAATGATTTTGGAATGGGCTTTCACCATTTGGTATGTTCTGGAACAATGTATGTAATATTGGTAGACTCACTGAGTACTTGCTAGAATTCCCTTGTGAAGCCATCTGGTTCTGGGTTTTTCTTGGTTGGAAGTTTCTGGATGAGCTTCTTTATTTCTTCTTGTGTTATGATTCTCGTGAGGTTTTCTACTTCTGTCTGAGTTCATTTGGGCAAGTGATATATTTCTAGGTATTTGTCCATTTCTTCTAAACTGTCACATTTGTTGGGGTACAGTCTTTCATAGTAGTGTGTTGTTATTCTTTTTATTTCATTTGGATTTGTTGTGATGTCTACTTTTACATCTCTTATTCTAAGTAGTTGCACCTTTTCTTTCTTTTCCTTTGCCATTGATCTTTCAACTTTGTTAATCCTTTCAAGGAGCAAACTTCTTGTCTTTTTAATTTTTTCCACTGCTTTTGCTGGCTGGTTGGTTTTCTAGTTTATTTCTTTCTGTTCGGATCCTTATGGTTTCTTTTCTTGTGTTGTTCGAGGGTTTGTGTTGTTCCCCGTATTCTAGTTATTGGAGGTATTGTGTTAAGGTATCGATTTTGAATTTCTCATATTTTTTCATGTATGCTTTGATTGCTATAACTGATAACTTAGTTTTGGTGTGATGTGATATCATTCTTGTTTCTTTCAAGGAATTTTAAAATTTCACGCCTTATTTGATTCAGTACCCAGTTGTTTTGCAGTATCTTGTTCAATACCCATGTTTTTGTCTTTAT
>NW_022103896.1:87607868-87609472 GCF_000313985.2 Echinops telfairi | reverse complement strand
TGTTGAAAGTCCAAGACTATTCTAATTGCTACCCCTTACTATGTGACAGCTCTTTTTTATCTCTGGCTGCTCTTAGAATTTTTCCCCTGCCCTTGGAGAGTGTTCCTAAGGATGTCGTGGTGTTTTTCTTTTGGTGTCCCTCTTGATGTAGTTCTCTCAGCTTTCTGTACAGTGATCTTTTCATCCTTTAGGCTCTGAGAACATTTTCTTCCAGGAATTCTTAGACTATTCTCTCCATGATTTCTTTTCTTCCTTCATCTTCTGGAATCACTGTAAGTTTTAGATTGTGCCTCATGATTGTGGCCTACATTGTTCTTAGGCTTTCTCCTTCGCATTTTCTGTTGCTTCTTCTTCTCCAAGACTGGAGTCCAAAGTTCTGTCTTCAAGCACACTAATTCGGGTTTCCAGCTCTCTAATTCTTTTTTATGCTTTTTTCTATAGTGTTGTATAATTCTGTTATCATAGTATTTAACTTCTGTGTTTCTGTTTGGAGGTTTTTTTTGGTAAGACTTATAGTGAGGTTTCTAGATTTTCTGTTTTTTCCTTTTGTCTCAGACACTTCATTCATCTTTTATACATGCACAATCATCATTCTTCTGAATCTTTTTCTGATAATTCCACAGCTTGTTCAGTTTCACCCATTTTTTTTAGATATCCATGTTATTCACTTATTTGTGTCTCTTCCTCTTTGTGTGTGTGTGTGTGTGTGTGTGTATACCAATGTTTTCTGTTATTTCTTGACATTTGGGTATAACTGTTATAGATGGAAGGGAGGTAGAATTGTGTAGCAGTAGTAATTCTGTTGAATGTTATAGTAAAGAAATAATAAACACTTCAGGCCAATTATCGGGAGGCTTATGATAGATCAAAGAGTGGAAGGGAAAGCAATGGATGGCAACAGGAGAAAAAGAGGATCAGGTAGTGCTAAATTAATGGGTTGTAGAAAAAGAAAGAGAAAATTCCTTAGTTTGAAGGACAAAAGAAAGGGTAATATGGATTGAAATTGATTGTAAGAGTAGTATGAGCTTTTGATTCGAAGAAAACATAAAGAAAGAAAAAGATTCAAGACATTTTTCTTTAAAAAGAGAAAGAAAGCTATTGGTCTTTGGATTCTAAGAGTATTATGACTGGTGTGGGTGAGAGAAAGGTATGTTTCCTGGAAAAGGATGGAATGTCCAGGTGGGTTCAGGACCTGTGTTGGAAGCTCAAAGGGAGATCACTTGAGCAGTGACAGTCAGTGCCTGCGGGGGAGTGACTCCACCTGGTTGGGGGTTTGGGGGTGGCTAGAATATGTTTGTGCTCTACAGGGACCTGGAGGCAAGGAGGTTGAGTGAAATGGCAGGATATGGAGAAGTTTCTTAAGGCAGGCCTGGTCTGCGTGAGTATGGAGGTGATCAGGCTGATTCCTTTTAAGAGGCAGGGGTCTCTGAAAAAGATAGGAATAGGGGATAGCAGGGCTGGGCACATCGTGTTGGAAAGTCTTGCTATTCTTATTTCTGAAGAGCCCTCTGGTCTTCCGAGACACATTTGTTTGTCCTTACAGCAGTTCGTGGTACTTTCAATGTTCTTCGCCAGCACCACAATTCAAGTGCATTGATTCTTCT
>NW_022103896.1:87601833-87607158 GCF_000313985.2 Echinops telfairi | reverse complement strand
CCTGTTCGATGTCCAACTTTCGAATGCATGTGAGGCAATTGCAAACACCATGGCTTTGGGTCAGGCAAAGTAACATTGGGTCCTCAAAGTCACATCCTTGCTTTGCAATATTCTAAAGAGGTCTTGTGCAGCAAATTTACCTAATCCAAAGTGTCTTTTGTCCTCTTGTCTGTTGCTTCCATGATCATTATTTATGAATCCAAGCAAGACAAAGGTTGACAACTTGCACCTTTTATCTGTTTATCATGATGTTACTTATTGGTGCGGTTGGGAGGATCTTGGTCTTCTTTGCATTGAGTTATAATCCATACTGAAGGCTGCAATGTTTGATCTTCATCATGAAGTGATTCCAGTCCTCCTCACTTTCAGTGAACAAGGTTATATTATCTGCATATCACAAGTTGTTAGGAAGCTTTCTTCCAATTTGATGCCATATTTTTCTTCATATAATCCAGCGTCCCTGATGAGTTGCCCAGCATACAGATTGAATAAGTATGATGAGAAGATGCTCCCCTGTTGCATACCTTTGCTGGTTTTAATCTATGCAATATTCCCTTGTTCCATTCACACAACTGCCTTTGGATCCAAGTAGAAGTTTTGTATGAGCACAATGAAGGGTTCTGGAGCTGCCATTCTTCTCAAGAGAATCCACAGTCTACTGTGGTCCACACAGCCGAATGCCTTGGTTAGTCAATAAAATACAAGTAAACATCTTCCTAATATTGTCTACTTTCAGCCAAGATTCATCTGACATCAGCAATGATATCCCTTATTCCACATCCTCCTCTAAATCTGGTCTGAAACTTTGACAGCTCCCTGTCAATGTCTTGCTGCAACCATTCAATTTATATATATTCTGTTATAGTCAAGACATACAGATTCTGATATATAATAAACACATAGGGGGCACATAACCAAATGCCTCACAAATATGGTTGTCTGGGTTTGAAGGCTTAGAACCACAGTCTTTTCGGACAACTCAGTCAATTGGTATAGCTTATTGTTTATTAAGTTTATGCTTTAGATGCTAGTTTGGTGAGTAGTGTCAATGGACTTAAAAATTCATGAGCGACCTGATCCCCAGCCTATCGTGGGAATGGCACCAGACCTAAAATTTCATTCCATTGTGCTTAGTTTTTCCATGGGTGACTAACTCCATAGCAGCTAACAACAACAAGCCATACAAACCTGGGGAGCAATTTTGGCCACTCTGAAATGATTTGTCCTCTGCTTTGTGCTCTTTCAATCAAATAGAGAATAGCCATCTTTTTAGATGATCTTGCCTAACAAAGCTAGTGAGACCACAGATCATCCAACAAAATGCAGTTTATAATACACAAAGCGTGCAGGCTCATTCCAGGGACAAACAATTAGAGAGTCGAATAGATACAATCAGTTTCTGTACGTGCAGGAGAAAGCATATTGCATGGGCAGGCTGCAGCTCTGCTCCTAAGTGGTAGCCATCTCTACCAGTTTAAAAGAATTGCCAGCAGAGTAAACATACCTGACTGGAATTCACAATTGGGTACCAAGAAAATTTCTGCAAAATATCCCAGTGTTATTACCACCTGTTCTGTCCCATTATGTTGACTCATTATGGAAGCCTAAGATAGCTTGGTTTCAAACTAAAGTAGTTGTATTTTACTTTCATTTAATATTCAAATTGGGAGCGCACATCTTATTTATTTTGAAAGGACTGTTGTCAGAGCGGAGTGTTAAGCTTCACATTTTAGGACCAATGTACATGTTCAAAACATGCCGGCCTGATGCTTACTGGACTTGTATAAGCAGCTGGTTCAAATAATAGCAAGGATTCCAAGTGCCACCGCTGTTCAAAAACGCCTGTTGGCTCCGTTAGCCCGCAATGATGAACAGCAACAAATATCAACACAAGCTAGGAAAAATGGACAAACCCTTGGTGACTTATTTGGAGCTTAGAAAATTACAAAATTTAAGGGAAAACAGCCATTAGTGAGATTGCAATTGATTGTTTTCTTGACAGTCAGAGAGGACATGACGAAGAGATGCAAGGTGCGTTCAGATCACGTGCGGTCTTCAAATGGAGTGTAGGCACAGGGAAGGAGTCGGTGCAGCATACAGATCTTTATTTTCAGAATCCAGGGAAGAAGTAGATTTACTCTGCTTTCTGTGAAGACCCATTCAAAGAAGAAAAATCAAAAGGAGGCTAAAACAAGTGATAAAAATCCTCAGAGGAGCACAGACCTCCCTTATGAATCATTTCTACCAAAACCACTGAATAAACTTCATGTTTCAGGGATCTTGCTTGGACTAGGACCAAAAATGTGTTTGGCATTCCAACTGGAGGTTTTCAGTGCTAATGAATTGTAAGACATTGGAGAGCCCATTCCAGAGACGTACAAAGTTGTCTAAAAGGCACCAGATGGAGAAAGGGAAATAAAACTTAAGTATTGCTGTGATGTTAGGTTTTGATGCTTAGTTTTCACTGGCTGAAACCAACAAAAAAAAAAACAAAGTTAATAATATGTCCTTTGTGTTAGACTCTATAGAGTTTCAATAACTAATCAGCATCTTTTTTATGAGGTGCTATCAAAATTTTCATCTATCTACATAATACGTGAATTATCTTATCCTGGTTATGGGAACAGAGGACCTGGGTCCACAACGATGATATGGTGCAAGTCACATAAAATAAAAAGCCTATTAAATCAGAATCTGTGCAGCTGCGAAGCAAAAAAGATTGGTCCAAAGAGCTATAAGTAGAAAAAGAGAGTCACCTTCAATCGGAACCAGATGTAAATCACTAAATGAACCTCCAGTCCCTAATTGGAGACACAGTCGGGCTGTAACACATTTAGCAAATTACAAACAAAATGTTCTTGTTTACATTGCATTCAATGGCTTTAAAGCTTCAGCCAAAGAGCTAAATAAACATGCTGTTTTGCTAAAAACAGAGCAGAAGGCCTCTTCAGAGAATGGTGCGTTCGGCAGACAGTACAGCACACGTGAGCCTAGAGAGTGTATTTTCGTTAATGCTTCCCCGTCGTGGAAGAGGAAAATGGATTTACCTCGTGATCCTGAGTCTAACGAGCAGATTTCACTTTCAGGAAACTGGTTTGCAAACTGTGACATATGCCTTCTTTCAGGATGCATAATTCATATCCAAGGGTATTAGCCTTAGCAGTTCAGCTCCAAAGCAACACCTCATTATTTTATCCCTCAGTATTTATTCCTATGTTTGACGCCTCATGAAATTACCGTTAATGTGTTTATATAAGGGCAAATCTGACACAAGTGGGAAGAATATAATTTCCCACTCGCTCTTTCCTACTACTGTGTCCTCTTCCCCTGGTAGAAGTGGCAAGTGTAAATAGTTAATTTGCTTCAATTATGAGCCTGTCCTGGTAAATTAGAAGCAGCAGGGATATGAAGAGCCAGAATTATACTTGTGAGGCAGCTGACAAATCCTCAGAGCCCACGGAATCAAATCATTTACTCCTCATTGCCGCTCAGACACTCGCTACATAAAGTCTGGTGGGCTTTGCTCTCATTTTATTATAAAATTTTGCTTTTATGTCAGCAGTACTTAAAGTTAACTAAAATCCTGTTACACTCTAACATTCACACATGTGTTTATCTTCCTTAGAACCATTTGGTGTTTTCCTGACTTCCTAAGAACTAGAAATGGCTAAGATTTTTTTTGTTTTTCAGCAGAAGGAGGAGTGAAAAGATCCTGTAGAGCAGGGGCCCTCCAGCTTTTAAACAGGGGCCAGTTCACTGTCCCCCAGACCCGCTGGAGGGCCGGATTATAGTTTAAAACAAAACTATGAACAAATTCCTCTGCACAGATCTTATTTTGAAGTAAAAAAATAAATGGGGCAAAAACACCAGGCGGACAAGATAAATGCCCTTGGCGGGCCATATGTGGCCCGCGGGCTATAGTTTGAGGATGCTTGGGAGTGTAGAACAAATGTGAATTTACAAACTGTAAAATATAAGAAATTTAAAACTGGCTAGTTATATGGGGTGTTGAGCATCTTTTACTTCTAAATTGTAGATATTTAAGTGTATATAGAATTATTGATACACAAATTTGATTACTGTATATCTTCATAGGCATAAATTTATATAGCTGTATAGCACACATAAATGCTTTCACATAGTGGAGCATATTTCACTTACAGTTTTCATGACATTGGTAGGAAGATGATTCTAACTGAAGAGTCAACTCTGTTGTGCTTTATGTATTACCATATCTATAGTGGAGCCATAATTACAATACAATATTACAATATAGAAAAATGTTCAGGGTAGGTACAACACCTGTATAGCAAACCCTCTATTGCCATTGATGTACATTTTGACTTAGAAGTAATTCAATAATTATCTAAGAGTCATGCTAATGCTGATTCATAGGAAGAACAATCTGAGGTTAGGGCTTATACTTGAGCACCTGTAATATACGAAGCATGCCCTGAATGCTGGGGCTTCAGCAATAAACTGAAAGACAATGTCGTGCCAGCCAGTGTCTGGCAGCATGGAGGGGATTTTTCAGTCATTAGGAGGAATAACTGAAACAGACACGTATCTTATAACACGATTAGATTTGATCCACACCACTGTTCTGCCAAATACTTGTTATAAGACATCGGGTAGAATAATCACCCTTTCTCAGTCTCTCTTTTCTTATCTGTAAAATAGGGGTAGAAACACTGATGCAACGTTCTTGTTGGGAGAATTTGCTGGTGTTAGTTACTGTCGACTTGGTCTGACTCCTAACAGCCTTATGTGTGTGTAATAAAACAGCTCCATAGGGTTTTCAGAAGTGTGGCCTTTGGAAATAGATTGCTAGGCTGCCTTGTGAGGTGTCTGTAGGTGGATTTGAACCATCAACCTTTCAGGTAGTAGTCAAGCATGTAACAATCCACCCAGGGACTTCAGGGACTTGTAGAAAAATTAGAGGATAGAAAGATATAGCTAGTGTGTGTGTGTGTGTGTGTGTGTGTGTGTGTGTGTACAGATAGCTAGATATGAAGTGGCCTTTTGACTTATGCATTTGACTGGCTGCTAACTACAAATTTGGTGGTTCAAATCCACCAGGATTTCCATGGAAGAAAATAAAGATTTCTGCTTCTGTAAAGATTGACAGGCTTGGAAACCTAATGCTCTAGTCTCCCCTGTAGAGTCACTATGAGTTGGAATTTACTCAAAAGTTGTGAGTTTGATGAAAAGTAATCCAATCAAGACATACTTTTTTTTCAATCATTTTATTGGGGGGCTCATACAACTCTTATCACAATCCATACATACATCAATTGTATAAAGCACATTTGTACATTCATTTCC
>NW_022103896.1:87589562-87600634 GCF_000313985.2 Echinops telfairi | reverse complement strand
GGGAGGAAGCATTTAGGAACTAGAGGAAAGTTGTATTTTTCATCGTTGATACATAGCACCCTGACTGCCTCATCTGAGCGGGAGAGTGAGGAGCGGAACACAAAGCCCATTTGTAGGCCACTGGAGATCCCCTTGCAGAGGGGTCTCGGGGAGGAGACAAGACACTATATCTTTTGATAGCCAGGCTCCATCAGCTTTCTTCACCACATTTGCTTATGCACCTGCTTTGTCTTCAGTGATTGTGTTGGGAAGGTGAGCATCATGGAACACCAGTTTAATAGAACAAAGTGTTCTTGCATTGAGGGAGTACTTGAGTAGAGGCCCAATGTCCATCTGCTTCCTTAATACTAAACCTATACGTATATGCACATAGATCTACTTCCTCATCCTCATATATAAATATATTTACTTATGTACATGCCTTTATTTAGACCTCTATAAATGCCCTTTGCCTCCTAGCTCTTTCCTTTATTTCCTTTGACTTTCCTCTTGTCCCACTATCATGCTTAGCCTTGATTTGGGTTTCAGTAATACCTCTCAGTTACATTACCCTTGATCACACCCTATCAGACCTCCTGCACCCTCCTCACCAACGATTTGGATCACTTGTTGTTCCCTTGTCTCTGGGTTTGTTAACACCACTTCCTTTCCCCCACCTCCCCCTCTCCGATATCCCCCCAGAATGATCAGTCCCGCTGTTTTCTCCTCCAGATTATTTATCCAGTCTATCTTATTTAGACAGACCTGCAAAGATAATAACATGCACAAAAACAAGACAGAGCAAAACCAAACAACAAAAGAAAACAAAACAACAACAAAAAGCCAGTGACAAAAAAGCCCACACAACAACAACAACAACAAAAAAGAAAAGCTTATAGTTAGTTCAAGGACTGTTGGTCTTTAGGAGTGTTTTCTGGTCGAGTCTAATGGGGTGCCAAGCCCTGGCCCAAAGTCTATTTTTGGTATTCCCTGGGGACTTCGTTGCTCTGTTGCCCTTTTGGTTGCACGACATTAATGTTTTGCCTCTGTGTGGTGGGATCAGATCTGGCGGAATTCCCACACTGGGTCTCCAGTGTTGTCCCCTGTAGGTCTATGGGTCAGTGAGGGATGTTGTGTCTCAGTGGAGCCAGTGATATGGTCTTCTCTGTGCATTGTCTGTGCTGAGCAGGAATATCGTCCTCAAGGCCTGGTGGGCCAGGATGTGCTCCACTCTCCTTCCTCCCCTTCATCTGCTCCCGTGTGCTCTGATCAGACATGTCCCTCTCCCTGAGCTGCAGCTTCAGTGCTGTCCTCTGAGGTAAATTCTTTTGGGGGGAAGGGCAGCTGTCCACATAGTTGGGATTGGTGCCAGCCCCTCAGACCAGGCATACTTTTCAATGCCTTTTTGGTTCTATAGCTTCTGTGCCTTAAATTATGTGGTATACATATAGATTCTCAAGTACTGTATATTACTTACTTGAACATCGGACTCATCCTAGTCTCCTGCATTTAATAAACTGATCATTATTTTTGAGGCTCTCTTGAGTCTAGGTACTGTTCCTGGTATTGGTCATTCCAGAAACAGGTTACATCAAAATTGCTTATCTGCCCTTTTGGATCACACAAGTGTTTTGCTGTAATACTTTGAATCAAGTGAATCCTCTAAATCCTACTTCCTAAACTTACTTGATTTGGGGACCACTTAAGAAAACTTCTGAGCAAGTGACATGAAATGGAAATTTAACCACATTTATGTTCAACATGGAACATAGATGCACTTAAATAATAAGAACATTGAAAGAAGCCACAAATTTTAAATTTCTAAAAAGATATGGAAGGAAATTGCAGCTAGTTTATCATTCCTCCTATATTCTAACAATTTTCTGTAACAATAAAAGTTTCACTTGAAATAAATACATTTGAAATGCCTTTTACTTTAGTTTTTTGTAGTATTTGACTAGAATTCAGAACTGAAAGAATTTTAAAGGTTTTCTTTTTGTTTCTGTAAGAATTTTTCAAAATAAGCCATGGGTAGAGATTAACTAAGGACCAAAGCAGACAAAGAAATGGAAAAAGGAATTAAATTGTATTTATAAGATTTGTGCTTTTTCTGTATCAGGAACCAAGTGACATAATAGGTTATGTGTTGTATGTGTATGTGAACCACAAGGTCATCAGCTAAAACCCAGCCACTGCTCCGCAGGAGAAAGATGATGCTTGTCCTCCTGTAAAGATTTATAGTCTTGGAAACCCACAGAAGCAGTTCTATCCTCTCCCATACGGTCACTATGAGTCAGAATCGCCTGAATGGTAGTACATTTTGTTTTGTTTTTGTATCAGGGATAAATTGATATTCAGGGAAGAAGCAAAGTTTAAAAGAATAAGGAGACAAACTTACTAAAAATTCCAATTTTATGTTTATTGATATTGACTTGGTAATTTTAGTCAGGCATTATTAGCTTATAAAAATAGAAGTCTCTGGTGATACAAATGGTTAAGCACTTGACTACTAGTCAAAAGGTAAGTGGTTCGAACCTACCCTTAGATGTCTTGGAAGATAGTTGTTCTCTGCATACACTGTTGCTGTGGAATAGACTAGACTTGGCGGCAACTAACAAGTCCCTGGAAGATTCTGGCATTTAAAGTATTGCAAAAATGATTCCGTGATTTAGTAGACTACACAAGCAAGATCTAGATTCTCTAGAATTTCTGTTGCATGTCTATATATGTCTGTTTTAGTTTAGCCATTAGCCACTGAGAGGCAGTCCTGGTCGGATAGAATATGGTAGCTCTTTTAGAATAACAAAACACAGCACATAACTAAGTTATTACAGGATGAATTCAAAAGTGTTTGGGTAAGTTGTGGAAAATGACAAATGGTGTATTATGATTTTCAAATCCTCATCTGGCCAACTTTGCACTTATTCCAAACAGCTGTAGACCATTTGGAAACCATTTTATAGCTCAACTAAGTACTAATATTTACTGTATGAATCACATACCTTTAAATGTTTGGCTTTCCCTGAGAGACGGAAAGACTGTTTCTGCCCGAAGCATAACTTTGACATAAATCAGAGCCACTCTCAAATGAGAGGAGATCTGTGCTCTTGATCATGACAGTGCATTGTTCTGTGCCAAACGCAGTCCCATCTCATCGTTGATTTCTACAAATACAGGTCTTTCTGTATCCATGAAGAGAGGCTTTACAAAAGCATTTTTTCAGAAAGTTTTTATAGGTTACTTTTAAATGTCTGTTGAAAATTAAGATTTTCCCCCTTCTTAATTCTCTCTCCAATGTCCGCACATGGAATTGTTAAATATTCTTTCATCACTCTCACTCTTATATTTGAGGTATTCAGACTTTCTATCAAACATAAGATTTAAAGCTCGTTCTTGTATATTTGTTGAAGGTACATAAGGAGAACATACAAGATGAATCACACTGTGGACAGTAAATACTTCTGAAGGTTGGAATTTAGCTTGATCTCTGGTCAGGGACACACTATCTCAGATATTAATTCTGATCTAGGCTACTTGCCTTTAAATTCAAATGCAGTTAACAAACCTCATGAAGCTTATTAAGTACTCCCTCAGAATATCGTCTATTCATAAAAGAGTAGATTCATTGCTCCGTGTAACGTGACATGATGAATTTACCCATTTCCAAAGTATTATTTAGGCACTGATGTGCAGGGGCAATGAATTATTTAACATAGCTCTCCTAAAGTCTCTAACTCCCACCAAATGCCCTTTGTCTGCATGGATCTGGTAAGAAGATGGAGGGAGATACTGATCGACTCACCTGTGAGTAATGTCTAATAGGATATCCTTACGGGCCAGCCTGCTGTGTATAAAATGAACCCTGTGAGAATCAGGAGGAGGGATCTTAGAACCAGCAAGAGCGAGGAATAGAACGCACCCTCTGGACCTGAGATGGCTGTGCCTGAACCTCATGGATCCCGATGGCAACCACGGCATCAGAGGAGCAGCATCAGCAGACCCAGGAGCAAACGCATGGAGCAGAGCGACGGACTGGCTAACCTCAGGGAGCAGGGGACACTGAGTGCTTTTGTGTAGAAGGATGACTTTCGGAGTGGGTGCTTCGGGGCATTTAATTGGAGTGGGTGGGTTTACTGACCTATGAAGCTTGAGTTGAATGCCTTTGGGTTGAGGCTTACAACAGAAGGTATGGCCTTTGGGCATTTATTAGCAAATGGATGGAACTTTGTAACATGTCCTGATAAACAACTCAAGCCTGAGCATTTCTCACTGGGCATTACAACTTGTTAACTTCCTTAATAAACCCTTTAAGTGAGAATTTTGACTCCAAGTTGTATGTAGCCATTTCCATGGTTATTAGAATCCAGAGAAGTGAACTAGAGAACACTTCTTCCACATAGCCAACAAGGAACTAGATTTAGTCTGGGATCTTCGAACAACCAGTGATTTCAGAGTTAAAGCAGGGGACAATGATTCTGCCTGAAATGCATTACATTTGTTTCATTGGATTTCTCCTGTGCGTGTTAATCAACAAATTACACCAAAACTATTCCTTTTTGTTATGTTAACTACCAGGCTCATAGCACACTAGCTGCTTCAGTAGAAATGAAATGAAAGAAGATGGGTGCTATATCAGGAGGTGTAGTAATGCTGTCTCTTCCTCTTCCTACCTAGAAAAGGTGTATTATGTTATGCTTGTTGTTATGATACACACACACACATGCCTCTGGAAGCTAAATAAACCCTAGTTAGCTGAATAGAGATCACTTGAAGTGGTATGTTAATAATAACATGATAGGAATGCTTAAATTATACAAATACATATGCCCATCCAAGATAGATTTATAGCTTCAAAGTCATAACTAGGATGTCTCTCTGTATGGGCGGGAAACCCTCTTGACGCCATTTTGAGGCATTAACAGTAAATGTAAACATTGTCAGTTCAGGACAGTTATAAAGTATCCCTTACAGAAAGAACCTTAAGTAAAATCTATGTATAGAAATGCGTCTCTCAGGAGCAAAATCAATAGAAGGCAGGAGAAACTGCATTTCTGACTGTGGCTGAATCGAGGCCTAGATGAGGCGTATTCAAAACTTTCATGAAGATTTGTATTATCTTTTCATTCCATTTCCACCCACTTTGTGATACTCTCTGATACTATGGACCTGCCAAAGTTTGAACTGCATGTGGCATGTTTCCCTGCAGCTATTACAGTACACTCATGTTGACACGATGCACTTAAAATGCCACTGGATTTGAACCACTTTGCTAATCATCTCCACATGAGAAGTTTTCCTCTTGACTTAGAGGAAATGGAAGACGGGGGCTACAGTTTCTGCAGAGAGGAACTGCTCACTTGGATGTTATGAGTATACCCAGCATTTTAAGTAAATACTGACAACACTTGAGCTCACTAAAGAGCCCAGCCAGGGCAGGGGGTCAGGGGGACTGGAGGGGATGTGGAATCCATGTTTAGGTGAGCCTATGTAGAGTAAAGAGTGCAGTTCAAGAGTCAACTATAAGTTATACTTGGATTTTTTCTTTCAAACCCATTTTATTGGGAACTAATACAGATAGCACACCATTCCATAAATCAGTCACATCAAGCAGTATTTGTACAACTGCTACCACCATCAGTTTCCAAAATTTTTTTTCCTTCTTGAACTCCTTGATATCAGTTCCCCTTTTCCTACTCCCCTCCCAAACCATACCCCTCAGGAACCCTTATTCTACTTATCTCTATAGGGTCATCAATCCTGGGTTTCCTATATCCCCAAACAGAAAAACATATACCAAAAATTCAAAAGGGCTACCAACAGTGACAAAATACATCAGAGATAAATGCCAGTATGAAACACACGTGCGCGTGCTTGTGCACGCGCGCGCACACACTCACACGGAAAGATATTGAAAACCAGATCATGCCCAAAGTGTATCAGAGGGGGGATCGAGTGACAAGGTTTTTTTTTTTCCCTTTGTTTCAATTTTTTTTTAAAGATCATTTTATTGGGGCTCTTATAGCAACCCATACATCAATTGTATCAAGCACATTTATACACATATTACCATCATTCTTCAAAATCACTTTACTGGGGCTCATACAGCTCTCATTATAATCCATCCATCCATCCATTGTGTCAAGCACATTTGTACATAGGTTGCCATCATCATTTTCAAAACATTTTCTTTCTACTTGACCCCTTGGTTTCAGTTCATTTCCCCGTCCCCCACCCTCCCTCCCTATGAAACCTTGATCATTAATCTTTTTTTTTTCATGTCTTACACTGACCACTGTCTCACTTCACCCATTTTTCTGTTGTCCGTCCCCCTGGGAGGGGGCTATATGTCGATCATTGTAATTGGGTCCTCCCTTCTCTCCCCACCTTCCACTTCCCCTCCTGGTTTCGCTACTCTCACTATTGGTCCGGAGGACTTTATCTGTCCTGGATTCCCTGTGTTTCCAGCTCTGATCTATACCAGTGTACATGCTCTGGTCTAGCTGGATTTGTAAGGTAGATTTGGGTCATGATAGTGGGGGAGAGGAAGCATTAAAGAACTAGAGGAAAGTTGTATGTTTCATCAGTGCTATACTGCACTCTGACTGTCTCATCTCTTTCTTGTGACTCTTCTGTAAGAAGGATGAAATGACAAGGTTTTCATCATTCAAGTCAAGTTTATTATCTCCTATCATTATCTCTCCACTACTGTTTGGTAACCAGTTTATTCCCATCGCTCAGTTATGGATAGAGCGAAGTCACTGGAGGCTTGTTTCTTGAAGAGATCTCTCAAATGTATCTTGAGCTTCCACTGTCATCCATAGCCTTCTGCAACCAGAATCTCATAGTTAACGCTGTGATACCATTCACTCCTTGGATTATATAATTTACAAGCCTTGGGTCATGAATGTTAATGTGCTTCTTCCAAGTGGACTTACTTGATATCTCACTTACAGAGCTGCTTGTTCGGAAACAAGCCTTTAAGACCCAAGACACTATTTGTTATGTCCTATTTAGTAAGGTGGCACAATGATTATATGATAATATTGGAGACATTTTTAATTGCCTTACTTAATTGACTTTTATTATGCCAAAATTCCAACTATGAGTCTAGACTAAAAACCCAAACAACAACAAAATACAACTTGTTACTGTTGAGTTGATTCTGACTTTTCAGAATAATTAGCACATTCATTTCATAGAGTTCTTATAATTGTGTTGACAAGGTTAGCCATTTGTTTACTTTAAGTGAAATGGTCTCCTTTAATTAAAATATTTATGACTCAATAATTTTTACATCTTGTATTTCATATGAATGTTCTGGGCTCAGCAAAACCACCATCAACATTTTAGAAGCCATAAATTGGCCTCTGCTACCACCTTGGACAGATATTTGGTCTTTAAACATAGTTTATATTTAACTTCCCTGACTAACGCTAAAGCCACTTTTCAATACTGATCTGTGTCTGCTTTTCTGGAGCTACAAACTACGAACTCTTGGCCAACACTCCCTCCCTGCTGTAGAACTTAAGATGTGGGAATTTCTGAATAGTTATATGAGTGAAACTATATTGAGATTTAACCAGGAAATGGTTGAGAATATTAAGATTTGGGGGGAGTTTTTTTGGTTGTTTGGTTTTGGTTTTTTTCAAAACGCTACGAAAAATGTGCCCCTAAACCTTGGAAGAAGAAACCAAATGGAGGCCGATGACGCTGTGTGATCATTTTGCTAACCTTTCATTCATGACTACCATGATCCGCTATTGTCTAATTTCACATTCTCAGGTCATTTCTCAGTACTTAGGTCATTTCTCGGTACTTTTGCACAATTTAGGATCAGTTTACATTATTTTCAAAGTCATTCTCTTGTAAACATGAAACCTCCTGTGAACTGAAATTCTTTGGGGGGCAGATTTACTTCTTCAAACTGAGGTGTTCACAGATGCATGTCACCCACGTGCCGGTGACGACAACATCAGAGCAGGCTCACGATGTGCCAGACTCAACCAACGTACTTCCCATGGGACTTCACAGTTCGGTATTTTTTTTAAGTGATGAGCCTGCAAACCCCATGGCAGTCCTGATGGTTTGTTTATCGAACATCATTTCTCTCCTTTTATTGCTAGCCTTGTTTTTTATGGCAAGACCTGGAACCCATAGAGCTGAATTTGAAGACAGTTAATTATACACTTAGGAATTTCTTCTTTATTCGTATGTAGATCCCCTGGAAACCTTCCTCAATGCTCTCTCTCTCTGCCCACTACCTTCCCTCTCAAATTACCTCAAATATAAATTTTCTCATATGCTTTCTGTAAAATGTGAAATTTGTCTATTCATCCTATCTAGTCTATTGGCATACTTCTTATAAAGCTGTTTCGTAGAATGATCATTTCCACTGGACTTAAAAAAATAGAATCTTTCAGAAGCTGTGTGTGTATAATTACCATTCTGCATTGCACCTCTCTAAAAACAAAAGCAGGTGCACTTTCTAATTTAAGACTCTTTGTTGCTGTTACAGGTCTATAAAAAGAAAACCGAGGCTGCAAAGAAGGAGTACCTGAAGCAACTAGCAGCGTACAGAGCCAGCCTGGTATCCAAGGTAACGTGCCGTTGGCTGGTCTTGTGCCAGAGTCTTGCCATCTAGGTGCAGGTTTTCATAATAACTTAAAAGCATAAAAGATCACTTTAGCATTTTTGCACAATCTGGTTTTGTTGTGAAAGAAAAAATTAATCCTAAACAAAATTAGGTGGACATGTTTTTCATGCCCAGAAGACCATCGCAGCATCCTGAGATTTTTGCCACTATTGTCTTCCAATGGCTTTTGGTTTGTGGGATTAATCACAGCCCATTCTTAGTCCTGAGCCAGCTTTATATTCTTTGGTGTTCCCAAGAACGCTTCCCCTCATCATTGGCCCTCAGGGAGCAAATGCCCCACCTGAAATCCTAGCCTCGATAAGCCCACCACAAGAAGAGATCATGCGTGTTCATCTGAAAATAAAAGGACCACTTAAGAATATTACATGTTTAGAATATTTTAATCACTAGCCATTTGGAGCAGACTCCATTGCACCTAACAGCAAAGCATGAAATATTCTTAAATGACTATTTTAAGTTGTCCATTCACAGGAGTCCCTAGTGACAAGAGGTTGGTGGTTCAAACCCACCTAGAGGCGCCTCAGAAGACAGGTCTGGTGATCTGCTTCTGAAAAGCCCATCTTGAAAACCTTGTGCAGCAATCCTCCTCGCCACTCCTGGGCTGCGCCTGCGTTGGAATCATTTTGACGACAATTAGCAACAAGGATCCTTTCTGTTACAAATGCTCAAGAGCTGACCTTGTTAGGCCTCATCTTACTGAAGGAAACTTTTTTTTAAAAGAATTTTCACAAGGTAGCCTCAGGGCTGAGCCTAAATATAGATGGGTCTGTGTCATCTCAAATTCAAATTTGGCTGGTTTTTCTTCACTCAGTGTGGGTTGAGGCTTAGGATTTACTAACAAAACAAAGCTTTCCTTTTAATTCATCTTCATTTTATTAAATCTCAATTGAAGACAGTCCCCAGGTCATGAAAGTTGAACTTCAATCAACCCATAGTTACCAACCAACCCCCATAAAGTCTGTTAGATTTACAATTCGAGGTACATACATGGTCCATAACACAAAAATAGGTGCTACTCTGTGATGCACATCAATACATTCTTATTAGTCTAATGTTATTATGTTGAAAGATGTTTTAGTGCATTTAGAAAGGTTTCTTTTCTATTTTTATCCATAGAAAAAAGGTATGGTATACACCATTTATTAAGTCATACAGTTGACTAACTGGTGGTAGATAAGTACCATACCTAATTGCTCCATTCACATACAAATTTGATTTAAAGACAGACTAATGAATGGTACCTGTTCATAATACTAGGACTGCCTATATAAAAGTTAATTTTTAAATCAGGAATTGGTATACTGGATATGGTGATGCAGAGTGGAAAAGATAATATAGTAGGCAAATATACAAAACATTCAGTGGATTATTAATTTAATTCAAACTTAGGTCCAGCTTTAAAATATACTATTTGAGCAAGAGGTGTTATTTCAGGTTTAACCTAGGTTTTTTGTATTATCTCACTTTGAAGCTCTCACTCATTTTCTGCATATATTGTTTCACATTTCTGTTTATTTATAGAATTTTCAGAACGTGTACAAAATTATAGTAGAAAACAAGGTACTAAACACAAAATCCCAGCCAGCTATCAAACTAAATACTCATGATGAATTTGTTCCAGATTAATATGTCCAAAGTGTAAGGGGAATTTTTAAAAATCTATCTCAGCCAAGATATGTTTCTTTTGACAGTGTGAGGGGATTTTGCTTGTGAGAAAATCAATACACAAAACCTCAATCCCAGTGCAGAGCACTCTTGGTAATGTTATGGAGATTGCCATCAATCTATAATACCAATTTAGCCTGTAGTTCTCAACAGGCTTTCTCAGATTGGCTCTTAGCTGCATCCTTTCTTACTGTTCAGTCCGAGTTGCAACTCACAGTCTATGACTGCAAACTGTCATTTCTACATTTGAAAATTGCAAGTATTTTTTATACAGCTTACTCTAACTTAGCTCCTCTGTGTCAGTAGGAATTATGCTGGAGTTGCGAAATATCTATTTATGTACATTCTATGTGTACAATTTGGAGTAAAATTAAAGACACGCAATCCCAACTAGAAAGTAAACCTGTGATGTTACATCTGAATGGATATTTACAATCTAACCTTGGAGGCACGGACAGAAAATTTTATCATCCTGTCCTTCCATGACTTATGGGAAAATATGTAAAAATTCATTACTTTTCCATTTTAACTAATGACATGGTAAAAATAGACATTTTCGCATACAATGTATTTTTGCATACAATGTTCTATTATAATTTTTAGGTATGTTATAAATTATTTATGTGTTCAGAAAGATCTGTATGTGCAATTAAAACACTATTTGCTAACAGTTCCAGATAATCCCAGGGAACAATCTGAGCTTTATCCCTTCTCCGTTCATTCATTCATTAATTCATGCATGCATGCATGCATGTAGTCACTTGGCAAATTGTCC
>NW_022103896.1:87577260-87589061 GCF_000313985.2 Echinops telfairi | reverse complement strand
ACCTAAATATCTATCAACAGATGAATAGATGAACAAAATATGGTTTATTCCTTCGTGACTCTAACATAAAGAGAAATGAAGATCTAATACATGCTTCAACATGGTAAATGAAATAAAACGGTCACCAAAGGACAAGTCTTGTCTGATCCCATTTACTGTATATGCTTGAGTATAAGCTGACGTGAATATCAGCCAAGGCACCTAATTTTACCACAAAAACTGCATTAAAAATGTGCTGAAAAACTCAGCTGATACACAGTATATACGGTATACTAAGTAGGCAAATAGAGAGAGAACTCATTTATTAATGGTTGGGGGATGCGGACAGGGGGTGGTTATTGCTTATGGGGCACTGAGGTTCTGCCAGTGGAGGTGGAATCACATGGAAAAGGATAGTGATCATGGATGAAGAACAAGAAAAATGTCATCAATGTCACCGGATTGTACATTTAAAATAGTTTAATAGGCAAGTGTGTTTTTGTAAATATTTTTAATTGGGGTTTTAAAAATGTAAACTAATAAGTTATGTACTGAAGAAAACAAGTGAGCCATTTAGCAGCATGGTCTGGAAAGGCTTCTTTGAAGACGCGGCATTGACACGTGATACAAGAGGAGGGGCTGTTAGAAGGAAGCAAAGAGACCCTGAGGGCTGTGCAGACCAGGCAGCAGCCGGAAGAAGGATAGAGACCCTGGGGTGGTGAAAGTGCCCTGTTGGAGCTACAGGAAGTACTTACTTGTAGCTGAAATGCAATGAATGAAGAGAATAGGATACGCTAAAGCTAAAGCCAAATCAGAAAGGCCGTGTGGAACCCTGAAGGGAGCGTGAGCGCTCCGCAGTGCCTTGGGAAACCTCTGAGTGGGCTTCGGCAGAAAACGACATGGTCAGATTTATAGTTTAAAGATGATTGTACATACACGTGTTCTCTTAATAGGTGTGATTGTCAAGATTTCATTGAAGAGGGAAAACATCACACAGGGATTAAGGGGCTCAATCTGGAGTTACCTTCACAGCAACATCTTCTGCAGGATCACACTGCTCGAACGTTCGCACCAGGTGCTTCCTGCCCGGCCTGCGGACGCCCATAGACATGCCGCAGGAATCAATGGCATCACGGTGGAGTTTTCTCTGCTCAGCTCATTTGTCAGTGAAGGATTCTATCTAGATCTCTTACTGGGCACTTTGATTTGCTTCTCGAGAGGCACATGTTTGAATCTTGCTTTTCCCTGCAATGCATTGATTTCACCAAATCAGGAATTGCCTTCGGGGCCCAAAGGATTTCCCTCCTTCTTTCCAACGTAAACCTACATCATACATCGTCTACACCTCTTGCTGCTTTAACGCGAGGTCCCATTCCCCATCCAGCCCAGGACCACAGGATGCCTGTTTCATCTGAGGCACGTGATGAGGTGCTGGGAGGACAAGGATGACAGCACAGAGTAAAGTCCAATGTCTCGTGATAGTTGAAAGGTTTAAAACAATACTTTTTACAAAATGTAGTCAAAATGGACCCAACCAGTGAACATTAACTCCTGCTATGAAATTGAGCCTTTGGATAACTAAGTCTCCTGACTTTGAATTCTTTCAGTGCTTTGTTGTTGTTGTTGTTAGTATATACTATAGATATAGACCATCTATGCAACATAGTGGATACCCTGAGTGGTGTAGATAAATAATATACTCGTAGCTAGCTAAAAGTTTGAAAGTTCAAAATCACACATGGGTATGTGGGAACAAAAGTCTGGCAATTGCCTTCCAAAAATTCCAACATCAAAAATTATATAAGCAGAGGTTTGATACTCATGGGGTTATCAGGAGTCAAAATCAACTTTATAACAACTGTGTTACTGTTAATCCAACATATTAATTAATATTTTCCAGGCTTTACTAGAACTGAAATTTATTAATGAAAATTCCAATCTTAATAAATAAATATTTCATCAAACTTCATACTTCAGTATGGCAATACCAATATATTCTCAGTGGACATAGATTTTTTCCTATTAATAATAAATGTATGTAGCACCCCATTATTGGGTAGCTTTTCTCTGACCCACACGGTAGGAGGCATTTTGCATATATGAGGGTAAGTCAGTTATTGCTCTAAAGTCAAAGAAACCTTTAAGAAACAAAAATACCAACATATGAAACTGGTCTTTTTCAACTCATCTTCCATCACTATAAACATGTTTATAAAAGCACTATATCCATGTCTCTAATCTTCCCTAAAGAATTCTACTGTTTTTGATTTTACACAACTTCAAAATGGCAATTTAAATATACTCTAGGACCTCACATCATTTCCGTTTTAAAAGTTCCTGGCAGTTAGGAAGCAAAAAAAGAAGTGTGGAGGGCAATGTCAGGCCTATAGAAGGGAGGAGTGAGGATGCGCCATGACAGTCTGGTAGGACAGTTCGTGCTACCTTCAAAGAGGGAGGCATTCTTGTGGTGGAAAAAAGCTTCCTAAGAGCCTCTTTCCCGGCATTTCTCTCTTCAATGCAGCTTTCCGTTTTCTTGAGACTTCTTCAAAATAAGCCCTCAGGATTATCCTGTCTGCTTCAATAACATATCTCAAGATTACCCATGATAATCCCAAGAGACAGTCTCCAAACCTATTGAGCTGAACTCTGACTTGACGTTAACCGGCTCAACTGATCCCCTTGGAAGCCACTATTTTGATTGGCCCTTACTCTCTGGATCTCATTGGTAAATCCAATATGCATCCCTCCTCAAAAGCCAAACTCACTGCCAGCAAGTCAACTATGAATCGCAGTGACCCTGCACCGCCAGGTAGACCTGCCCCGGTGGGCTTCTAAGACTCGCTTTCTCTCTCCAGTTATGTTTAGTCCATAAAATCAACTTCATTAGCTTTGCTCTTGTACAAAAGACCGATAAGAAGATCACTTCTTTGAGTTAGCTGATCTCTGTGCTATTGCTTTCGGTAGCCATCAAGCTAAAAGCTTGCCATGGCTAAGATGCTCATTGAAAATTTAAAAATACCAAACATGTAAAATCCCAGTTGCAATAGCTATTATATCAGTGGTAATAATCTAGTGGACTTCTTCCCCTGTTTCTGGACTACAGCTAGTCCCTTTATTCACTAAGGCTGACAGTATTTCCTCTATTGGCTCCACTTAGAGATTTTCCTCAACCTGTATTAAAATGCATGAAGCATCTAAAAACCATGGTTTTATGTGGGACAGCATTCTATAAACTTGTAAAGCTTCAGTGATTTTGGAAGATGTTCACTCAAGTTTTGTTAAAAATTTTATATTAGCCCTGATCTCAAAACTGTTATTTTCCATGGCACAAAAAGTATCCTCAGTCCTAACAAGACTAAGACAAGTGTATTTCTAAACCAGCTTTTCTGCAGCCATCCACGTATTGCAGAGATATGTCTAAACACAATTTGTTTAGAATAAACACCTTGCATGATAGAATGTAGCCCCCCTTGTTCTAAATAGTCTGTAAACAGATTATGTAGCTCTTTATAGGAAGCAAAGGCTGTAGTAGCAGAGCTAGGATTAAGACTCCTAGCTAACTTGTTCCAAAGCTTACATATTTTTCTGCCCGTGACTGATTTTTAAATATTTATATCATTATAACCAGAAAGTTTTGTGATCCTCAATATAATTGCATGCCAGCTTCATCATGTTAAACAGTGTCTTAGGCTTCTCCAGAGAAACAGAACCAGGATATGTGCAAATAGAAAACTCTAACCTGGTGTTCAGCAGCTAAGTCCATAACTTCTAAGCCGCCAGAGCTCCTGGGTACAATGCAAGAGCGCTTGGACTTGTGGAAGTGTTCCATATAACAAAATGTAGGCATCGTCACAGGAACCTCTAGACTAGTGCTTGACTAAACCATGGGTACCTTACCCTAAGTCGACACATAACATTTAACCATTTACACCAGCTCAGAGCAAAGCAGCTCTAACTTAACTGAGGCTGAATCCAAAATGCTACCTACTTTCGCCCACTCGCCTACAACTGCCAGAGATCTTGAGAGAACTGTGGGGTCTGCAGAACCCCGGCTCGGCCCCGTGCTATTGCTGCTGTGCTGACGCTGCTTCCTGACAACAGGGCTTCGTCCCCCAGAGATACATCTAAGCTAGGCCGGGTGTGGCGGGCCTTGGATGCCACGTGAAGAGGGGCTGCACAAAGCATTTCCTAGGGACCACCAGTGTCCGTTACCAGCGGTGGGAGACCATGCAACAAGTGAACATGAACACGTCCTGTTTCCGAGCCCTTTCCTGCCCTCGGTGCTTTATGCTTCCCCTGCTTCCCTCTCCTGCCCATCTTCTTTCCCCGCAGCTTCTGCATCCCAAGGCACAGCTTTGTCCTGGGTGCCCCCGGCTCCCACGGCCCCTGCCAGGCCTCCTGAGTAAAAGGCTCGGAGGCCATAACTGACTTCCTCTGGTTCCACCAGGGAGAAGGAGACTCCCACTCCACACCAAGTTAAGACTGACTGCCACAAGGTCGAGGTCAGACGCACCTTCCCCTCCCCTCTGTCTTTACCCACTCTGACCCCAAGCACGCTCCCACAACACACTCCTGCTCTTTTGGATTGGGCAAACACAGCACTCGCAGACAAAACTCAACTACTATGGGAGTTTATTAGGGACATTAACAGGTTACAAGTCAAGATCAGTAAGGAAACCACCAGGGGTCCACAGAAGCGCCTCTCCTCGGCCAGCACCCAGGTGTCTCTCCCTGGTTCTCAGGGAGACACGTGATCTATCGGTTTCGGCCTCTATGGGCCAGAAAGCCTGCAGCGTATCCTTTGCCCTGTCCGGTGGTCTCTCTCAGCCTCTGCTACCTTTGGTCTCAGCTTGCACCTCTTGAAGCAGGGATTCTTAAACTCACTTTGCCGGTGCCTTTTCTTTACGATGGTCCCAGAGACTCTCTCTGTTCTGCCTTCTGAGATGGTTCATGCTTAAAGGCAGCAGAGTAGCAACTCAAGCTGACCGGGCCTCTCTATCAGTGTCACAAAAAGGGGCCTACCCAATCATTTGTTGGGAGGTATAGAAATAGGTACATAAAAGCCCTATTAAGAAATGTCACTTCACACCTTGTAGCCACTCCCCTGCATGACACGCACTTCTTTTTCCTTGAAAGATTCTAAGACATTAGAGGCTATTTTCTTCTAATGGAACTTTCCACCCAGCTTGATGGCAAAGTCACTTAAAACCAGAGCAAAACCTAGGTGCCATTAAAAATAAAAGTGGCATCCCATCTTTATCAAAAAGGATGGTGACACATGGCCTGTAGACTCTGCACTATGGGCATTGTCAGGAGAGACTAGACCCTGGAAATGGTCATCATGCTTCGTACAATAGAAGGGTCACCCAAAAAGAGGAAGACTCTCAACACGATGGATTGGTACAGTGGCTCGAACGTAACAATTATAGGATGGCACCGGACCGGGCAGTAGTTTGTTCAGTTGTGCATAGCATAGGGTCACTATTCAGCAGAATTGATTCAGTGGCCACTTATAATAACAATAGCAGCTTCCAGAAGATAAATAATTGGGCCTCCGGGGCAGAATTTTGGCTGTTTTGGTAGTGGCCCAAGGCACACAATGATGCTAAATGATGCTGGGTGTCAGATGATTCTCCCTTCTCCTCCTCTCCATCACCTCTCTCGCCTGCGCTCACTCCCACGTGTTATCAACATTCCAAAGGCCTGAAAGAGGTTAGACATTTTCTGCTGTGCAAACCCATCAAGATGCCGGACGGACAGTGTGGTCCACATAGCATTAGTCAGAATGTAAAATAATCATTTTGTTTTATGCTCTATAGGAATAGGGGAGGTTGGCAAGATTTGGGAGGCATATTCAAAAATGATCCAGGGAAAGTCAAAGGTTAGAATGCATACTGGAGAAAAAAGGATATGAGATTACACCATCACCTCACTTACTGGCATAGTTAGGTACCAAAGACCAGATGAAAATTGGTATTATACAAATACTGATTATAACTGATTATAACCACATCAGACCACAGAACAGAGGATGACTATATTATTATATAACTGCCAACCCACTGAGATTCATATGCCACCATATCGACTCACAACCTGAACCATCACCTCCAACATTGCTCTCCCCTCACACCACACCTTGGCATGCATTACTGCTATCTGTGCCTTGCTAATGTGCAAAAAACACAGATAGTAGCTTTTCCAATATTGTCAGATATGTGAAATGTTGAACAGTGCAATACTCAATAAGTAAGTCATAGATGTGTTAACACGAAAGACGAAATACTTCGCACTGTTCATGCCCACAGTAGACCTTTGGCACAGAAGAACACTAACTTGTGCCCCATCATTTTCTCGGAATACTGCACAAGAAAAGAAAGTCCATTTGAAATGTCAAAGATTTATTCTGGACAGGGGACATCACTAAACTCTCTACTTATCTGAGGAAACCATCTCTTTTTGTACAGAATGTTAAGAGCCAAAAGCAATCATTTATAAACTAGATTACAGAAGACTTTGATATGTTCAACCTCTTTGCTTCCCATCTGGAAATGAGGGACCGGGTTAGAGGGCCTCTGGACGTCCTAGGAGAGCACCGCAGAGAAGAGCCAAAGACCACACATATTTCTGAGGGACGGATATGGGTTCAAATGATACGTTTCCTACTTACTAACTGCATTTTCCAGGGGACAATACTAAAATAAGCCTCAACTTATTCATCTGTTAAACTGAGAAAATAATAAGATCTACATCATAAACAAAATAAGAAACTATATATAAACTGTGATTCACAATCTGGAGCACAGCAAGATATTTATAAAGGCCAGCAGTTACTAGTTTAGTGTTTCCTATGTGTTAGTAGATGGGAAAAGGACGAGGAAAACTTCATGTGTAATTGAAAAGTTAGCTAAATCAGACTTTGAATTTGTTTACACGTCTGTTTTGATATAAAGAAATTTCAAATGGACATTGAGATGAAGAGATATTTTCATTCATAGCTACATCCCTTTGTAAAGATGCGAAACTGTCTAGATTAGATTTATCTAGTCAGGTTTCTGAATTGAAGTAGTCTCCATGACTATGCAAAAGTGGCCAAGAATATTTGCTGTATGAATGCTAGAGATTCCCATATTAAGCCTTTTTACATGTGATGTTAAGTCATGTAGGTTTGGGGTATTAAGTCGAGCTTAAGGAATTATATTTTTCCATAGAGGCATATTTCTAGACATAGGTCTGAATTATTTTTCTGAAAACAATATATAATTTTAAAGCAATAGAACTATTTTCACTTTATCACCAAGACCAGAATTCAGCATTCCCAAAATAAATGCTGCATTCAAAGTAGCAAACTTATTTTATTGCTTCCAAATTTAGAAGATATTTGAAACTCCTCTTTCAGAACTGCAGTCAGGAAGAGTTTGTGTTTGTGAGCCATTCTAGAAAATCAGTCTTGTTACATAGTTTTTGTGCCTCATTCTTTCACCAAACCACCCAGATTTCTCCCACAGACTTGGATTCAAGTCAATTTAACTGTTTCCAAAAATCCAGTTCTCTACCAAACGGCAAAGCTGTGTCCAGGGAGATGTAAAACCGTTTCTCTGAAGAAGACACTGTGATAAAAAGCCACCAAACATTCCTAGTGAAAGCCACATTATGGAAATAAGTAAACCACTTATCAAAACTAGAAGGGGAAATCGCATTTGAGTGACTGCATCCTGGCTTGTTCATAGAAGAAATCAAATCCATGACTTTATCGAATACAGGGTTTCACGCATCAAATATAGGAATTTTATTTCTATCTTCAGGAGTGGTATATGAGCTGGCATACCAAATTTTAGAGAGCACATTGGACATTTTTTTTGGTTTGAATGTATAATACAAGACAATATTGAATTAATTTAAGAAAGTTCTCTATTGCCATGATCAATAGTATGGAAACACAATGCTCAATTCAATTAAAGCATAGAAAATTTTAAGCAAATAAAAGGAATGATTTTGTAGGATGAAATAAACTTATAATTCACATTGTGAAGAGCTATTGAAGCAAATACTGAACAAGAATTTGAAAATGGAATGGATGTTAGAGCTGATAATATAAAATTTGCAGCTTCGTAAGACACGCTAGTGATTTAAAGATAATAAAATCTCATGCTTCAGGGTGTCAGTTAATTACCTGCGGGGACCATAAAAATTTTTCCAGATATAACAATAGGCAATTGTGTAGGTACATAAATCTTGTTTGATATCTAATGCATCAAGTAATGGTCAATACTGAAAATAAGACTGAAATTCAGTGGACTGCTAATTTGGTGTGGTTCATCATCTGCTGTGTTGGGGCTTCTACTGAGTTTTGTTTTTCTACTTCGTATTTTAACTAACAGTCGCTCCGTCAAGTTTTCATTTTCGTGGTACGTCTAACCCCAGAGTGGAGACATTTAGAGACTACACTGTGTTATCATCATTATGCAATGTCCACAGGAAACCACCCTGGATAATCAAAAGCCTCGTTAATAAGAAGTGTCTTCATATTTAGAGTTATTTGCTTTGTAAATTTTCCATATGTGAAATTTACATATGTAAAATAGAAAACCTAGACTGCTTCTATTGCCCACTCCTACATTATACTTGTAGAATCTTTCAGAAACAGTGAAATAGAAAATAAATAAATCAAGCAAATAGAAAATGAAACATACTTAGAAGCTAAGGGCAAAAACACATTTCCCCCATGAAAACATCAGATTGAAAGGTTAATCGATATTCAGTTGTGTATACACTGGTGAAGTTTTGTTTTTCGCGTGATTGACACAAGACACATTCTAAATTAAAAAAGTTAATGTGTGTGGAAATAGAAACAGCTTAAATTATTTAGTATTATGAGAAAATAATTTTTTTGTGATAAAGTAATTTTAATTTTCAAATAGTGGTACAGAGCTCCTCAGATACGGTCTGTCTGTTATGCAAAATTGTAGCCTTGCTTTCATAGTTTAATTGGAACAAAGTGATAGCATATACTAGAGTTATGATTTCTTCATATTTCCACTTAAGCTTATGAACCCATCTGGCTATTGAAAATTACCTGGTTCCTTCTATCTTACAAAGCAATAAAATAGCTTTGTGAGTAATAGATGGATCGTTATATTAATCTGGTTAATAATTAATCAAGGGTAGCACACAAATTCTCAAAATATGAATGGACCACGGACAAGTTTTCCTACCGCCTTCCTTCTACCCGAGACCCAGTGGGAATCAAAAGAGATGCCACAATAAAGGAGCCCAGATGGTGATGTGGTTAAAGCACTTAGCTGCAAACCAAATAATCGTAGTCATTAAGGAAATGCAAATTAAAACTACAGTGAAATACCACTTCTCCATCACTAGGAAGACAATTATCAGAAATGTGGAACACAGTAAGTGTTGGCAAGGGTGCGGAGAAATTGGAACTCTCATTCATTGTTGATAGGATTGTAAATTGGTGTACTGTGGAAAATTTTTCAGTGGTTTTTCAAAAAGTTAAACACAGAATTACCATGTGGTTCAGCAATCCACTCCTTGGTATATAAACCAAAATATTTGAAAGTGAGAAGGCAAACAAATACTTATAAGCCAGTATTCATGGCTGCACAAGTGGCAATAGCCAAAATGAGGACACAACCCAAAATCCATCGATGGATGAATGGATAAAGAAAATATAGTATGTGCATATAATGAAATGTTACTTAACCATTAAGAGAAAGGGATGCTTTCTGGTATATGCTAAATAATTTGAATGAACCTTGACAATGTTGTGCTGAATGAAATAATGCAGAAACAAAAGGACAAATACTTCATAACTCCACTTACATAGAGTATCTAGTATAGATAAATACTTAAAAATTGGAGTTTGTTGGGAGTTTCCCGGGTCAGGTGGGTGGAGGACATAGGTATTTGTTGCTGCGCGGTGCTGAGTTTCTGTTAAAGGTGATGAAACCTGATAAAAAACAGTGATGATTCGTGTGCACTGTGGTGATTAATTGTATTGGGTTGTATAAATAAAATAGTTGAAATGAGGGCGGGGGAGTTCCAAAAAGACTAGTTAAAGGAGAAGCCTAGATGGCAGTATAATCAGACATATCACACCATCCCTTACAGCAAAGACCCAAAACTTAAGTGAAACAGGTGCAGGTAGAAATCTTAGAACCCTGAACAGAAAAAGAATTGAAGAGTATAAAGAATAAAGTATAAAGAATTGAACACCAACTGTAAGGGGAAACTGAATGAACATAATGAATGAAGAGGACCACAGTGGAGGGACTTTGCCAGTCATCCTGGCTCAGTGTGACCTCCTGGGGTAACCCCCAAACCCCAGTTGCCAACTGTGTGAGGCTGAGTGTTCTAGAGCAGAAGTGTTCACACTTTTTCAGCACGCAAGCTACTTATAAAATGATCAAATCAAAATTATCTCCCACCTACAAAAATGCAAAACATATATTTTTATTTATTTACTTGTTACAGTTTTTCATAAATTCATTGAGAATTCTTTATATATACAATAATGCAGTCAAGGAGGTAGCTCATTTTCTCATGTTTGGGGACTTTCCCTCTGCGAGTAAGTTCCAGAACTGTGCATGCGCTCCAGACTTCAGCTGAATGTCGACTTGTAGTGTCAGAATCTCCCATTCCGTGTGAAAGTGTTACGTTTTTGTCTTCTTACATGGTCCAGCTCCCCCACTCATTTTAATACTCTTTCTTATGTTTAAGAGAAAAAAACTAAAGTTTAGAAATTGGCGATAACTTAGCTTGTCAGTTTTGCTGCAGGAGGATGGTGCATTTCTTTGCACATGCGTTTGACACCTGATTGCATCTGATTGGCTGCGCTGTATATCAATTAAGTGATGGGATTGATGATAGGCTTACTTCTATTTTTAATACCATGCAATCTACCCACACTATCTTTGCGATCAACTAGTAGATTATGGTCGACTATTGAGCACCCTTGTTCTAGATAAATAAAATCACTGACACTTGTATACGTAAAAGAAGAAAGTAGCCCTGCTCCAGTGAAATTCAAGTCCATGAGTCAGATGCTAGTTGCTGGCTGTCTAAGCAGGGAGGTGAAGCAGAAAGCTGGGAGTTCGCAGGCTGGTGGGTACACAGTCAGGTGTGCAGGAAGGTGGCCAGCCACCACAGCCCCCAGGCTTACAGGCCACATGGGTTGCCAACCCCAGAGCCAGATATGCAATCTAGCAATCAGGAAGGGGAAGAGGAGCAAGAAAAGCAGTCTTCCCCAAGGTCTCTCTTATTAAAAATCCACACCACCTTCATCCTTGTTGGGACTCATGTGGATCACCCAATCCCGAGAGCTGTCAGCCAGCCCCTGCCATGTTTCCACCGACCTTGGATCTGTGCAACTCTGCATCTACTGGTCTGTGATTCTCTGCTTCCTTTCTACCTCTCAGCGCCATTGGCCTGCAGCTACAGGAGACTGAAACTCGGTACCACTCAGCAATAAATACCTATGAGGCTGACTAGCATTGGACTTATGGACATGAATTGGACTAGGCCTGGATGCCTTCTTGATATGAAATTCTTTCTTGTACATAGATACATGTCACTGGTTTGTTTCTCTAGGCAACCTGGCCTAACAGAGAGGGTAATAGCAGAAAGTTAAAACAAAAGAATAAAGTTCCTATTCTTTCATTCTCTCAATGGAAACACAGTACAGTGAACCCTCGTTTATCGCGGTTAATCGGTTCTAGGCCCTACCGTGATAAATGAAATTCCGCGAAGTAGGATTCCTTATTTGTAAATCAAATATTTTCGTAGTTAGAGCATAGAGGACATGA
>NW_022103896.1:87569958-87575825 GCF_000313985.2 Echinops telfairi | reverse complement strand
AAGTGGCGAGGGTTCACTGTATGCTCAAAACACACTGAACACAGTGAAGGTGGTGCTTGCAGGAGAATTCATCATAACAATCGCATACATTATAGAACGTGAAAACCAATAGCTTGACCATAATTCAAATTTTTAAAAGAGCGAAAGAAGTCCAAAATAACCAGAAGTAAAGAAATAACTGATAATAGAAACACATGAAATAAGTAACAGAAAAACTTAGAAAAAAAATCAACAAGGGGACCGAACAAGCAAACTTTTAGCCACATGTTCAAAGGAAAAGAATGAGAAGATATAAATAACCAAAATAACAAAATGAGATTTGTGACTTTACAGCAGAAGCAATTGAGATCAAACAGATCAAAACAGAAGATTGAGAAACATTGTTCTCCAATACGTTTGAAAGCTTACAAAAATTGGACAAATTTCTAGAAACATACTACCTACTTTCAACCAACTAGTTCGAAAAGTTTAACAAATCCATATCAAAAGAAGAAATCAGTACAAAAAAAAAACCAAAAACACTCCCAGCAACAACAAAAAATCCAACTCAGATATTGTCGCTGGAGAATTCTACCAAACAATTCAGAGCAGAGTAAACACGCAAGCTACTCAAACTGGTCTAGACCATCGAAAAAGGAGGATCACTACTACATTCACTCCATGACGATAGCATAACTGAGAGCTAAAAGTAGCAAAGACACCATGAAAATGGAAATAATAGATTTATTTCTATCACGAACATTGACTCACATCACCAACAGCATCCTAGCCAACAGAATGTATCCGCATAGCAAAAAGACAGTCCATCATGACCAAGTGGAATTCACACCGTTTATACGAGGATGGTTTAACATTAAGAAAATCAATATCATGTACCACATAAAATAAACAAAGGAAAAAATCATGTGGTAATCTCCCTTGATACAGAAAAGACATTTGATAAAATGCAACACCATTTCCTATTTTAAAGTCCCAACAAAAGATGAATAGAAAGGAACTTTCTCAGAATAATTAAGAATGTGTATGCAAAACGAACAGCCAATGTTACACTCAAGAGAAAGGGTCTACAAGTATCCTTTGGTGAGTGAGAACTAGATTAGGATGCTCCTTTTCACACCTGTGTTCCATATTGCACTGGAAGGTCTAGCTAGCAAAATGAGGCAGGAAAAGGAAATGAAAAGCCCAAATTGGTAAGAAAGAAGTAAAACTACCCTCATTTGGAGATACCACGATCCTATCCTTTAAAAATCCCAGTGACTGTGGAAAAAATTTAGTGGGACTAGTAGAACAATGTAACGAGGTGGCCGGGTACATGATCACTATCCAAAAAGCAGTCGATTTCTTCTACCCTACCTAGAAGATCACCAAGGTGGAAATCATGAGAATAATACTTTCTGAGTTATTTGTCATTGTTGTTAGGCGCCATCGAGTCAGTTCCAACCCATAGTGGCCCTATGCACAACAGAACAAACACAACCCAGTCCTACACCATCCTCGCTATTGTTCCTGTGTGTGAGCCCATTGTTGCAGCCACAGTGTCAACCCATGTCCTTGAAGGCCTTCTCTTTTTCTCTGCCGCTCTGTTTTATCAAGCATGATGTCCTTCTCCAGGGACTGGTCTCTCCTGACAGTTATTTGGTGCTACTGTAATAGATGTGCCACAAGTGGATGTCTTTAAGAAACAGAAAATTATGAGTCTCACAGTTTAGGAGGCTAGAAGCCAGGATTTCTTGTGCCAGCTCTAGTGGGAAATGAAACGTTCTCTCCTTGCTGGCTCATAGTGTAGGTCCTTACAGGCCAAGCATTGGGTCGATATCTCCATGTATGCTGTCATCAACCTTCCCCTGGATCTCAGAAGTTCCCAGCCAGCCAGAGACTCTGGGTTCAAAAGGCGTGCTCCGCTCGCAGATCTCTCTTCATGGTAGTAAGTCCTGGTCTACTCATTTCTCCCTTCTTTTATCTTTTGGAAGATGAAAGGTGTTACAGACAGGACCCCAGAGAAACTCTATGGTGGTACTCCATCCTTCATCCTTTTACACTGATGGGCTTCCCATATCAGGTCACATCATGGGTGATGATTATATGACTGCCCCTTTATATCATTATGCAGGTGCTGAACTACTGAAAGTCATTGTTGCGCTAAGTTGACACATAGTTGGTGGAGGGGGTGGTCCACGATTCAGTCTGTGACCAATTCCATTTCTAATTACTCCAACAAGACAAAGTTCTTAGAAATAAATCGAACTAAAAATGTAAAAAGAAATTCTGCTGCAAGAAACTAAAGGAGACCTACATAAACAGACTTTCAAACAATTAAAAATGCTCAAGCATTTAGGACCTCCTAAAACTTAATTATGCTCATCAAAGTATTTATCCAGAACCCTAAAATGAGGGCCCACATACAAAAGACAAAGAATTCGTAGCAGCTTATCTGGGAAAGGTCTAAGCTCTAATATTTATAGAAAATGTCAACTCCTCCACAACAAAAAGACAACCCAAATCAAATACAGAAAACAATATGAACAGACACGTCTCTAAAACACACATTCAGGCAGCCAACAAATGCAGGAGTAGATACGCACAATCATTCACAATTAGAAAGATGCAAATCAAAAGTATAGTATAGTGGCAATAATGCAACTGTTCAAAAACAAAACAGTAAATGATGATGAGTTTGTGGGAAGCTTGGGACTCTGATATGTTACTGGGGGTAATCTAAAATGGCCACCACTTGTCTGCCAGGACTGCGGTCACGTGTGTGTGGCTGTGATGCTGGAAGCTATGTCACTGGTATTTCAAATGCCAGCAGGGTCACCCACAGTGAACAAGTTTGAGAGGACCTTTCAGACTAAGTACAGAGAAAAGAAGGAATCAGCTGCCTTCTTCTAGGCAGTAGTCAGACAGTTAGAAAATGGTCCGATCCTGAGTGCACAGGGATGGGAGCAGAATGTTGTTGGAGAGAGTGCTGCAGGCGAGGCCGGCCGTCAGGTCCAGAGCACTCAAAATGTGACTGCGGAGGAGCTGCGCTTCCAGGGTGCCATCGACCATGGCGACGTGAATGGGCTGAAGCCGATGGGAGTGGAGGTTAGGGGTGTTCATTTCCTGATGTGGCATGGCTCAAAGTAAGAAGAAAATGCTGCAAAAATCTGTTATTGACTGGAACTTGCTGTGTTCAACATATGAATCAAAGTAGGAAAATTGGAAGTGGTCAAAATTAAATGGAAAGCATATAAAGATCAGCATTGGAATATCGGTTATTTTATTCTATTCTATTTTATTTTATTGGGGGCTCTTACAGCTCTTATCACAATCCACACATATATCCATTGTGTCAAGCATATCTGAACATATGTTGCCATCATCCTTTTCAAAACATTTTCTTTCTACTTCAGCCCTTGGTATCAGCTCCTCATTTTGTTCCCTCCCTCCCCCATGAACCCTTGATAACTTATTTTTAAATTTTTCATGTCTCACACCAACCGCTGTCTCCCTTCACCCACTTTTCTGTTGTTTCTGTTGTCTGTTCCCCTGGGAGGGGGCCATATGTCTATCACTGTGATCAGTTCTTTATTGCACCCTGACTGGCTCACCTCTTCCTTGTGGCCCTTCTGACAGGGGATGTCCAAATTATGGGCTTTTGGTCTCTACTCTGTCCTCCCTCTCATTTACATTGATATGATTTTGTTTTGTTTTGTTTTGTTTTGGGTCTTTGATGCCTGATACCGGATCCCATTGACACCTCATGATCACACAGGTTGGTGCACTTCTTCCATGTGGACTTTGTTGCTTCTCAGCTAGATGGCCACTTGTTTACCTTCAAGTCTTTTTAAGACTCCAGATGCTATATCTTTTGATAGCCAGACACCATCAGCTTTCTTCAACACATTTGCTTATTCACCCATTTTGTCTTCAGCAATCGAGCCAGGGAAGGTGAGCATCACAGAGAGCCGGGTTAGTAGAACAAAGTGTTCTTGTATTGAGGGGAGTACTTGAGTAGAGGCCCAATGTCCATCTGCTGCCATAACACTTTATAAATAAACATATGTACATAGATCCATTTCCATATCATTATAAATAAACATGTTTACATATATACATTTCTGAATTTAGACCTCTATAAATGTCCTTTGCCTCCCAGTCTTTCCTCTATTTCCTTTTACTTTCATCTTGTTCCACCATCATGTTCGGCCTTCTTTCAGGTTTCATTGCCCTTGATCAAGCCCCTCTAAGCATCCTATGCCCACCTCGCCATTAATTTTAGATCACTTGCTCTTCCCTTGTCCCTAGGTTTGTTGGCACCTCCCTGGAACCATTGGTTCCATTGTTTGACTAGTTCTTTTTGGCACAGTGACTGTGTATTTTTTCTGTCTTCTTTTGCTGCTTCCTGCATCGTTCAAAATGTTGAATACAGAATCTTTCAATATTACATCTTGAGATCTGAATTTCTCTTTCATTTCTTTCTTTGAAATATGCTAAGAGTGTTCTTCATTTTTTGTTTTCTAATTCTGTATTTGCACATTTTATTACAATATTTTACTTTTTCTTCTAGATCTGTCCATTGTAATTTTCAAATCAGCTCTTTGACAACATGATTTCTTCTATTTGTTTTAGCTACTGTATGATTAAGAGCATGTTTCAGAGTCTCCTCTGCTATTCACTTTGATCTTTTCTCTCCTGCACTTTTAACTGCCTTTGTTTTTCTCATGAATGATAATGTTCTTGAGGCCCTCCCACAGCTCATCGGATCTTCTGTCATTTGTGTTCAGTGTATCAAATTTGTTCTCAAAACTCAGATGGGATAGACTCAAGGGCATATTTTGGAGCTTGTGGACTTCATTTTCTTCAGCTTCCACCTGAACTTCCATACGAGCAATTGATGGGCTGTTTCACAGTCAGCCTCTTACCTGTCTTTAGCTGCTATTGAGCTTCTTTGTCATCTCTTTCCATAGCAGCACTCAAATTTATTTTGGTGTATTTCATCTGGAGATGTTCACCAGTTGATTAAAAAAAATGGTAGAAATGTACAGAGTCACTACCAAAAAGAAGTAGTCAATGTTCCAACATTCTAGGAGGTAGCAGTTAAGCAAGAACCAGTGGTACTGAAGGAAGAAGGTCAAGCTGCACTGAAAGCATCAGCCAAAAACAAGGCTCCAGGAATGAAGGGAATACCAGCGGAAGTGTTTCACCAAGCTGATGAAGCAATGGGAGCACTTCCTCATCACGCCAAGAAATTAGGAAAACACTACGTGGCCAAGTGACCGAAAAAGATCCATATTTGTACCCATTTCACAGAAAGTTGACACAACAGAATCCTCAAATATAGAAGAATATCATTGATATCACATGCAAGTAAAAATTTTCTGAATATCATCCAACAATGATTGCAACAGTACACCAACAGGGATCTCCCAGAGGTTCAGGCTGGATTAAGAAAAGGACTTGGAACTAGGGATATCATTGCTGGTATCAGATGGCTCTTGGCCCAACATCGACAATCCCAGAGGATGGTTACTTGCGTTTTATTGACTATGCCAAGGCATGCAGCCGGGTGGGTCATAAACTATGGATTGCCTTAAGAAGAAAGGGAATTGCAGAACACTTCATTGTGCTCATGTGGAACTTGTACCTGGGTCAAGAGGACATTGTCAGAACAGAACCACAGAAGACTACATAGTTTAAGACCAAGAAAGGTGTGTGTTAGGATTGTATCCCCTTGCCATAGTTCTTCAATCTGGATGCCAAACGAATCATCAGAGGAGCTGGCTTATATGAGGCATAGAAAGAGTTGTGAGGGTGGTGCAGAACTGGGCATGTCATTCTGTTGTGCATAAGGTCTTGCTCTATGAGTGGACACCAACTCAGGGCCA
>NW_022103896.1:87568068-87568884 GCF_000313985.2 Echinops telfairi | reverse complement strand
GCATGCTAGTGGATACATAGGTGGGAATATAAGCTGAGCAGGGGTTGCAGGGTGATGGAAGTACACCCATGCGCATATTTAGAGTTGGCAGTGTATATTCCTAAATATGATACTGCAAATATGCCTACTTACAAGAATTCACAGGGGTCACAATCATGAAAGGGTCACAGTCATAAAAGCTTCTTAGCTACAACCAAACACCCACATGGACTGAGACACTGGGCTTGAGGCATAAGGACAAATCATTTTTGAGGGTTTCTAGATTAATTGGCATAACAGAGTTCCTATTTTGATAAGTAGTGACTGGGGTCTAAAAAGCTTGCAAGTGGCCCTCTGAGTTACAACTACAAGCCTCTTGCTGTCTGGAGCAAGTAAGAGTGATGAAAATCAGAGACTCAAAGAAACCACTAGTCTTGAGAATTAATGGACCCCATGAACTATACACAGACTCTGTTAACCTAAGACCAAAGAGCTAGATGCTGCCTGACAACCCCAACCACCTTTCTGATCACAATAGAGGGCACTGCATAGAGTGGGAAGAAAGGGTAGATAAAAATTCAAATTCTTAGAGAAATGAGACATAGGGTCTGATAGAGACTGGTGAAACGCCTGTGTATAAGTGAAATGTAACACCCAGGAAGAACATGCTCCCCAGGACAGTGACGTAGGCAAGACCAAAAGGGCAGCGTTCTCCCAGACAAAGGTAAGAAGGCAGGAGAATTGGGCAAACAAAATCCAAGGTGCAAATAGGGAGAGTGCTGGCACAGTGTGGAAATCGTAGCCAATTACAGAATAAACTTTTTATAAGTTGCTGAA
>NW_022103896.1:87566756-87567820 GCF_000313985.2 Echinops telfairi | reverse complement strand
TGCTGGATTGCTAACTTCAAGATAGGTGATTCAAAGAGGAGGCTTTCTACTCCCATAAAATGTTACAGTCTTGGAAACCCACGGGGGCAGTTCTGTCCTGTCCTACAGGGTCACTGTGAGTGGGAATTGACTTGAAGTCAGTGAGTTTGGGTTTTAGATAAATAGGAAGGAAAGAAAGGAAAGAGGGAAGGAGGGAGGGAGGGGAGGAATTGTTAGCTGCCATTGAAATAGTCACAGGTCATTTGCCAGGAATATTATTTCCACTAAGATTAGCTCTTACAAATGAAATTGTTTTCGAGGACTGAGCTGAGTGAGGTGACACCAAGCCCAGGGTTGGCAGACATGGTGCATGGAGATAGTTTCACAGAGTTACAATTTTCACCTGTTATGGACATACTTAAGAGAAAGACCTATTCTATCTAGATAAGCTAGGCGGGATAAACAACCTGGAGGAGAAAACAAAGAGACCTACGGTTCCAGGGGGACATGGGAAAGGGGAAGGCGGGGGAAAGGAAACGGGTGTTAACAAACCCAGGGACAAGGGAAAAACCAGTGATCCAAAATTGATGGTGAGGAGGGTGTAGGAGGCCTGGTAGGGCTTGATCGAGGGCAGTGTAACCGAGAGGAATTATTGAAACCCAAATGAAGGCTGAACATGATTGTGGGACAAGTGGAAAGTAAAAGGAAATAGAGAAAAGAACTAGGAAACAAAGGGCATTTATAGAGGTCTAAATACATGCATGTGCATATGTAAATATATTTATATGTGATGATCGGGAAATAGATCTATGTGCATATATTTATAGGTTTAGTATTAAGGTAGCAGATGGACGTTGGGCCTCCACTCAAGTACTCTCTCAATGCAAGAATACTTTATTCTATTAAACTGGCATTCCATGATGCTCACCTTCCTGACATGATCACTGAAGACAAAGCGGGTACATAAGCAAATGTGGTAAAGAAAACTGATGGTACCCGGCTATGAAAAGATATAGCATCTGGGATCTTAAAGGATTGAAGATAGACAAGCGACCATCTAGCTGAGAAGCAACAAAACCCACATG
>NW_022103896.1:87564264-87565179 GCF_000313985.2 Echinops telfairi | reverse complement strand
CAGATAATAGTCTAATAAACATGGGAAAATTCATTATTTTAGCATTACACCAACGTGTATGTAGTTGAAGCTGGCCTTTTGGAGACAGTAATTACTAATTTATTTGAGGCAAGAATTTTGATCATTTAAATTATAAATGCTATGTTTTATTTGTCATTTGAAATATGTATGTGGAATTTATTAATATTTCTAAATTTCAACTTTCCGTTAAATACTAGTCACATGAAATGACCCTCTGAGAAACAATTTCTCCATGACTCTGAGATTCATGATGTGGATTAGTGCACTGACACAGGATTAGTGCATTGAAGGCCTTGAGAAGTCCTAACACAAAGACAGTTCTTTCACATTAGTTAGCCCAATACTGTTTCCCCCATATGACTTAGCATGTAACCTTAATTTTTAAAGACGTCTGTTTTCCCACAAGCCCTTCATAATACAATGTGGTCACTGTGTTTGCATCCAGGTAGCTCATAATTGTACTTCTTTAGGTTCGTACTGATTACAAGATTATATCAAAGCAATATATCTTATGTATCATGTATGTTGTGTTTAGGTACACACACATGAACATACAAGTTCATATTACCTAACTAGTGCTCTCGGATGCATGTTATCACATAATGATGTGATGATGATTGACTATAATAAAACAAATAAGAACACTTTCATTGTTTTTCATTGTTTTGGTTATATGGGAAATATAAATCATATTCTTATTTAAATGAAAACTTTAAAGCAAAAATTTGATTGTTGATTCACATGTATTCATTTTCATGGATATCTGTTTGCTGTGTGAGGCCGTGGAGCGTATAACCAAAGGGTAGGAGACTCAGGTCTAGTCCAAATTTGCCCCGGAAGAAAGGCCTGACCGTCCACTTGGAAAAAATCAACCTTGGAAAACTCTACGGAACA
>NW_022103896.1:87553993-87562975 GCF_000313985.2 Echinops telfairi | reverse complement strand
TTCACCTCCTGCTAAGTTCTTCCAGGATCTTGATCCCACTTCTTGAAAATTGTAGGCTCATTCTTATCTGCAGCTAATAAGAGTGTAACAATTTTGGCAGTGGAAGCTGAACCAGTTGATATTGGTTATAGTGTCTGCACTTAATCATTGGTTCTCTTTAATTAGAGCATGAACAAGATTTTTTGCTTTCAAAGTTATGTGGATGGTCTGCTATTACAGGCCTTATCATCAATATTGTCTCATCCTTTTATCCATTATTAAACTTCTTATTTCTTCAAGACATGCCCCCTGTAAATTTTTTGAAAAGCATTCATAATTTCACCAATCTTTTATCCAAGCTTCACCATACATTGATGTTTGGCCCAGTGAAAGAACATTCTGATCTGCAGCTAACCTGGGTGTAAATGTGTTAGCTAGCACTCATTAAATGGAAAGTTTGCTCAGCTTTAATTTTTCAGTCAGAACTGTGTAAACTGAATGAAATATAACTTTAATTTTTCAGTCAGAACTGTGTATACTGAATGAAATAATAACTTTAATTTTTCAGTCAGAAATGTGTAAACTGGATGAAATAATAACTATGTTCGTGGTTTTGGCTTTTTCCCCTGGTGTTGGTTGTTGTTTCTTTTCAAGATTGTGTTCTCACAAATTGATAGGGATGGTCTGATGCTACAGAATTCATCTTTAAGATTGTCTCCCTTCTTCTTAAAAGAACTGCTGATTTATTTGGGACACTGTTCCTGTATTCATAAATCATCAGTGATTCCAACATTCTTCCACCCAAGTTTCACCATGTCTTTGATATTCTTGCTTCAGCTTTACAAAATTCATGTTCTTATGGGAGTAGTTTTCAGAAATAATGTCATGTCCTTCTTAATGCCTGAAACTAGATCCTGTTCAGATGCATTATGACAAATTAGTATGGGTTTATTTTGGTGCAAACATTTTTGAAATCTCTGCAGTCCATCGTTATATACATTTTTGTTCCTTTTTGAAGGTCCCTTGCATAATCTGCATGAACTATTGCAGAGCCTCTTGCTTCCCCAGATTTCAATGGTTTGACATTATGTGTTTATATCTGTCTTTTCTACAGAGAAAACATGTAGTAGTATGTGTTTACCCTGCATCTCCACCCCTATGATTTGGTACATATATGCAGCATAGTTCTTTTTACAGTTGGAAAAAATGAGTTTTATCGCTAACAGTATTATAGACTGACTTGTAAAATTAAGTTGTGAGCTTTCAGTTTTGTTTCATTGTGTGTGATAACCCGATTTCTCCAGTAGGCCTATGAGTTGACCATTGGGGCTGAGTACATACCAGAATAGGCTGTTACAGGCATTCAAATGGGCTCTTACAGGCTTGGTGTTCCTGGCAGTGCAGGACGTAACCTATAATTGGAATAAGAAAAACAATGGTCGTGGAATAGGGAATCTAGGCATCATTTAGCTATGTTTGATAATGTGATGACTTTGTCTCTAGAAAGGCATTTCAGCATTATTTCTTCCACTTGTTTCACTTTCCACAGTTACTATACATGATCTTCTTCTAAGCCCAAGTAGGAAGTAGGTTTATACCTGCAAGAAAATTTCCCAGGGTTAATTCTTGGTCATTGCTAGTTTGCACCAAAATTTCTAGTTTTTAAGTCAATTAAAAGATTGTTAGAACTTGGTCATGTGAAATTATTTTTTTAATTAGGAAAAATTGTATCAATTAATAATGAAGTCTAAATTTACTGCAAGAGATCATTTGTATCCAGATCACTATGGGGGATGATTCATCACCAGCTTCTTTAAAAACGTCTGGTATGAGTTACATTGCTACTTCAAAGACGTGTTAATACATGCGGAGGGGGGGCAGAAAGGCATGTTAGAAGTCTTTCCTTCCCTGCTTCCATTCCCGTGCCCACCAGCCAGCTTTGTTTTCTTCATACCAACATCTAGGTCAAGGCCCTTGGAGAATAGGAAAAGGAAACAAAAATTAACAAAGGATCTCTAAAAGTGAAATAATTTCAAAGGGCACTACATTTGATTTTCTTATTAAGGCATCCATTCCCTCCCCTGACCCAAAGATAAATCTGTTCAGATCACAAAAGAAAAAAAATCTGTCATTTTTCATGTTGCGGGTGAGGGGAAGTTATCTTATCTGATTAGGTTGTGCTTCCTCAACTAAATAGAAGATCAGACCTCTATAAGTTTTGCTCCTAATAAATGGTCGAAGAGTTCTTAGATGAAAAAGTCTTGGGTCATGGGTGTTGATTCATGTGAAAGTCCATGATGTAGTTCACAAAACTTGCTCTGAAAATCATTAAACTTTTCTTTCTGATCTTGTTTGTTTTCTCCACAGAGTTATAGTGACCCTGTCGACGTTAAGCCGTCTCAACCTCCTCAGCTGATCAGCTCAAAGCCATCTGTGTTCCATGGGCCCAGCCAGGCTCATTCAGCCCTGTACCTAAGTTCCCACTATCACCCACAGCCAGGAATGAATCCTCACCTTACGGCCATGCATCCCAGCCTCCCCAGGAACATAGCACCGAAGCTGAATAACCAAATGCCAGTGACTGTGTCCATAGCGAACATGGCCGTCTCCTCCCCTCCCCCACTCCAGATCAGCCCCCCTCTTCACCAGCATCTCAACATGCAGCAACACCAGCCACTCAGCATGCAGCAGCCCCTGGGGAGTCAGCTGTCCATGCAGGTGCAGTCGGCCTTACATTCTCCAACCATGCAGCAAGTAAGTGCAATGCACCTGGCCTGGAGTCAATACCCTACATGCTGAGGTTCTCTGTTTCCAAAGAATGTTGTTGTCTTGTATAGTTGAGTTGATTCTGACCCAAGGCAACCCTATGTTGTACGGAGTAAGAACTGTTCTCTTTTACTGGATTTTCCTGGCTGTAAGCTTTATAGAAACAGATTGCCACCACATCTTTTCTTCCATGGCGCCGGACTGGGTTCAAACTGCCAATATTTTGACACAAAAAGTTAGCACCATCCTGAAAGATAGGATTTTTCTGTTCTAGCATTTCAGTGTATACCAAAAACACTGAACGTATTTTATAAATGCAGTTCTCCCTGCTGAAAAAGTGTCCTTTTTATTTAATAAGTGGGTGATGGATCTGTGTAGCATTATACAATTACAAGAATTGATGGTGTGTCCTTTAATAATCACTGATTTCTTTTCTGTGGTCTCCATTTTACCTCTCCTTCCGCACTGCCAAACTTCACTGCTATCGAGTTGATGCCAACGCATAGGGACGCTATAGGACAGGGTACACCTGCCCCGGTGGGTTTCTGAAACTGCAACCATTCATCAGCTTTCCCCAGAGGAGTGGCTGGTGAGTTCGAACTGCTGACCAGGCAGATTGCAGCCTGACTTGTAACCACTATGCCACCACGGCTCTTCACCTTCCTAATCACCTTATTTTGTTTTCTTTTCTTGAATGATGTACGCTGGCTATTTTAAGATGCCAAGTACTGCCAACTATCTTTTTGAGATAGAGAATTTTAGATTAAAAATAATAATAATGACACTGTTTGGAAAATGAGAAAATCTTTGACTGGCAGGTCTATTGAATCCAATAAATGCTATATAATAAAGCCAGGCTCATTTTTTCTGGTCAGAAATATTTACTTTGGTGAAGCTCCAAAAGTCCTAAGAATGGATCATTTTAATCAAAGTTTTCCTTTAAAATAGATGTCAGCTTCCACATATACTAAAAAACTCAGAAGCTGGGCATCTCCATGCCCACACTCACATGTATTAGACTACTTCAGTGAAATCTTAGCTTGATTTATTTGAAAAACTGTTTTTTTTTTCCTTCCATTTGAATTCTGATGTTACTTTAAAATATAAAAGTTTAAGTAAATGATACAAACTATTATAGTAAATATCAGTTATTTAAAACTCATGAATACTGATTTCTAAAAACAGCTAAAGGTCAAAGCTACAAATTATATCAAATTCAGTTATCACTTATATCATCCAAGTATGCTGTGCTATTACTCCTTGAATTATGTAATTAAACATGCAGATACAGCTTCCAGGTAGTAAGTTTGCCTTGGGTGGAGTTTGAATCCAAAGCTGGAATGGAGCGGGTAGAGGAGCAGGGAAGAAGAAAGGGAATCCCAGGTCCTTTTGTCCCACCCCACCCCACCCCCATCCCCTGGTTCCTTATTATTATTATTGTCCCAGCAGGAGCCCTGGTGACATAGTGGTTATGTGTTGGGCTACTCACTGCAAGGTCAGCAGTTCAAAACCACCAGCCTCTCCTCGGAAGAAATAGGCTTTCTACGCCCATAAAAAAGTTACAGTCTAAGAAACTCACAGGGACAGTTCTGCCCTGTCCTACCGGATCTCGATGAGTCAGCATCAGCTCGATGGCAGTGAGTTTGAATGTTCTGGTTAGAAAGGGTTGTGGAACCCTGGTGGCATGGTGAGCTACATGTTCAGTTGTTCACCATGAGGTCAGTAATTCCAAGTCCTCAGTCTCTCTACAGGAGATAGATGAGGCTTTCTAGCTCCAGAAATATTTGTAGCCTTGAAAACCCCAGGGAGCAGATCTACTCTGGCTTACAGGCTCCCTGTGATTTGGAATTGATTAGATAACGAGTAGTAAATCTGGTTTTTATTGGGGGTGGTTCTTTTTTGGGGGGGGCAAGATTTCTGAATGCTGATAGAAATGAACCTATGATGCTAAGCAGTTCCGCATCTTTAATGCTCAATAAACCTGTGGTACAGTTGCTAGCATTTTCCCCATTTGACAGAAGATGAAAACAAGGCCTGACAAGATTCTGCAGTCTCCTCCAAGCTCAGATCTCGATTGCAAAGTGGGGTCTGCTAAAAAATCAGAGCCTGAAGTCTTCAGTATCCGGCCTGCTGCCTCTTACTTTCAGTCATTCCTGTAGAAAATTACGTGTTTCTTATTAGAAGATACAGATTTTTCTAAGAACGTAGAGAGGCTTTAAATCCTAGTTAAGGAATCCTGGTGGCACAGTGAGTTACTAATTGGGCTACCCATTTAACAGCTGTCTCCTAGAAAAAAATCAGGCTGTCTGCTCCTATGAAGATTAACAGTCTCAGAAGTTCTAGGGAGCAGGTCTACTCTGTCCTATGGGGATGTGAGTCAGAAAGGACACCATGGTAGTGAGTTTGGTTTTTGTTGTTATTGTTTTAACTAACTCCTAGTTAGTTCTAAAATCAAAATTGTTAGGTCTCACCCAGGGTACAAGGCTCTTTACTAAAGATTTCCTAGTTTCCAAAGCCAAGGATATTGATGAAACTCTGACCACTTATTTGCCTACTTCCAATAAAGTGGTGCTACTCATTGGGGAAGAAGACGGTGAGAGAGGACAGACTCCCCAGTGTCCACTCTAACAGTTTGTCTCCTCTTACATGTGGACCAACAGTGTCTCCATAAAAACGGAACAATGTAAGGGACATGCCTACAGTTGTATAGGTTGCTCCTATTTTAAGGGCCCTACTTCTCTGAGAAGCAGTGTTCTAATGTGGTCTACTTGTCCCCAGAAGAGAGGATAGCTTTCATGCAGCCCCGTCCCCGAGCTGTGGGCTGGAAAGTGGCATCTCTCAAAGGAAAGCCACTTTTCTAATGACCCACTCAAATAGAGCCTTTGTCTATTTATTCTAAGATTTGGAATGAGCTGGCTATGAACCTGAATATTTTTCATATAGTTCAGAATTCTCTAGGGCCACAGGTGAAAAATCCAAGTTTGTATTTTCCACATAGAATCTTTATTGAATAAGAAAAATGAGAACAGATAGCATTGGCCAAGTTATTTACCCTTCTTGAAGCCATTTCTGTGGTTACATCAACAAAGAGTTCTCTTACAGAATAGCTGGAAGGACTTGATTTCAGCTTACATGAAGACAGGATGGCACAAACCCAAGTGGAGAATAAATAGCTACAAAGATTATTGGCTGAAATCACTTTGAATAGTTCCTTGATCATGGATGGTAGTCAGTGAGGCATTGTTGAATAAATGAATAAATTAGTAATTTAAGAAACAAAGGAGTTGGGAAAGTGTTTAATATTAGAAGAAGGGTATTTTATAGACTCTCAATTCCTTGGAAACTTATATGATTCATTCAAAACATAGTAATTGAGCCCCTAACGTGCGCAGACACAACGTAGACTCTTTTGGAGTTTATTGACAAAGGCATTGCTCTATAAAGCTCACATGGGGAGTGGGTTAGATAAATAGAAAAACACAAGTAATCCCTGCCTTGTGACAGGGTTCTCTTAAATTCTGACGTATTGCAAATACCTCTTTCTTTTTCTTTCAGTTTTAATTATTATTGCCTTTAATTACCAATAATTTAATAAAATCATGCCTTTATTTGTTCTCTGCTGTTGGCATCAGCAAATTACCTGCTGCAACACTGTATACGCTACATTTTGCTAATGATGCTTGGGTAAGGTGACATTGAGTTGCTTCAAACAACAACCTAAAATACCGCCCAGCCCTGCACACCTCACAATTGTGATATTTGAGCTCATTGTTGGAGCCACTGATCATTCTGTGTGGTTGAAGATCGTTTTCTTTTTCGATGATCTCTACCAAGCATGATGTTGTTTTCCATGGACTTGGCAATATGTATAGATGATGTGAAATGAAGTCTTGCCATCCTTGCTTTTTAGGAGCATTCTGGCTATCCTTCATTTGAGACAAATATATTTATTCTGCTAGTAATCCATAGTACTTTAAATCTTCTTCACAACACCATAATTCATATGTATCAATTCTTCTGTGGTTTTCTTTAGTCATTGGCCCGCTTTTACATGTCGATGATGACAGTTGAAAATGTCATGACTTGGTTCACATGTACCTTAATCCTCAGAGGGACCTCTTTGCTCTGTGACATTTTAAAGATGTCTTTTGTAGCAAACTTGATCAATGCAATACTTTATTTGATTTCTTTCTTTTTAGTCAAGGATTTCACTTTATTTGGATCCGCAATCAAAGTCCATGGAAGAAATCAAATAAAGTATTATTTTATTTTGGGGGGCAAATTGTTTTATTTCATTGGGCAAATCTGCTACAAAAATTTCTTTAACGTATCAAAAAGCAAAGATAGCATGCTAAAGATTAAGGTGCACCTGATCAAAGCCATGGAAATTTTTTCTCTTCCTTTTTTTTTATTATTTAGGATAATACATATCACATATCGTTCCATATTTCAATCACATCAAGTAGAATTGTGCAATTGCTACCATAATCCATTTCTAATCATCCTATTTCTGCATGCCCTCCTTGACATTGTCTCCCTTATACCCCACCTTCACCCTCATGTGATTTCTTGATTGTAGATCTAAGTAAAATGAAATCATTGACAACTTCACTTTCTCTCCATTTATCATGATGCCTTTTGGACCAATTGCAATGACTTTGGGTTTTTTTACATTGACTTGATCCCCATTAAAGGCTATAGTCTCAACAGTAAGTGCTTCAGTCCTCCTTGCTATCGGCAAACCAAGTTGCATCATCTGATATCAAAAGTTGTTTAAAAAGCATTCCTTCCATCCTGATGCTGTGTGTTTCTTAAGATAGCTCAGGTCCTCACATTATTTGTTTATCATACAGACTCAATAAGTATGGTGAAAGAACACAACCCGCATTTTAAGCCAGGCAGTGTTCCTTTGACAACTGCCTCATGGTCTATGTAGAGCTTTCTCATAAGCACAGTGAAGTGTTCTGGAATTCTCATTTTCTCAATGTTATCATCATTTTAATGAATTATTCAAGCAATAAGTGCCTTTGCATATTCAATAAAACATAAGTAAATACTCTCTAGTGTTCTCAGCTTTCAGCTAAACTCTGTCTGACACCAGCAATGCTACTTCACGTGCCACGTACATCATCAATGATACTAAATGTGCCACGTCGTTTCTCTGTATCCTGCCTGAGTTTCTGGAAGTTCCTTTCACTATACTGCTGCAGTCATTTTAAAAATTATCTTCAGAAAATGTTTACTAAAAAAAGAAAATGTTTAATTATAGGTTATATTAATGATAGCATTTGTGGTAGCTATATAATCATTTGTCAATTTGAGGATTAAGAGTGTAGGGGTGGAGTCTAGCTTGTCAATCAGATCATAGCCAATGAGGCCTCTGTAGGGGAATAGCCTTCTCCTGAGAATTCTGGGAATTCCAGTATTTCCTCCTTGGAGGTGGGAGACTCTCTGCCACTCCCTGGGAGACATTACAGTTAACAAGACACATGGAACTACCCTAGTGCCCTAAGTTGGAGAAGCCGCATGGACCTACCCTGGTGCAACCAGACCTCTGAAGCCGTAGAAGCCACGTAGAGACCCCTGCCAGCGCTGAGATCCTTACAATGCCACTGGATCCAAAGACTTTCCACCCACTGGCCTGTGATGGTCCTGCATTCAGCATCATTACATGTGTTTTGTGAGTCTGAAGAGGACTTTATAGATTGGTATCAGACATATGGGCTAGTATCGGACTTATGGGCTTGGACTGAACTGGGTTGGGATGCTTCCTCAATGTTCAATTCCTCTTGTATATAAATCTTTTTCTTATACACATATGTGTGTCCGTGGATTTGTTTCTCTAACTACCCAGACTAACACATCATTCAAAAATTGTATCATTCTTTGGATCACTTTTGAAATGGACACAAACATGGGTCTCTTCCAGTCTGTCTGCCAAACGTCGATACACAGACTCAGTATTTCCAGTACTTCATCCATCTGTTGAAATATTTCACCTGGTGTTCCATCAATTCCTGGAACATTGTTTCTCATTGATTCCTTTAGTATATAGCTTAGAATTCTTCCATTGTTACGATAACTTTTGATCATATGCTCCGTCTTAAAAGTGTTGAACATCAGATACTTACTGTTTTACTTTTTTAAATCATTTTATTGGGGGCTCATACAACTCTTATCATAATCCACACATACATCCATTGTGTCAAGCACTTTTGTACATTTGTTGCCATCATC
>NW_022103896.1:87543621-87552727 GCF_000313985.2 Echinops telfairi | reverse complement strand
TTTGCTTATGCACACATTTTTTTCTTCAGTGATCACAGACACTTGTTTTTGTTACAGTGACTCCATGCTTTCCTTCTATCTTCTTTGATGTGTTATTTTGCTCATAGAATCCTTCAATTTTACAATCACAAGGCTTTATTTTTTCTTCAGTTCTTTCAGCTTGGGCTGATACTTTACTCTGGCTTCTCAAGCTTCCCTTTTACATTTTTTCAGCTCTTTTACTCCATCACTTCTTCCTTTTGTTTTAGTGAATCTTTACTCAGAGTCTCTTTACTCAGAGTCTCTCTGGACATCTACTTTAATCTTTTGCTTCTTTTCTTTTAAGTGACTGTGATGGTTAGAATTTTTGTCAATTTGATGGTACCTATGTGGAGGTAGGGATAGAATCCAACCTATCACTCAGGTCACAGCCTGATGATACCTCCTTGGGGTGGTAGCCTCATCATAAGAGAGGCGCCAAGAGAGTGTCTCTCTCTTGATCCTCTTCACCTTCCTGTTTACTTGGATTCTACATCTGGCTCTGTCCAGGGATGGCTCTTGTGGCATGTCATCCCTGGGTGTTGTTAGCACCCTGACAAGTGCTTGCCAACATGTGTCCTTGTGACTGTATACCCACCAGCCTGTGATCTCCCAGTTCCACTGGCAGCTGGGTCAGTCTGAAAGTCTCAGGCTGGCATCAGACCCATGGATTCAAGTCAGAGTGATGTATGACTCTTTCTTAATACAAAATTATTTCTTGATATAAAGTTCTTCCATATATCTATATGAGTATCAATGGTATTATTGCCGTAGAAGACCCAGCCTAACACAGTGAGCTTTTGCTTGCTCCACATGAGAGTCTTGGTGCCATTTCACAACTCATCTTCAGTGTTCAGTACATCAAATCTGTCCTTAGTATGACCTTCAAATTCAAGTGTGATACACTCAAAGTCACATTTTGACTCTCCTGGAATTGTTTTGTTCTCTTTAGCTTCAATCTGAACTTGCATATGAGCAATTTGTGGTCTGTTCCATGGTTGGCCACTGGTGGATTTGACTTATATCTCTTCCCAAATATAGAGTACATTTCACCTCTGTATATTCCATCTGGTGAGGTGTTTATGCATAGTCACTGTTTCTCGTATTTTTAAAAGGCCTTTGCCATAAAGAAGTCATTGATCTTGCAATGCTCTATCATACAATCTTTGGGATCATTTCATTTTCTTTTTTTAATAATAGTTTTATAAGCAAATATTTGCATGTCTTACAATGCAGTTGTTCAATAATATTAAAGAAGAATTGTGTAATCATCACCACAATCAATTTTAGAACATTTTCATCTTTCTTTTAGTCATTGCTGTTATCTCCCCTTTTCCCTCAACCAGCCCTACCATGTCACTAGGTGATTATTAATCCAGTTACTGTCTCTTTAGATTTACCTATCCTGGATTTCATATATAGATTAAAAATAAAACAGAGAAACCCCTGTTGGAAACAAAGAAGAAAATGTTAAAAATAAACTTTAAAATGGGTCAAAAAGGAGCTCAGATAATAAGGTTTTACATTTTAACCTAAGTTCATCTGCCATAATTGACTTTACAGTGCTCTCTAATTTTAAAAAAAAAAAAAGCTATTCACATCATTGAACTGTGGTCAGAGGGGAGTCACAGGAGGCTTAGTCCATGTGGGGACCCTGCAAATGGATCTGGGGCTTCCACAGCCTCCTGCAAAGAGAGTGTTAAGAATTTAAGCCCTGATACTATTCCCTCCTCCACTCGGCCATCCAGCTTCATCTCTGTCATCAAGGCCATATTTCTCCACACTGACCCTTTTTCTTGGTTTCCAACTTTCACATTCCATTCCAGTGGTTACCAGTGTATCTTTTCGGTGTTTGATTAATTTAGACTGATGATGTTGGCTGAATGATAACGTGTACAAAGAAACAGAGAACTTTAAGTATGGGTACATCATAATTAAATAGCCTCTAAAACACACATACACACACACACACACACACACACACACACAGGCAAGCTACAGAATGCTTGAAGGTACTTATGCCTTGCTTTAAAAATAGTGGAGGAGGCACGCCCCTCTCAAAGGTTTGCATTCAAACAGGGACCTGGCCATCAGAAGAGACAGCTTTTAAAACTGGGAATGCAGAAATGATGAACAAAGGAAGTGCAGCAGAGGAGCACGCTCAGGGTTGTTCGAACCAAGCTAGGAGGAGCTTGCCTTTTCCAAGAGACAGAAAGGAGGCCAGTGGGGGTTGCATGACTGAAGAATGAGATCAGATTAATGGGAAGGTTACTGGGGGAAGGATCCTGCAGGTTAAGAGGACTGATACTACCCCAAACAAATGGGTAGGCCTAACATGAGGTTCAGACAGTCAGTGTCCCCTGGATACCACTCAATTGACTTTTATCAAAACAGTCTCAGTTCACCAAAGTTTAACCTATACTAGCAAACGCAAGGTGGTAGAAAATACAACCCATTTCATCATCCAAACCAGCTTTACATTATGACCACATTCATATATATAGAAATAAAAACAGGGAAAATTGAGAAGATAAATCCTTCCATTATTTAAAATAAAGTTTCATATTTCAGCATTACTTTAGGTATTTTATTTTCCTTTTGAAAATTAATGTGCCCTGTGAAAATAATTGTATAATCTATCAGGAATAATAGGTTCAATCTTTTCCTATAATATATTTTACACACTAAGTCTTTGGACTGGCTTTTTGTCCAGTTTCCTACCCCCTTTTTTTTTCTTCTTTATTGTCAAATGAGTTCAAGAGAAAAAATCATTAATATCTGTCAACTTCCTTTATAACCTTAAGAAAAAAAAATCTTTCTATGATATCACACAGACAGATTTTCAATTTCCTTGTGTAATAAACAGCTGCTTTCAGATTTGGATGTAATTTAAAGGTTTGAAAAAAATCACATTGAGATTGATGAATAAATCAGTTGTGAAGACAAAAACATTGATGCCTGTTGAAAATACCTCTGCCGACAGGCAGGAAATGAAATTAGTTCCCAGTAAAATGTGGAGCTGAAGATCACTCTTTGGTTGTGCTGCATGCTTTTTAGGACTTATGAGGGTGACACAATAAAACTGCTATGGATACAGGAATCTAATTAAAGAGCAAATGACCCTTCTGACATCAAATTAATCTTTATCATGTTTCTTATTTTTATTTCAATCTTGCACCAGAAAATGAAATTTAAAATTCCAGGCTTGTTACAAAACAGTTGGTAATTTTTCTTCTGAGCGTTAAAATGCAAAACATCCAGTGGTGTTTAATTAGAGCACTAGACAATCATTTTTCAAAATATTTATATCAACATTGTCATTTCCCATTTACATCAATCGTGCGGATGCACTTGGCTCTATGTTTGGCCTCGCCATCTCTTTATCTAGGGTTCAGAAAGAAGGTTCCATTCTCCACATTGACAGTTAACTCGATTTAAAGCTTCTCGTTAATTTTTCTTGGTCTTTCTTTTTTTCATAATGAAAAAAAAATTAGATTTAAAAAAAATTCTATAGTTGAATATGCACAACAAACCACACACCAACTTACGGACATTCCTATCGGAGTGATGAAGAAGGCAGATGGGAAAGTCAAGGCAGGAGGGGGGAAGGGAACAGACAGTCGGAGAAGTCAAGTGCATGTCTGTAGTGAAAGGGGGAGGAGCAGTCTGCAAGTGGGGGAAAGAAGGATTAACAATACTTTTAAGAACCCCAACTGAGGGGGGTGCCTCCTAACACACAGCAAATAAGCCATATTGGCCGAGTGTCTGTATACTCCCTGGTGACCCAGGCCAAGTGCTGTAGCACACTGGGCCATTGAATCCTGGCTCTTCAATGTGCACAACACACTCAAAGGCCATCCCAGAGGGATCTGAAGTGGAAACCCCATGAGGTGAACTAGGCTCTACCTCAAACACACCTGTCACCCGAGGGATTGAGACTAAATTTACGTAGTATTCGAAGACGCACAAGACAACTACATCAAGTGCAGTGCACTGTGGGTAGGTGCAAAAACATTGGCTTAGCGCATCAATGTCCTGCTGGCTTAATTAAGCTATGTATTTTTCTGGCAGGCCTGGGATTAACAATTGTCAGTTAATAGTGTTTTCCCCAACAGCCGACTGACTCCCCTTGTTTGTGTAACTAGCATCCCGCCACGAAAGCCTTTATTCTGTACAAGTGAATGCTTCAGGAATCGCGATGTGTCGTTAACTTACACTGGCCCAGGAGCCCTCTCTCAAAGTGCTTTAAAAATTAGTAACAGGGCTAATCAATGACACTATTCACAGAAGGCCTTTATGCTCCAGGGAGATGATTGATTAGACTCTCTATCACAAGTTTACAAGGAGGTCTCTCAGAGCATCCAGAGGTAGATAAAAAGCATAGATTCACCAGGAACAGGAATGGGAGTAGCGATACCAGGAGGGCAGGGGGAAGGCGGGGAGAGGAGTGGAGGAAGGGGGACCCGATCGTGATGATGGACACATAGCTGCACCCCCCCACAAACGGGGACACACAACAGAAACTGTGGGGGAAGGGAGGCAGCGGTCAGTGTAAGATAAGAAAAGAATAATCATTTATCATTTATCAAGGGGCCACAGGAGTGGGAGCAGGGGAATGGGGTGGGGAGAGAGGAGCTGACACCAAGGGCTCAATAGTAAATAAATGAGGCAACACATGTACAGAATTGCTTGATACTATTGATATATGGATTGTTACAAGAGCTGTGAGAGCCCTCAATAAAACGTTAAAAAACAAAAACCAAACATCGATTCGGAAATGGATTTGAGGCTTTCACTCAATCCTAGCTCCAATTTAAGAACAATTAGTTCTTGCAACATGACCCGGCTCTATATTTGCCCTCATGTGGGAAACACCGAAGATAAATGTGCTATAGCAAAGTATGGTGAAGAAATGAGATGGTGCCAAGCCATCAGATGAACTAGTGTCTGGCGTCTTAATGGCTTGTTTCCAAACAAGCAGCCATCTAAGTGAGTTGTCAACTCAGTCCACATGGAAGAAGCACACCAACATCAGTCACTGAGGGATATAATCCGAAGCCAAAGGAGGGAATAGTATCAGAGCCCAGACTTCATTTGCAGAAGGCTGTGGGTAGCAGTGGAAGCCTAAGATACATTTGTGAGACCTACACATGCGCTAAGCCTCCGGGGGTTTCCCTTTAACCGTAATGGAGGGGTACCAATAAGCTGGTTGCAAAACAGAGAGTATTGGAGAAATAAATGACTTTAGGAGATCAAAATTATAAACCTGACTGGAACAGTTAAAACCTTATCACTCGATCCTCCCTGGGATGCACTTTGGGCCAGATCTGCTTTTCCATATTTTCTGTGGGCTTGTTTGTTTTGATTTCCATATTAGGGTTATCGCTAATGTAGTGTGTCATTGTGGGTAGCCTTCTTGAATCTTTGTAATGTGTTTCCTGTGTTTCACCCTATGAAACCCAGGATTGTTGAACCTGTAGAAACAACAATTAGAATAAGGGTGTTTTTTTTTGTGGGGGGTAGGGTATTGTGAGGAAGGGGGGGCAGTAAAGAGGAACTGATATCAAGGAGTTCAAGAAGGAAGAAAATGTTTTGAAACGGATTGTGGTGCGATTGTACACTACTGCTTGATGTGATTGAACTGTGTGATGGTATGCTATCTATATTATATAAACACACACACGCACACGCACACACACACACACACACACACACACACACACAATTTGGCCTTATCTCTGTGACATTGATTACGTTCTCTGAGTTGTACCACTGTTCCATGCATCCTTTTTGTTCCTACTCAGTGGTCTGTCTCATCTTTCACATTTTAATAGGATTTATCATATTAAATGTAGACATTGAAGTTAGCTGACTTGTAAATCTTTGAGCTTTGTGTATTGCACATTTTTGTTTTATAAACTGTTGTCACCTCTATCCTTTGTTGGATGGGACAAAAGCAATGTAGGTTAGTGTTAGTTGTTATATGGGGCTGGTTGGAAGCCGATCGATTTGTTTCTGTTTATTTTTTGCTTCTTCATGTGTTGAATGTCCTCAGCTAACTCAAAACATTTTCAATTGCTCTTTATTTGAAACCTGTTTGCTTTTAGGTTACATTTTGTTGGTTCTGCGGAAATCCCATCTGGAGAACTTTAAATGGCAAGAACAGGAGACCATGGCAGTTACTGACTTATACTTGGTTGGCCTTTCCAACAGCAGCGTCTAATTGTCTGTATGCACTATTTATGGAACTATCGCTATGCACTGTTGTCGATGATTTTGTTGCTATTGGGTGCCTTTGAGTAAATTCTGGTGCACAGCCCAATCCTCCACCCAGCACAAGGAAACACTGCACGGTCCTGCGCCATCTTCACGATTGTTGCTATGTTCGAGCCCAGTGTTGCAACCACAATTCATGTTCGATCCTCCTCCTTTCTTCCCCCCTACCCCCACCCCCGACCCTCTGCTTTACCAAGCATAATGTTCTCTTTCAGGACTGCTCCCTTCTGATATGACACCCAAAATGCATAAGATGTCTTCCTTCTAAGGATCATTTTAACTATACTTCTTCCAAAACAGGTTTCTTCATTAATTTAGACATCCATGGTATAGTCAGCCATAATGTAAATGAATCAATTTGTCTTTGGTTTTCCTTGAATGCTTATGAGGTAATTGAAAAGACCATGGCTTAAGACCATGTGTTAATCCTCAAAGTGACATCTATGCATTTCCACATGCTAAAAAGGCCTTTTACAAAGATATTCCCAATGCACAGTGAACTAGGCCCGGAGAATAACTAGTAAGTATTATAATTGTGTGCTGCACTCCAGACCATTACAGTCCAGCCCATGGGAAAGGGGCTTAATCCGTGAAGGAGACAGGCCACTCTTTGAGTGCTCTCTCGTCCTTAAACAGCATTACAATAAATCAGCAACAGAAAACATTGCAGTTGATTGGATTCTTGCTCATGAGGCCCCACACAGAACAACTCAATAGTGTTGTCTTGCTGTAGTCTTTATGGAAGGAGACTGTCAGGACTTCCGCGGCATCCTTCATTGGGTTCGAACAGCTGACAAGTAGATTAGGAGTTGAGCACACACTGCTTGCGCCACCATGGATCAGCATCACACTAGCCACTAAGACTGTAAGAAGACTGGACTGTAAGCCACTTAAGGGCAATATCACAGGATCGCAGGGAGTTACGAAATCTCACTGGAAACCAGTGAGTCTCCTATCCTGACAGGGTAGATGCATGGACTGGAAGGATTTGAAGCTAAATAGAGACTTGAATAGCACCTCAAACCTCGTCCTTTGCACTTTCCTACTTTGGAAGATGTTTATTGCTTGAGTTCCAGGTAGTACCTATGTAGGCAATTTATTTCCCTAAGCCAGTTGTTACTTTGGAGAACATTCTATTCCTTTGAAGTCTGTGTAATGTCAACTAGGCAGTGTGGTCAATTTTCCACTTTTTGTTGGTGTGTGTCCCATCATTCAGAGACATGTCTTCCATGCACAGCTTTGGTCAGCACTAATGTGGACATTGAATAAAATGATTTTTCATTGAATGGGACAGATGTAAAGAATATCTTAAAACCAATATTGAAAATTAAAGACTTTGGATAAGTAGTATATCTGACTCGTTACCCAGGACAGACGGAAACATGAGCCAAAAGCTAAAGAGCCAGGCTTCATGCAAAACCGATCATCTTTTCATCGTGTTGAGTTAAAAGCACAACAAAACCACAGCAGTATGATGCCTTCCAGCACCTCCTGCGATTAAATTTTAAAGGAAAGTGTTTCTTTTTAAAATATCAGAATTTTTAGTAGTGAAGACCATGGCTTAAAGTTGCAGAAAGCACAGTCATGAGATCCAGTGACTTTTTTGGTCATTTCTACCAGAGTTCGCTTTGTGCTACTCTTGAATCCTCCTGATGAGCTGAAAATAACTCAGTATAGAATGCTTCTTGTTTACCAAATATAGCTATGTTCTTCAGAGGTTCTCTCATTGAATTTTTAATAGCTTTGTGAGGAGTAAAAGTCAACACTTCACTATGCCAGTATATTAAAAGAATCTTCCTGAAGTTTTATGATTGTTTGCCAGCTCATAGGCTTTTCAATTAAAAAATATTTGCTCTGCCTTATTCTTTGCCCTCTCTGTGGTTTTCAGTGGCAAGTTGTTTTCAATCTCTTTCTCTTTATTACGTACTCCAGCAACTTTTAAAAAGCTCTGGTTGAATTTTTTAGCTGAGAGAGAAGTACAAATAAAAGAAGAAGCAGATGGTCCCTTTGTGAGTGAATGAAGAAAAAGGGTTTTGAGAACAATATGTGAATAGGTGTAGTCGAATCAAACACTCACCCACCTGCTGCCAGAGCCTTCAGAAAAGACTGTTGCATATTCTGAGGATTAACTATTAATGTGTCCTTAAGCTTGGTAGAAAGCAAATTTTGAGAGATCTCACCTATTCATCTCTTTGTTTTGACTGACTTGGTATCTGTATTTCACGCTGTTTCTTAATTCAGTCTCCATATGCAAGAATGTAATTACAGGTTTTCTCATACATATTTAGATTAAAGAAATATAGCGGGATCACTTTTTTTTTTTTAATGGTGTACTTATTTTTCCATGTGTTTGCAGAGTGGATACAACTGACGGTGTTTTTCTTTTTTCAAAAAGCACTTTGATCTTTATTTTCAAACTTGCTTTTCCTTTCAGGGATTTACTCTTCAACCCGACTATCCGACTATTATTAATTCGACATCTACAGCTGCACAAGTTGTTACCCAAGCAATGGAGTTCGTGCGTTCCGGGTGCAGAAATCCTCCCGCCCAACCTGTGGACTGGAATAACGACTACTGCAGTAGTGGGTACGTGGCTCGTGACCGCCATCTGGTGGCGAGGTCCCCTTATAGCATGTACGTCGCACCTTGCTTCATAATCAATAGATTCTTCCTTTTCTTGACCTTGCTTCATGATCAAAGGAAACATTTTTTTCCTTTTCTTCCTGCTTCTCCAAGAGATCATCTGGAATGGCAGAAGGCCCCTCGGTAGATATGTTTAGTAATCTTATATCCTTGCCAGGAATAATGTCAT
>NW_022103896.1:87526751-87543521 GCF_000313985.2 Echinops telfairi | reverse complement strand
GGGGGGGTTGCTCCAGGTTGCCTGTGGGTAAACTCCACCAGCAGCCTTTCCTTTAGCAGCCAGCACATTAGTCATTTGCACTTAACTAGCTGTTAGCTTTACAGGGGACCTGAGAACTCTGGCAGACGCAAGGGTGCAGACCGGACTGGGTCACAGTGTCAGGGATGGTACCAAATAACTATCTACAAAAGTTCTGTGCAAGGTTTTAGCAGAAATTAATTTTTAAATAAAAATTTCCCTGTAGTTAGTAATAACAACAAAAACCTTTTCCATAAGCCCCTACTGCATATATCAGTAATATAACAAGGTGAAAACACTATGGCGATTTAATGCTAAAACCTTCAAATGTGCTCCCATCAGCACTGTCCTTATTACCCCCTTACGCTGGCACGTTGGATCACGTGGTTTCAACTACACGCGCTATTGGCATTGTGTTGTTTTTGTTACTGCAGGGGTTTTTATTATTGTTACGGGTTTTCTGGTGTTTAGGTGACAAAATCAGCAGTTGTGAACCTATATCAATAATGTTTTTGACAATGAAGTAGTAAAGGAAAAGAAGGACACAAATAAAAATGACTTGCAGCCAGTTATTAATAACGTTGTGACTAATCATGCTATAAACCCATGTAGAAAGATCTTAGAAAACAATTTTGTTGCTAGTATTCATATAGTTTAAGAAATGTATATTTAAGCCATGCACACCTATATCATCATGTTCTACAGTTAAGATTGATGATACATATTAGTAAGACTTCTGTATGGTACAGTTGAGTGCATGGGAAAGGGGGATCATGCCATGAATGTAGGCCCTGGGTGCCACCCAGACCAGTGGTAAGTACAGTAGGTGAATGAATCACTCAAGTTCCCTGAAAGAAATCAAGCCATCTCTCAAGCTAGAACAAATCCTTCAGACACGACTGTCTCTCAGACACCTGTAGTGCAGGTTGTCTTGTAACGAGGTGTTGTTTTCTCTCCATACAGGGCCGTGCAGAGGGACAAAGCCCTGTACCTTACCTGAGAATCCTAACTTCTTTCCGCTGATAAATTCAGGGAAGTCTTTTCACCATGGATGGCTTTGTACAGCCAAGGCGGTTCTCCATTTTGTTAGAAAATACAGATTGCTAAGCATTTAGGAGCTTGTGGGTCAACCACACTGGAAGACATAGTCATGCTTCTTTCTTATCTTTTTTAATCCTTAATGGAAATGGGTTTTCTTTTTCCTTGAAGGAAATTTGGACCATTCAGATTTTATGTTGGATTTTTTTTTTTCTCTTTTGCTGTGAAGTGCTGCGCTCTAGTAACTGCCTTAGCAGCTATAGATGTCTTGGATAAAAGTCCTGGATTTTTCCATTGGTTTTCTTAATGGGTGTTTATATGAAACTACTAAAGACTTTTTAAATGGCTTGATGTAGCAGTCATAGCAAGTTTGTAAATAGTATCTATGTTACACTCTCCTAGGGTATAAAATGTGAATGTTTTTGTAGCTAAATGGTAATTTTAAACTGGCTCATTCCAGTGTATTGGTTTCACAATAGGGGTTAAATTGGCAAACATTCATATTTTTACTTCATTTTTAAAGCAACTAATTCTATATTTTCAAAATATTTGAAAAAAAAACTATTCCTAAATGATTTTAATTTACATAGAAATTGGCTTTGTGTCATGGATCAGACAAAAAGAACTATTACTAAGGGTAGCGCAAACACCTTTATTTTGTACTGCAAAAAAAATTGCTTTTTGTATCACTTTTTGTGTAATGGTTAGTAATCATCATTTAAATCCTTTTATGTATAAAACTGCCAAATGCTTACCTGATATTTTATTAGCTGCAGAAACAGATTGGAAATACCTAAATTATAACCTTTACATATTTCTCTGTATTATTGTTTCTTCATACTGTGTCTGTATTTAATCTTTTTTATGGAAACTGTTGCGCCTATTTATGAAATAATAAATATAGGTGTTTGTAAGTAAATTTGTTAGTGTTTGAAAGAAGTTTCTTTGATGTTTTCATTTTGGCTGGCAAAAAACAAAATCACGCTTGGTGTGAATATTTTATTTTTGGTTTTTACAGTGACATGAATAAAGCCAAACCTGCTTTTCATTTGGCAGTATATTAAGTAACCAATTCTTATTTCTGCTTTTCTTTCGTGGATGAAAAAAACATGGATGATAGAACTTCCTTTCTTTCTACAATGCTACCAAGAATTGCCAAAAAGGCATACAAGACACAAGGCTAAAGAACCGGGGGTGGAGGTGGGGGGTGGGGACTTTATCTGAAAATGGTTCCTTCTTTGTTCCCAGCTAGTTTCAGTCCAGTTTATAAAGGGCCTCAAAACCTGGAATCACCAAAATTCCTCCTGCTGAATAGATTCCAACAAGACCAGAGAAAAAGTAAGAATTGAGCAGGCACGGGAGGCAGCAGAGGTGAACTATCCGCTCAAGAATACAAACAACATGGAAGCTGAGTGACCCAACAGCCCAATAAAGGAGCAGCCGCTCAAATCTGCACATACTAAATGGAAATTGAGATTCTTACTGTTGCTGCATTTCTGCGAGCTATTTCATTTTTCAGAATTCTTACATCTTCTAAGAAAGAGTATTCTGAGGATGCAAGAGGGAGCTAAAGTCACTGAGAATCTGACTGAAGGGTTGCATGGCTTTTAAATCAAAAGAGCTAACAAGCTGCTCCCTTAAAAGGGATTATATCCAGAAACTTAGTCTGGTCGGCACTCAGAGGATGGCTGACGCTTCTTTCACGGAATGTGTGAAGTCAAGTGAGCAGTGCATTGTGCAGCCCAGTAAGAGTTAAACAACACAAGGCAGGCTTGCTTCGGAATGATTTTAGGCATTGTACAGCCTTGAGTCACTTAAGTATGTAAAAGCTAATAAATAATGCAGATACAGTGCCTATAGCCACGGGCACTAATTTTCCTGTCTTAAAATTGTATAAAAACTCATGTGATTACCCTCACAGTTTATTGTTTGTCAGTTTAATATTTTAGAAATATGCCAGCACTACTAATTACCTGATGTCTCTTATTTATTATATTATGGCGAAGTGAAATTCTCCCTTCCATTGAGTCTACACGGAGAAAGTAATTACCAGAATGTGAACATCCAAATCAGACATTGACAGGCAGTTTGGACCGGAAAGTACTGTGTTGTTTACAGCCTTTTCAGAGCAGGTGTATAACCAGGGTAGACAGAGTGTTAAAATTCAACACCAAATAGCGTAAATACAAATATGTAAATAAAAGGAAATACATCATAAATAAAAATGCTTATCATGTGTGAGTGCCCATCTTTTATTTGGTGACCCATCAGTCTTTCAAGGACAGAAACAAATGAGTAACCCCAGGTAAACCTTATAGCAGAGAAATGGGACACACAGAGAATCCTATCTCATCCGTCTGAGGCTGCAGTGGCCTGGGGTATTGCCTGGGAGGACCACCTTCTTCATTAAGGGACTGTCTGAGCAGTGTAGACATTTGACACACTCAGACGTCTGGCACACTGAATGTTTGGAGGTGTAAGTCCACTCAGATGTGACTAGTGTTCTACTTCGAAAACTCTGTTTTCAGCTACTGAACATCCTGTGGAGGACAGTTCTACTCCAAAGCATGTGCAGTTGTGTGAGCCAGGACTGACTCAATGGACAGTCAGCTTCCTCTTGTTCTTCCCTGTACAGGAACCCAGAGAGCGTGGTCTCTTTTGCCGGTGATTAAATGTTGCGATAGGGCTAAGGACAGGTACCAACTTTACAATAAGAAGGTAACCCCCAAATATCTATGACATTGATTTCCATCATCATCATTTAATGGGTTAATTCACGTGAGTTGCCAAACAGTATGCTTCTCTTTGCTTCCCGGGAAGTTCTTGCCTCAAAACACTTAGGTGCCTTTGTTGGATGTTCTCGTACTGCCTGCCGCACACAGCAGCTTCGTGCACAGCAGAATGGCACCCCGCTCGGCCCCGGCCACCCCACGAGTGTGGCTTTGTGTGAGCTCAGCGCTGTAGCCATTAGTCCGTTCAGCTCATCCAGGCTCTTCCTCGTTTCCACCAGTCTTCGCCATCAGCACACAGGAGGTTTCGTTCCGGGGACTGGCCTCTCTCAGTTACATGTCAGCAGCACATGAGGTACAGTCTTGCCACGATCTCTTCTAATGAGCCTGCTGGCTGTACTTCTTCCAAGACAGGTTTACTTGGTCTTCTGTCAGTCCATGGTACTTTCCATATTCTCCCCCAACATCGTAATTCAGATGCATGCATTCTTTTCTGGTTTCATTATTTATTGTTCAACTTTCACATTGAAAATGAGGCACAGGATATGACAAAATAATAATTTATAAATTATCGAGGGTTCATGAGGGAAGGGGGAGTGGAGAGGGAGGGGAAAAAATGAGGAGCTGATGCCGGGGGCTTAAGTGGAGAGCCGATGTTTTGAGAATGATGAGGGCAATGAATGTACAAATGGGCTTTACACGATGTATGTATGGATTGTGATAAGAGTTGTATGAGCCCCTAATAAAATACAAAAAATAAAATAAAAGAAAGAAAAAATGAGGCACATTAGTCCTCAAAATGGGACATACCTGTTCTTCAAAACTTTAAAGAAGTCTGGTGCGGGGGATTTGTCGAATGCGATGTACTGTGTGATCTCTTGGCTGTTCTTCCATAGGCGTTGGTTGTGGATCCAAGCAAGAGGAAATCCTTGATTACGTAAATTCTTTCTCCATTTTTCGTGATGTTGTCTGTTAGTCCAAGGTTGATTATTTGGGTCTTCTTTACCTTGAGTTGTCATCCATACTAAAGGGTGCACTCCTTGATCTTCATCAGCAAGTGCTCCAAGTCCTCCTCCCTTTCAGCAAAGTCCTTCTTCCTGTAGTCCAGCTTCTCGGGTTGTTTGCTCCACGTACTCAGTGGAGCCCTGAAACCCATCTTGCCTGGTGTTTACAGCGTGGAGTAATCCCCACACAAGCAAAGTGAAGTGCTCTGGGCTTCCCATCATGTTCGATGTTATCAATAGTTTTTATGATCCACACAATCAATTGCCCTTTGCACGAGGCAATAAAACACAAATAAGCATCTGTCTGGTATTCTTTACTTTCAGCCAAAACCCACCTGATATCTACCGTGATATCCCTGATGCTGCATCTTTTTCAGAATTTAGCTTGAATTTCAGACAGCTCCTTGTCAATGTCCTGCTGCTACCATTGTTGAATTATCTTCAGCATAAGTTTTACCTGCAGGTCACATGAATGATATTTGCCTATTCTTGCCCTCTAGTAGGTCTGTGACCTTTCTCTGAAACGAGTGCAAATATCTCTTCCAGTGGTGTGTCTTCCAAATTTCTTGATATAAATTTCTTGGTGAAGCTTCCAGTGCTTCATCGGTTTGTTGAAACATTTTATTTGGCACTCTGGTCAATTCCTGAAGCCTTGTTGTTCACCCAGCCCTCAGTGCAGCTTACATGTCTTCCTTCGATAGCATCAGTTCCTGATCACCTGTCTTGAAATCGTTTTATTTGGCTGGTTCTTTCCGTTACAGTGCCCTTGAGTAGTCTTCCAACTTCTCTTGATGCTTCCCGCAGTGTTCAATATTTTCCCCATAGACGTTTTCAGTGTTGCAACTCAAGGGTTACATTTTTTTCTTCAATACTTTCAACTTGAGATATGCAGTGTGTCTTTCCTTTTTGCTTTCTCACTCCAGGTCTCTCATGATAGAATTCTCTCAAATCCCATCATGCAATTCTGTCAGCGTGAGGTCATACTGTCATCTCAAGCTGACCTTTGAAAAATTCTGTTTGATTCTTTTAATCATTTCTTTCCTTTGCTGTAGCTACTGTTTCGTTTTTTAAAGAGCAAATTTCAAAGTCTCTGCTGACATCCATAAGAGATTTGTATTTATTTCTTGTTTCTTTTGTGGCATTTTGTGTTCTTCCTTTTTGCTATTCTTGATTTCATTTCATAGCTCAGCAGGTCAATGAGTCAAAGTTCTTCTTGGCATGGTCTCCTGATTCTGAAGAGGAGAGACTCAAGGTCATATTTTGGCTCTCCTGGGCCTTTAATTTTTTTTTCTTTAGCTTCAACCAGAACTTCCTTATGTATAACTGAGGACCTGCTCCACATTCAGTCCCTGACATTATTGCGGTTGCTGATCGCAAGCTTCATCATTCTCTTTTCCCAAGATGTCATATATTTCATTCCTAAAAGTCCGTCTGGAGAGGCCCATGAGTGCAGTCACCATTTATGGTGATGTAAGGGGTATTTGTAATGAAGTCTTTGGTCTTAAAAAATTCTACCATGCAACCACTAGCTTCCTTTCTATCACCAAGGCCATATTTCCTGCCTACTGCTCCTTATTTGTTTCTAGCTATCATGTTCCAGTTGCCCATAATTATCAATACATCTTAATTTCATGTTTGATCAATTTCAGAGTGAAGAAGTTGACAGAATCTTCCATTTCTTCGTCAGTAACATGCATAAATTTGAATAATTGTTTCATTAACTGGACATCCTAATAAGCCCACTGCCATTGAGTCCATTCTGACTCTAGCATCTGGATCGAACCACCTCTGTGGGTTTCTGAGACTCTTTACCCATGCCTCATCCCTTTCGGAGCAGCTGATGGTTTCGAACTGCTGACCTAGGGATTAGCAGACTAACGCGTAACCCACTCTGCCACCAAGGTTCCTTTGGACTTCTGAATAGGTGCATATATATTATCCTTTCACTGACAGCATTGTACTTCAAGACCTAGCCTCGATTCCTCTTGTGTTTATCATACTTAGAATAGTAAACCACATGATTGTATGATTCAAAATAGCCAATGCCAATCCATTTCAGCTCATTAATGCCTAGGACATCAATCTGTTCCATTTCATTTTTGACACCTTCCACTTTCCCCGGCTTCATACTTCGTGCATTCTGCATTCCTATTATTAATTGAGGTGTACAGACGTTTCTTCTCGTTTTGTATTATGCCCCATCAGCAAATGACGGTCCTGAAAGCTTTGCTCCATTCATATCATGACGTTCAAATCTGCTTTGAGGTGGCTGCTCTTCCTGAGTAATGCATTTTACACTGTCGTGCACAAGGTTTTCAGTGCTAATCCCTCAGCAGAGGAACGTTCATTCCTTCTCTGTAATAGGTTCTTAGTTGGGAACCTCCTCTGACACCTGACTGCCTTGAGTGAGGGACTAGCATTTGAAAGTCATAGCTTCGGCATCAATGCCAAAGCCACCAGACAAATGGTGATAGATTATCATAAACTAATCGCCATCAAGTCAATTCCAACTCATAGCGACTCTTGAGGACACGCTACCACTGCCTTTATGGGTCTCTGAGACTGTAAGTCTTCATGGGGGTAAAGTGGATAGCCTCATCTTTCTCTGCAGAGCGGCTATTGGGTTTGAACTGCTGACTTTGTATATAGGAATTCAACTTGTAAACTAGGGCACCTTGGTGGACTATCGCAGTACATAGTTAATGTTCAATAATCACAATGATATGTAGAAAGATCCATGAAGTGTTACAATGTGTGTGAATGATGCTTCCTTATAGTATGCAAATCCTTTTAAACATAGAATTAAGAAAACACATGGTAAAGATGTGGGCAAGTCAGAACCCTAAACCTTTGCTTGTGGGAATGCCAAACAGCCACTGAGGAAAAGTTTGGTGGATTCTCAAGAAGTAAAACATAGAGCTATACATTTATCCTACATGACCCTGCAGTACACTCCTACTAAGAAAGTTTGCAAAGCACTGGATATGTGTCAATGGTGATGGAATTGTTGACAACAGAGACGGGTGATGGTTGCACATTATGAAAGGGAATTTGTTAGTCTGGATACATTTAGAGAAACAAATCCACAGAAATTCTTATGTATAAGAGAGAGTTTTATATAAAGGGTAAGTGTGCATCAAGAAAACATTCCAACCCAGTGCTGCCCAAGCTCACAAGTCCAACATTAACCCATATGTCCGATACCAATCCACAAAGTCCTCCTCCATCTCACAAAACAGATGCAATGATGCCGACTGCAGAAGGAAAGCTGAGTCAGTGAATATGTAAGCATCTCAGCACTGGCAGGGGTCTCCACACAGCTGCTCCAGCACCCAGGGATGCATCGGGGTAGGTCCATGTGGCTTCTCCTCAGGGATATCTTGCAGGAAGTGAGCCTTGCCAGGTGAAGCAGGGAACTGGCAAAGGCAGCTGCTCCCTGGTCTGATCATCGGAAAGCAAGGGACCCGAGAACTAGAAAGGTGAGGCTCACAGAGCGAGTTATCTCTCAGGCCCTTCAATTAACCCCACATTTGTTTTCTCAGCCAGGTTGGGACAAAAAAGTTAAGCTATCTCAGGAATATAGTGTGGCACTGACTGTGCATGTAAAAAATGTTGAATTGGTGATTGTTAGGTTAAATATATTGAATCAGAGTAAATAATATATACAGAAATTAAATATTACTAATAAGTATTAGGAGGCCAAAGGTGGATATTCTCCATTAAGAAACCTAGAATTGTAATAACATTGCAAGAAATAATTTCAAAATAAGTTGCGCCATATTGTTGGCCTACAAAATTGAACACGAGTTTTCACTAGCTTTGATGAAAGCGAAAGATCTAATACACACTAGCCACATCAAGCAAATAAAAAACAAAGGGGGAAAGGAAGGAAGGAGCCGCCAGACAAGTAAGTGTTGGAGCACAAGAGGGATGATAGTTCAGGAGACAAGTTAAAACTGGTGACTAGGCTTTTCATTTTCTTGTCTATGTTTTTGTTGTTGTTTGTGTTTTTGTTTTAATGGGGGTAATTACAAACTGTCAGCATGACTCCATGAAGTAAAAAGCAGCTTGTCTACAGGACGACACTTCCATTATACCAACATGAGAAGTGGTTCTATTTTTAAGGTTCGCATCTTTTCGTTTCGCACCAGACCCCGGGCTGAAGGAACCTATTCTAGCAGGCGTCTCCACGTCTTTCCAGAAGACAGCAGTTCGGAGAGGGGTGTCATGGATCTGCCCCACACCCCTCGTCACAAAGGAGGAAGGCTGGAGCCGCTGGCGGCAGAGAGAACGTCCAAGCCCAGAGACGCTGCAACATGAGTGTGCAGTCAAACCAGTAAAGGCTGGGCACCTCGGGGTGACCGGTGACCGCTGTGTCCCAATAGAACGGCGCTGCACTGCACGGGGTCAGTGAGCCTTCTTTCGAGATTCGTCCGGATTGACTCAAGCTGCCAACCTGTGGTCGTCCCCAAGGAACTACGCTGTCCATATGCCGGTGCTGCAGGGCGCTAGGGAGGCCGTTCTCACCCATAGCCACCCTCCACAGACCCTCCACAGGCGAGGACACGCTCCCTGGCCGGCCGGCCCCATCCGCGATTGCAGCCGCTGTGCCAACCCATCTGGTTGGGGCCCTCGCCCTTTTTCCATCTAGAGAACGTACACGTGGCCCTCTCATGTGTTATGTCCCCGGAGAGTCACCCTACGTGTCTGTGACCTGATTACATTGCAGTAGGTAAAAGCAGTGAAACCGAGGCACTTGTCCCGGGGAGGCAGACGTGTGAAAACCACCGTGTCGTGTGTTTCGGCCTGGGGCAGCAAACGGCCACCATCGTCACAGACGCGAGGGCTGTCCCCATTCCACATTGCATCTCGCTAACAGTGAAAATTCCATTCGTATCAATAGGAGGCCAGAAAATACGAGGGAATAGAAAATGAAAGGGTCTGACAATGACAACGAGGGAAAAAAGCACTCTGAAGACAGACACGGAACCAAACTGCCATATTTTAAAGGCAGGATCATCACTGCTTGGCGATGTGTGTTTACAATATCCCCAAACATACCGTGCTTGCCCCGTGGGGAGTAGGGTGGGGGAAGATTAGCTTGGCAAAGGCTAGTACTGACTCGCTGTGTGTTAGGACACAGCTGTCCCTGGCAGCCTTCCTCCGAGTGCCTGTCAAGGCCAAGTATCAGCCTCACCTTGGTGTTCGCCAGCCGTTCCTGAACAATCTGATACACTCGGAAACAGTGGAAGCCAACAGTGCTTAAGAAGCGGTTTTCTTTCCTGTCACCCCCCCACACACACACACACACACCCGCCCTTGTGTTTTCTCTCCAGCGTCTGAAACGTGGGCTCGAGGTGGATGGCTCAGCTGATAGAGGGGCCGGAAGCCGGCAGGGGGTTGCATGCTGGATGACACATTCCCCTTGAAGAGTGGGGGGGCGTCAGTCCCCTCCCACCAAGAAGCCACGGACTGCAACTGTTGTGGCCAAAAGGTTTTCAAGGCAGTTAGAACGTGATCATCAAAGGCTGAGCGGCAGCAGAATTAAGAATTCCAAAAATAAAGTGTTGCCCGAGGCCGGCAAACAGCCTCTCTCCGGGGATGGTGAGGAGGGCCCGTAGGAGCACGTTGAGGGCCAGGGCAGTGGATCGCTGTTGTTTTTCTCAAAGGAACTGGGGGTTCTCCCTAGAACTCTGGAAGGGGATCAGCTACGAGATAGAACATTCACCTCGCTTGTGAAAAGAAAAGAGATGCTTCTTTTCGAGCAGTTTTAAAGTCTCCAAGAAAATAGTCAAGTACGGATTCCCCACATACTCACCCCTTTGCGCAGCTTATCCCCTTATTCAAATCTTACCTTCCTGAGATATGTTTGCTACACTCAATGAACCAATATTGACATGTTATTATTTTTTTAATACATGAAATTATAATTTAATTTAATTAGATTGAGAGAATATGCAAAATAAGCAGTGGAATTAAATTTTATCCCATGGTTCTAATAATCTAAGTTTTTCATTCTATTAAATAGTTGTCCCTGTGTATTTATACATGTTTAAATATATAAATATGGCATATAAATTCCCTTCCCTAAATCCTTTTTCTTTCTTTTTTTTTTTTTTAACATTTTATTAGGGGCTCATACAACTGTTATCGCAATCCATACACACATCAATTGTGTAAAGCGCATTTGTACATCATTCTCAAAACATTTTCTCTCCACTCAAGCCCCCAACATTAGGTCCTTTATGTTATTATTGTTATTATGTTATGTTTTATGTTATTATTTATGTTATTATGTTTTTTATGTTTTTTGACATATGTTATTATGACATTTATGTTATTATTAACTAACGTCCATGATTGACGTATGTGTTTACCCTTTGCATTGTGCAGTCCTGTGGGTATTGACAAATTCTTAATGTCATGTGTACACTATTATAGGATCATTTCGAATAGTTCCACTGTATTAAGACAGTCTTTGCACCTTAAATTTTAATTCATGGAAATTTACAGAATAAGACAAATTGGGGGGGGTTAATCTATAAAAGAAAGGGCATATTGAGTCTCATACTGCATAAAATCCTGTCGTTTCAAGTCCAAGTACAGTCATAAAGGCAGTGGAAAAACTAACATTCCAATGGAGTTAAACATCGAGCTATAAAGGGCCCAGTGTTATGGTGAAAGTCAATTAGACTGTTCAGTGTGACTCTGCTTTTTTCAGAGATCAATCTTAATCTTTTCATGTTGCATCAGGCTGGAATCAGTCGTTAGAAGCAAAAAGCAGGGTCACCTATACTGTCCATTAGCACTGGGGGAGGAGTTGGCCTAGGAGTTCAGCTTTCAAACAGACATTTAAGGCTAGTGTCTATGAGATTTGTACCTCCAAAAACTTTTGCTATTGATTGGGTCTAATGTTTGACATTCAAATTGAATCAACCTCTAAGAGATTCTGAAAGCGAATACAAAAGACCCATACTACTTACTCAGTCATGACACTAGGCTTCTAAGAACTTGGGCTCTCTGACCCTTTGTACCAACGATGGTGGGTAAGAAGATGAAAGATGATACTAATTAAGCACCCAAAATTATAAAAATTCAAGAACTCACTATTAACAAAAAGGGAAGATATGTGTTTCACTCATCCCTCTGCACCCCATCTAAGCCCCACTGAGTCTTACTGAACCAAGATCACTGCTCAGAGATGTACTTCGGAGACTTGCTGAGCTTAAGCTGAGGAGAACGGAAGTCCAGAGTGCAGAGTTTCCATAAAACTAGTCTAGGGCCCTCAGCCCCAGGGTTCCAAGTTCTAACGGAGCTCTGGATATACTGGCACCGTGGCATCTTTCTAGAGCAAGAGCTTTCTCTGCAGGTCCTGCCCACAGCCCAAGTGCTGGCCAGCGCAGCAGTGTAGCTTCACTGATGTGCTCTAGACTCACACCTAAGGACTTGCTCCATAGCCGGAGTTAAAACACACCCGTTGCAAATCAAAATGTTGAAGATACAGCATCAATCTTTAACCCCCCCAGATAAATATTTATAAAGATATGTTGAAGGCAAATCATATCTGAATATTTTAATCACGCTGTTAAGAAGGACAGTTGGCAAACTTGGCAAACCTTAATAAAGTGTCTGCCCACAGTCTGTAAATTTTTAAGTATTCTTGTGATTTCACTGAGTCATAGAGAGGTGATAGACTATACAAATTCCAAAATGAAATCTGATCAATAAATCAACTTAGAGTCCTAACAATTTGTTTATGACCTCATCTGTGATTACACAAGAAGGTAACATTGAACGAAAAGAAGATATTTTCATTGCTTGTAGTTTGGGGTCTGTGAAAATGTCCATCCAGAAACCTAGCACTCTGTGTGTATAAATTCTCCTGCTTATCAGGAGCATGAACCAATCATCATTTGCTTGAATTATATTTGAGAGGACAATCCAACTTCCCAAGCCGGAGACGGATTCTCAGAAATCTTCTGTTTTTAAACCAAAATGAACTCTCTGAAGTAGTTTGCATCTTGCTTTTGCTTTTTATCAATGAAGACCGCAGAAGGCTAACTCTGTTTTTGTCCAGGGTTTCATGTAAGAAGAAAGGGAGGATAATGCATTAAATGAAATTACATTTTCTGGATGATATTACAAAACATAGATCTATAAAGTTGTGCTCGCTGTTGAGTTGGATTATTTAAGAGGTTGATCGGGAGGTATTTCACATATCATACAATTCACTAATTCAACCATATCATAGGGAGTTGTACAGTCATCTCCAAATCAATTGTAGAGCATTTACTTCTTATACTCGTTGTCATCAGCTCCCCACACAGCCCAACATCTGCCACCAGACCCACCAAGAACCCATCAATGGAGTCAATTTCTCTATCTCTCTACCCATCCTGGATTTCACATACAGGGAAAAAAAATACTGCACTCTGCACGATAGCAAGGCTATTCACATCCCTGGTCTATGGTCAGAGGGATTCACCAGAGGCACAATCCATTGTGGACCCTTCAAATGGATTTTGGGTTCCCATTGTCATCCATAACATTCTGAAAACTGCTAATTCACAATTTAAGCTCTGATACTATTCTCCCCTTCAGGTTTGGATTTTATTGCTCACAATCCTTGGATCATACAGGGTGGTGTGCTGCTTCCATGAGGCCCCAGTTGACACCTCACTCAGAAGGCTGCCTATTCAAGACAAGTCTTTAAGTCCGCAGATGCTATTTTTTCTAATAGCCAGGTACCATCTAGTTTCTTTTCTACACTTTGCTATATCTTCAGTGATCTGTTCATGAGGTCAGGGCCATGTCATAAGAATTAATTGTTCTCAATGGGAGCTAGAATTAAGTGTGAGCCCCAAATCCATTCATATATCTATAGTTTATCTATGTCCTGATTCACTTTAGAGACATCATTATCATTTTCCATAAGTATTCATCAACCATCTGCCTGAGGTATAAGGTAATTCGATTGATAGGGTCATTCCATTAATTTAGCCAACGGGGTAGCATTTAAAACACTGTTGAGAACCTAACATTATACAAATGTGGGTGTGAATTGCAATACGTGAATTATTGACTTGTACAGATTAAACTCTTACATGACTGGACAGTACACAATGAGGATTGGTGATAGGACAAAACGTTCAATAACATTCATTCACAATGGCGGAAGCATGCTTACCAGATCAATACATTTCATAATAAAGCAAGAAGAGTATTAAAGTAGTAAGTATATGATAGCTTGGCCCACTTTTCATTGGGCACCCTCACGGCAAGAGAGATGCACCAAGGTTTAGCAACTGCCCGCTCTATAAACTTGGGCTAACTCTCCTCTGATTATGAAACACTAGGAAGCTTCAACCTTAAAACCGCGGCTTACAGATGCGTGTCAGCTAAACCCACTTGACTCAGTGGGTTTTCTACATCAAGTGCTCCCGGTGCAGCCTGTGGAGAATGTGGGTGCCTAGGAAGAACAGGGTCCAAGGTCGGGAGTACAAAGCACATGGTCTGGGTTGTCAGGGACTGAATAACAACTTGGTCAAAAGAATCCCATTAGGAACTTAATTCCATGCATATCCTCCCCCCTGGTGTCCCTGTAAGTATTGTGATGCATTTTTTCTGCATGAGAGGTTGCTCTTCCCTGTTTCCCCAACAGAAAGGCAATTGCCTTCTCTGAGACCCGTTCGCTCCCCTCTGCTCCACACTGAAGTGAATCTCCAATAAGGTTCACGCATCACTCCTGTAGGGGTGTCTGCTAATTTGGTGTGACCTTGGCACAATGTTGTATTGCAGCAATTAAATGGCATCTCCCTCTCCCTTTCCCCACATCCCCCTCCAAAAACAGACCTCAATGGAGGTGAGAACGCCTCTTTAGGAATATTTTTTTTAATGTAGTTACAGAGGGTGTGATATATGGCTCATGGACGCAAGGCAGGGTCTCAACCTATGTCTTGGGAGACCATCTTAGAAGAGTGCATGACCCGAAGAGCAGAAAGTTGTCTTTTGTCCTGTTTTTTATTCTAATTGTGAACTCCCACAATATTTGCCCTTTTATGATCGACTGATTTCACTTAGCATAATTGTTCCTTGTTCTTTCCAGGCCATGAGATGCTTCGTGGTTTCAGTGTCATTTTTGTGGATGCGTAATATTCTACTCTGTGTGAATCCCAGAGTTTCTGTATCCACTCATCTGCTAGTGGGAATGTGGGTTGTTTCCAGCTTTTTGCGACTGTAGACGGTGCTGCCATAAACATCAGGGAGCATCTGTCTGTTTGGATTCTTTCTCTTGCTTCCTTAGCTATACTCCAATGGAGGCATTGCAGGGTGGTTCCGTGTTGTTTTAGACAGCACTGCATTGCGTGCCATAATCGCTGTGCATGTTTGTGCGCGAGTTTCCGTCCCTCCACCCCCTCGCCAGTGTTTGCCGCTCTGTTTTTGTTTGTTTCTGTGTTTGCCGTTTTGATTTGCACTTCCAAATGGATAGTGATCATGAGCATTTCCTCGCGTGTTTGTTTGCCATTCGAGTGTTTTCTTTGTGAATTCTTGCTTCGTGTCTTCTGCTCGTTCTCTTCTTGTTGTGTTGCGGCAAAACTACACAGCTTTTAGGGATTAGCCCTTTCTGTCATTGCTGAAGATTTTTTTCCCATTCTATGATTCTCATTTTACTCTTTTCATAAAATCTTTTGATGTGTCCTATCTTCAATTGGTCCCAGTCATCCATTTTATCTTGTGCTGCGTGTGACCCCTTTCCTATGCTTGGTGGTCTGCGTATGTACGCCCTCCAATACTGGAGCTGGGCCATTTTTCACACCTGGCTCCTGGTGTGGCTTCAGGCAACCAGCACACCAGAACTGATCGTTTTCACAACATAATGGAGTGCTTGGGGTGTTCAGCGTGCTCCTTTTTTCTCTCTTTCTGGGGGAAATCATCTGCTACTTTATATAACCTCTCGGTTTCCTGAAATGTCCCTGATTTTTGTTCCTCAGACCTTTCCCTCCAACACTCGGCCAGTGGGGGAAGCTAGGGTGCCTGCAGCCAGCCAGGGTGGGCCGCCATCAGCACTGGGTGCTCAGTGCTATTCCCAGACACATGGGAGAGAGACCCGTTTCATCTCTTTCCTTTGCAACGAGAGCAATCAGAAGTCTCTAAGGACTACTTCATGGAACTTTACATTTCAATGCCTAAACACCAACAGATGGTTTAGATAAAAACTATTAGTTTCATTTATGCAAATGGCTTCATTTCCCCAAAATGAGCCTGTTTTTAAGACTTTGCCTAAAGCTTTGTTTTTACATTTTTGTAGATACAGAAGTTTTTCTGAGGTCTCGGATTTCAGTCCTCATCCCTACCACTGGACAGGATTGATTTGGGACGGCAGTCTTGCTGATGAGAAAATTTAGCTTAAAAATATATTGAAATTGCTTGCCAAATTAGATGAGGGTTTCTCCTCCTGCCGAGAGTTACAGTCTCTGAAGCCCACAGGGACAGCTCTACCTTGTCCAACAGGGTCACTGTGACTCAGAATCTACCCAAAGGTACTGAGTTTGGCTTGATTTTTGAATATTTTCGTGTTTGTGTTTCTTCGTGAAGTGTTTACATCCTGGGATGCTTTTCCTGCGTTCTTGCTTCTTTGCATCGAAAGAAGTTATATGGCCGAAGCACGGTTACAGGTCAAAGTCAACCTTTCTGAGTGAAACTAAAGCTTTTGATAGAATATTCTCCCAGAGAAGAATGAGCTGCCTCTAGACAGTGTGGAAGAAAGGTCAAGGGGGACGTGGAGAGACACCGGGTAGACCAGCCAAGGGGGGCTGGCAGAACGGAACAATGAGAGAATGAGCCCCTGGGAAAGGGTTGGGGGACAGAGGGACTGGGGCGGACGTGAAAGCAAGAGACATGGGGCTGTCTTCACGATTATGCCCTCCCTCCCTCCTCAACTGGTGTCCACCCACATCCACGTGGAGGGTGTGGAGTGGTGG
>NW_022103896.1:87523218-87525380 GCF_000313985.2 Echinops telfairi | reverse complement strand
TATCCCTCCGCACTTCAATTAACCCTACATGTGTTTATCGGCCAGGTTGGCACAATAAACTAACTACCTCATTGTTCCTGAAGAGTTTATCTGTCCTGGATTCCCTGTGTTTCCAGCACTTATCTGTACCCTTGTACATGCTCTGGTCTAGTCAGATTTGTAAGGTAGATTGTGGTCATGATAGTGAGGGTGGGAGCATTAAAGAACTAGTGGAAAGTTGTATGTTTTATCAGTGCTATACTGCACACTGACTGGCTCATCTCTTTTTTGTGACCCTTCTGTAAGGGGATGTCCAATTGTTTACAGATGGGCTTTGAGTGTCTACTCTGCACTCCCCTTCATTCACAATGATATGATTTTTTTGTTCTGGGTCTTTCATACCTGATCCCATCAACACCTCATGATCACACTGGCTGGTGTGCTTCTTCCATGTGGACTTTGTTGCTTCTCACCTAGATGGTCACTTGTTTATCTTCAAGCCTTTAAGACCCCAGACACTATCTCTTTTGATAGCCAGGCACTATCAGCTTTCTTCACCACATTTGCTTATGCACCCATTTTGTCTTCAGTGATTGTGTTAGGAAGGTGAGCATCACGGAATGCCAGGTTATTAGAAAAAAGTGTTATTGCATTGAGGAAGTACTTGAGTAGAGATCCAATGTCCATCTGCTACCTTAATACTTAACATATAAGTATATGTACATAAATCTATTTCTCTATCCTTATATATAAATACATTTACAAAAGTACATGCCTGTATTTAGACCTCTATAAATGTCCTTTGCCTTCTAGTTCTTTCCTCTATTTCCTTTTACTTTCCTCTTGCCCCACTATCATGCTCAGCCTTCATTCATGTTTTAGTAATTCCTCTCAGTTACTTGGCCCTTGATCAAGCCCTATCGTGTTGGAGAATTCTTAATGGATGCGCTCAAGTATGAGTGTGACATATAGCATTGCTGGTTCTTAGTGCACATGCCCAAGCTTTCAATGGTCATGCGCAAGTCTGCATGTGATGTAATGTGTCCTCCCTGCGCGTGTCTCTTTCTACGGCCCTCTAATGTGTGCCTGATCCATTAGAAGGTCTTTTTATTTATGGACATGGCTAAGTATTCCTTGCTGGTTGGTGGACCTTTCGGGACAACTCTGTTTCCTCTAAGCTTCCTACCTATCAAAGTTAATAATGATTATTTCAATGTCAACATGATCAGTCAAATATAATGATTCCAGCTCTTTATCTCAATTTTATGGTGAGTATATTTCGAGAATATTTCCATTGAGGCAGTACACGCTATTGGAAAATAATTCTACAGAATGCATTCTTCAAAGAAAGGAACTCAAAGCAAACAAGTTAAAATCTTTCCCACTTTAGACCGTTGAACAGCATTGCCGAAAACCACTTGCTAGATGTTACCTTATTTGCAGCTCCTATATTACCATGAGTAAGAAAAAAACACATTAATTGTCAAGTTATTTATAGCTTATAATGGTAAGAGGATACCAGGGAAAAGACAGAATCATGGATCAAGGTGTATTAAGTGGAAATTTTGGAAATAGCAGTGATGCTTGTATAACATAATGATTGTAGTTAATGTCACTAAATTGTACATGTAAAAATCGTTGAAATGGAAGATGCTTGGGTGTGTATATTTACCATGAAAATGAAGAGGGGGTGGTGAACCAGGTCAAAACACCAAACACTAGAGTGACTCACAGTGTGAACCATAAAAGCCATTGCCTTTTCTGACTCACAGCAACTCTACAAGACAGAGTAAAACAGCCCCACCAGGTGCCTAAGACTGCAAGTGTATGGAAACATACTACCACAACTTTATCCTGCAAAGTGGTTGGTGGACTCAATCCATAAGTCTTTTGATTTATCCATTGTAACACTAAGGCTTCTTATAAGTGCCCATTGACTAAACTTATTAAAAGTAAGTGATTCTCCATCTTTTGGAGAAGCACCTGTTTGTCCCAATGTACTCATTTGATGAAGAAAGCTTAGTGGTGAAGTAGTGGGTTAGTCTGGGTGGGCTGGTAAAACAAATTCATAGACATTCATATATATATATAAGAAAGATATTTATATACGAGAGCAATTGAATATTGAGAAAACATCCTAGCCCAGTCCAGATCAAGTCCATAAGTCTGATATGAACCCATAT
>NW_022103896.1:87520050-87522670 GCF_000313985.2 Echinops telfairi | reverse complement strand
AGATAGCAATGAGTATTAACTTCCTGTAGTCCCTGTGTGGTGCAATGATTAAATACTCAGCTCCTAGGCCAAAGGCTGTGGGTTCAAACCATCCAGAGGCTCCTTAGAAGAAAGACTGGGCAACCTGCTTCTGAGGCAGCATCACCGTTAAACCCTTGTGGCTGCAGTTCTCCTCTGCGCGCACCGTGTTCACATGCATTGGAGTGGACTTGAAGACAGTAAGCATACCTTTCCTAAGGTCGCTGTACCGAATTTGTGAACAGAATGTTTTGTTCTGAAATCTAGGAGACTGTGTTAGGCTGGGTTGACTAAATAAACAAATCCAGTGACATTCATACAGGTCTAAGAAAGAGGTTTATATCCAGCTTTATGTACAACTGTTGTGGAACGTGATATGACCCTACCTAAAATAACTGGGAATAGAAAACCACATGATCCAACAATACTTCTACTACGTTTATATTCCAAAGAAGTAAGAGGCACAAGCTGAACAGGTGTATATCCTCCCATATTCATTGCAGTACAGTTTGCAAAAGCAAGAAACTGGAAAAAGGCGAACCACCAATCAGTAAGAGAATGGATAAAGAAAACATCACAACCCCATCCAACTCCAGTCCATAAATCTGTTAGCAGTCCATAAGTCCCTCTTCAGACTCGCACGGTCACAGCAATGATGCAGAACGCCCATTGCTTCAGGAGGATCACAGGCCAGTGGGTGCAAAGTCGTTGGAACATCACAGCAACCAGAGCCAGCCAGGGGGAAGGTGAGGGCAGAGAGAGGAGGAGAGGTTCCAAGGGCCTTCTGCCGAGAAGGCTCTGCCCTGGTCAAACTCCACCCCTATACTTTTACATCTCTTTAAGTAGGCATGAAATTATGTAACTATCACAGAAACCAAATTCCAGGGACTGGGAGGGCTCTAGGGGAAGATGTTTTCTTTTCCTCGTTGACTTTTGGCACCCCCAGACATTCGTTAGCTTGAAGGTGCACCATAGCTCCACCACTGGCCATCTTGCCAGTGCATGCCTCTCTGTAGTTCTTTTCCTCTTTAATAAAAATTCCAATCATATGGGATTAGGATTCAACCTACTCAGGTTCACAGGTACCAGAAGTAAAAATTTGAACAGTATCTTTTGAGAAGCTGCAATTGAATTCACAACACTGTTGCAGTGGCTTTGATGTTTCCAGGGGTTCTTGGTCTCATTAACTGAAGAATGAACTCACAGACCACAAACGGCATGCAGGAAGCAAGGTCTACATAAAAGGACGGAAGAGCACCAGACACAGGAGGTGGGGACTCAATTGAGTCGCCACTCAAATGCTTCTGTCTAGCTGTTTTTATGGGAGTGTGGGTGTGTGGCTTTTCTGTGTCTACAGATTATGAACAGACTAGTCCCAGGTCTGGTCCTATTCCTCGGGTCCCATCATGAACCTGGCCATGCTCTGCCCGCAGCTGGGTCCTGCACAGGGATGGACAAGGAAGTAAGCATGCGATGAGTCAGCAAAAAGAGTGCTCCGTTTGCTGACCCTGGAGTCTAAAACCAGCCTAAGGATCTGGTGCCTGCTGGCTTAAGGATTGTCCTTTTCTATCTTTCATGATGCTATTTGTCTTGAAGTCTATTTTATCAGAGATTCATATGGCCACTCCTGCTCTTTTATTGCTGCCACTCTCTTAGTAAAATGTTCTCCATTCTTCGATTTTTAATCTATTTTTGTCTGAGTTTTAGGTATGCCTCTCAAGTGAAGAAGTTATGTTTTCTAATCCAGTCTGCTACTGTCTGTCTCTTTATTGGTGTATTTAGTCTAGTGGCATTTTCTTCATTCGTATACTCATTATTCTTAGCTCCCCATCCTCACCGCCCCAATCTCCCTACCATAGCCCTAAAAAAAATGTACCTAGTAACTGATCCCATAGATTTACCTCTTCGGCTTGTCATATAAAGAGAATCGTACAAATTCCCATCACTCTAAAAAAATAGAAGCCCATTGAGCCAAGAGAAAGCAGAAATCAACAAAAACTAGGACAAATTTAAAATGGATCTATAGAGAATTATTTTTCAGAGTTGCATAGTATTCCATGGTGTATCATAGTATTCCACTATGTACCAGAGATACTTTATCCATTCTCTTACTGATTGGTGGTTCGCCTTTTTCCAGTTTCTTGCTTTTGCGAAACTTACTGCAATGAATATGGGAGGATATACACCTGTTCATGTTGTGCCTCTTACTTCTTTGGAATATAAACGTAGTAGAAGTATTGTTGGATCATGTGGTTTTCTCTTCCCAGTTATTTTAGGTAGGGCCATATCACGTTCCACAACAGTTGTACATATTTATAAATCCACTAGCAGTGTTTTACAGTTCCAAATTCTCCCCACCCTCTCCAGCATTTGTTCTTTGTGTTTTGAATTGGAATATTGTTGTTGGTGTGTCATCTCATTGTTTTTACTTCCATCTCCCATGTGACCACTAATAGTGAGCATTTTTCCTCTTTTTTAATCATTTTATTGGGGGCTTGTACAATTCCTATCACAATCCATACATCCATCCATTGTGTCAAGCCCATATGTACATTTGTTGCCATGATAATTCTCAAAACATTTCCCTTCTACTTGAGCCCTT
>NW_022103896.1:87513804-87518369 GCF_000313985.2 Echinops telfairi | reverse complement strand
TGTTCTTTGTACTCCCTCAGGGGCTCCCTGCTCTGCTCCCATGGTTGCTCTGCCGCATGCTTTTAGTGGTTTGCCTCGGTGTCACAGGGTCAGTCTGGGCCAGTCCTGACACTGAGTCTCCAGTGTTGTCCCCCTTAGGGTCCTGGGCCATCAAGGGACGGTGTGTCTCGTAGTGGGATCAGCCATATTTTCCACTCTGTGCATTGGCTGTTTGGAGCAGGGATATCATCCTCCAGGCCTGGTGGGCCAGGATGTACTTCACTCTCTCTTCCTCCCCCTTCATTTGCTCCCATTTGCTCTGATCAGACATGCCCCTCTCCCCTAGCTGCAACTTCAGTGCTGTCCTCTCCAGTAAATTCTTCTGGGGGGGAGGGGAAGTTGTCCATATAGCTGGTATGGGGGCCGAACCCTTAGGCCCCCTCCACTGGCTCCCTACTCCTTGCCGGCATGCTGCATTCATCTGGCACTGGCTTTAAATCTGGTGTCTCTTTCCCTGTGGAGACACAAACAATACCCTCCCCTTGGGTGGGTCAATATCCTGTTCCCCCACCACACACCTTTTTTTGTTCTTTCCCTTTTCCTCCCTCCCCACCCCTTTTTAGTTGGTTACCATATGTACCCCTGGATTCGGTCTGGCTCCTACCTGGACCTCACCCCTGGAGTGTTTGTATACAGTAAGTGACCATTTTTTCATGTTAGTCATTTGAATGTCTTTTTGGTGAACTGTCTACTCCTGTCTTTTGTCCATTTTTAAAATGGATTATTGGCGTTCTTTCCTATTGTATCTATAGATTTTACAAGTTAGTCACTTGTCTACTGTATCATTGCTTAAAAAATTTCCCAGTCCATGGAATCTTGTTTAAATCTTTTGATTAAGTATTTTTATACAGATACGTGTCTTATATTTACTAAGTTCCACTCATCTAGTTTGTCTCTATTTCTGTGTTCTCCCTTTACCATATGTCTATGCCCTGCATGAGGGAACCTAAGTTTGTCCCCATTTTCTCATGGATGATCTGAGAGCTCTGGGATTGACACTCAGGCCTGTGATCCATCTTCGGTTTGTTTTTGTACGCAGGGTGAGGTTGATATCCTGTTTCGTTCTTTTGTAAATAAAGATCCAATTTTGTCAGCATCATTTGTTGAAGAAGCTATCTTTTCCCGTGTAATGTTCTTTTTGTTCCTTATCGAAATTCAGTTGTCTGTAGGTGGATGGGTTTACTTCTCGTCTATTCCAGGGGACTGTGTATCTATTACTATACCAGTTGTTTTAACTAATGTGTCTGTATAATAGATTTTGAGGACAGGGGATGTGTGGCCTCCCACTTTGTTCTTCTTCTTAAGGCATTTCTTGCTTATCCTGCATCTCTTCCTTCAACATATAAGGTTGGTAATTGTTTTTTCCATTTCTTTGAAGAATGAAGTTGGGGTTTGAATCAGAACTGTGTTATATTTATAGATTGCTTTGGGTGGTGTTGACATCCTCATACTATCCAGTCTTCCTATCAATGAAAATGGGATATTCTTCCATGTGTAGGTCTATTTTGCTTTCTGGTAGTAATGACCTGCAGTTTTCTTATATAGATTTTTATTTCATTGGTTAGGTTTGTTCCTAAGCATTTCATCTTTTGTGTGGCTACTACAAATGGCATTATTTTCTTGATTATTTTTTCCCCTTAACTCCCTTCACTGGTATATAGGAATAGCTCACATTGACAATGGTCTCCATCCTAATGAGTAAAGTACTGAGGACTTAGAAGCTCTTGAGCAGACATCTGTTGCCTCTCCTTGTCTGAAAGAACGAAGAGTGAAGAAAACCCGAGATACATGGAAACAGTCATTCCATTGCACTAATGGGCCACGTGAACATCAGTCTCTAAGACTCTGAGACCAGAAGAAGTAAATGGTCTACTGTTTAGAACTAAATAGTTGTCACTACCAACTCTTCAGAAAGAAATCACATTAGAAAACTTTGTATAGAATGGGAGGGAAACGGTGAAAGAAATTTCAAAATTACAGGTCAGATAGAGACTGGTGGAATCTCCAAGGTTGTAGCCCTTCAGATCTGAATACAAACTCATTTCCATGGCCAAAAATTAGACAGGTCTATAAGGGAATAATAACACTAGTGAAGTATGAACACCTTTGAATTATCAACTATTTCTGACCAACGAAGCATTTGCCCTAGGACCCAGTTTAGAAGGGTTAGGAGAGAAGGGAGAAGGGAGGGGAGAAGCACAGTGATGATGTGGGATGAGTGGTACTGCCCTGATGGAATTGCAAATGAGATGAAGTAAAAGATACATGAACTGTTGAATGTAAAACTAATTATCTGCTCTGTAAATCTTCATCAATTCAAAATAAAATGTTTGTTTTTAAAATCTGGTCACATGAAACACAAAGTTGCAGGAGCTACTGCTGATAAGAGAACTTGTGTCTGACTACATGGACGGTCATGGTACTGAGGCCCAGGACACCAGAAGTGCTAGATCTTTCACTCAGGTTAATTCTAAATCTCGTAGGACTAGCTACTTGATTACAAAAAGATTATGGGATGGAGATGTTCTTTCAGTGGCTTCTGTTGTCTGCAGGCCACATTGTGAATTGAGCTTTGCTTCTTTACTGTGAAAAAGTTCATCAGGTATGAACATGAAGTTCTGGCTCAAGGAGAAGACCTGGGTATTCTTCTGGATCCCGGAGAAGACGACTATGAAACTCTGTGGTATGGTATAGCAGGAAGACAAAGGAGGATAATGAAAATTACCATTATTCTTCCAGCTATTTTAGCAATGCATAGCCATGAGTTGCTGACCCCTTCGCTGAGACACCAACACTAGGAAAGCAGAAGGAACTACTGCTGTTAGGTGCCCTGAGTTGGTTCTGCTCCTAGTGATGCTGTGCACAACAGAATGAAACATTGCCTGGTCCTGTGCCGTCTTCTAAGCTATTCTTACTTTTGAGTCACCAATGCTTTCCTTTTTCACAGCCTGCTACTTTAGCAAGCATGATGTCCTTCTCCAGGGCCTGGTCTCTCCTGACAACTGTCCACAGTACATAAGATGAATTCTCACCATCTCTGCCTCTAAGGAGCATTCTGGCCGTACTTCTTCAAAGACAGATTTGTTTGTTCTTTTGGCAGATTCACTACTCGCTGCCAGCACCCTAGTTCACATGCATTGATTTTTCTTTGGTCTTCCATAGTCACTCTCCAACTTGACATGCATTGTGTCAGTACAGGGTGACTACAGAAACAAATCCAGAGACACACATATGTGGGTAAGAGAGAGTTTTATATCAAAGAGCAATTGCATATTGAGAAAACATCACAGCCCAGTCCAGATCAAGTCCATAAGTCTGATATTAGCCCATATGTCTGATACTAGTCCATAGATTCCTCTTTACTCACGCATCACGTGCTGCCAAATGCAGGGAGATCACAGACCAGTGCGTGGAAAGCCCTGTGGATCCAGTGGCAGTACATGCATTTCCTGGGCTCTGGCTGCCATTAGTGTGGCACCACATGGCTTGTCAAGCGAAAGGTGAAGCAGAGAGAGAGAACGTTCCCCTCCCCCAAGAAAGAGAGGATGTCCCCAGAATCCTCATGAGAAGGCCATGCCCATACTGAGGCATCATCAGGCTGTGATCTGACTGACTGGCTAGAGTCCACCCCTTCACTCTTAATATCCTCAAATTGACACGAGATTATGGAACTACCACATGCATAGTAGGTGATTGAAAATGGCATGCCTTGTGCCAGACGCACCTTACCTCAAAGTAGCATCCTTGCTTTTCAACACTTTACAGAGGTCTGGTGGAGCACATTTACCCAATACAATGTGTCATTTGATCCTTTGGCTGCTCTTTCCATGAGCATTGATTGATGAAATCCGACAACTTTACTCCATTTACCTTTTCTCCATTTACCATGATGTTATATACTGGTCCAATTGTGAGAATTTCGGCGTTCTTTACATTGAGTTGTAAACTAGCAGCTGCTCTGTGGGAGAAAGGCTTTCTACTCCTGTAAAGAATTACAGTCTTGGAAACCCACAGGCACAGTTCTATCCCATACTATAGGGTTGGTATGCATCAAAATTAACTCAATGACCATGAGAAGGAGATACTGAATGGACCATAAATATGAATCTCAAGCAGCGGTCACAACCTGTGGGTGGTAGCCCCTTTGGGATGTCATAACAGTAGCAAAATTAGTTCTGAAGTAGCAACAAAATCATTTTATGGTTAGGGGGGGTCACCACAACATGAGGAACTGTATTCAAGGGTCATGACATTAGGAAGATTGAGAACCACTGATCTAAAGGTATCAGTGTTGACCTGGAGGGGAGCCATTGTGTCCCTACTGGTGACACCAAATTACATTAGAGGACTAAGCAAAATGCGATTGTTATGAATATCATCATACAAAGCCTGATTTTTTTATCTATAAAACAGGAATAAATATAGTTCTTCTAGTAGTTTTATGAATATTAAAGGAATAAGTACATGAAAAATATGGTAAATCCTAGCATAAAGATCTTAATCAATGTATATTTTCCCTTTTTTGA
>NW_022103896.1:87510876-87512900 GCF_000313985.2 Echinops telfairi | reverse complement strand
TTCAAAAGAATTATAAATTTGATGGATAGTTCTTTTGGCTTATGAAAATTCTAGAAGGAAGTTACTCTCTTTTAAAAATGGATAAGGCTTTGGGGGTGACTAGCTTTTCAGAGATAGTACTACATGAATAAAAGATGCTAGTGTGAAGCTTTTATGTTTTCAAGAACAAAAAGAGGAAACTATCTTTCAGTTTTCTCGGCACCCTCCTCCCTGCGCATGCCTGGAGCTCGGCCCCGTTGTTAGAGGGCGCTGAGTAGTGTTCTCCACACACTGCCCTCGCGCCTGCCCCAGCACGCTTGCTTCTCTGCCACTCCGCAGATCCTCTGTTCTCTCCAAAATGCACTCTCCGATCGACTTTCTCTTACCATTGAACTCGCCCTGCTTCAACCTCTGCAAATCACAGTCAACAGCATTCCACTACATGCTCCAAATAAATTCTCAGCAATTTAGCATTATCTACTCCAAGCAGATTATCAATTCCTCCTTAATATAGACTATTTCTGACTCTTCCACGGATAGAACATCGCTGAGTTGTTTCATGCCTGGACTCTGAGCAAGGCTCCTTAGGCTCAAAGTCCAGCTTCCTGCTTAGCAACTGTGTTCCCTTAAGCTACTTACCAAACTATTTATTACTAAGAAAAACTAAAATGACCTGCTGCAATAGATTGTGTGCTTTAATAACACAAAATCTCAGGAAAGTGCCTAGCATACAATAAACTCACTGCTATCATGTGCATTATCATAACAACACTATAGGACAGAGTAGAACCACCCCGGTTGGTTTTCAGGACTGTAACTCTTTAGAGCGATAGATAGTCTCGTCTTTCTTCCTCAGAGCAGCTGGTGGTTTCAAACCTCTGACCTACTAGTAAACTGTTAATCTAGTCATTAGCTGCTGAACCTGTAACCCACTCACGCTACCAGTGCTCCAGCATATAAAAAGCACTACACAACTGTTAGACACCCTTTGGTATCTTGGCTATGGACTTGGACACACTTAGGGCATTGCTACTAACTGAAGGCCAGCAGTTGTAGCCCGCCAGCAGTTGTAGCCCACCAGCTGCTCCATGAGAGACAAATGGCATAAAGATTAATTTACCTACCTTCACCTATAAGCAGCTCTAGTTCACCCTACAGGTCACAATCAGGTAACACTGACTTGATCACGTGGGCTTGGGTTTAGAATGTGACTGTTAGTGTTCCTTGGCAATTAAAGTGTTTCATGTCCCAGGCAGCTGGATTTTACTTGTAAGTCATTATTAGCTTTTATTACAGCAGTGAATATATATTTCAGTCTTTTAAGTCTTTGCATAATGAATATGAGAAGTGGTAGATGAGTCCAAATGAGGCAAGATAGATCAGTCACCATTAACGGCCTGAGAATACAGAGGAGAGATAAACCTACCTTCCAGGAATTTACAATCAGTCTATCGATTACGGATAGATTGAGATCACCTGCCAGGCTGGATAATAGTCATTTTTGTTTCTGAAAGGCACAGTACAGTCCATAGCACCTAGGAGATAATTTATAAAGGCTTGTAGACTTAATAAATACTTTTAAAATATAGAAGGACACCTATGAAAGTGCATTGCTGCTATGTGGTGGTCCAAACACAGAAGTAAATGTTAAAAATCATGAAACTGGAAAATAGGGTGGCCTTTAATAATGCACTTTTCACTTTACAATCTCACCAGCTTCTCTCTGGTTTCATTTGTTTCTGCTGGGACTGACTAATATGGATCAAGCCACGGTTACAACGCACCATAGGTTTTTACCAAAGACGAATAAATAACATCATGATAAATGGTGAAAAAATTAAAGTGGTCAAGGATTTTATTCCCCCCAGAAAATAACCAAAGCCCATGAATATAGCAGTCAAGAAATCAATGTTGTATTGTTTGGGGGAAATCTGCTGCAAAAGACCTCTTTGAACTCTTCAGAAGCAATGAGATAACTTTAATAACTAAAGTGCACCTGACCATAGTCTTTGTCATCACTGCACATGCATGCGGAAGTTGAACAG
>NW_022103896.1:87508963-87510145 GCF_000313985.2 Echinops telfairi | reverse complement strand
CAGTGCCAATGCCAACCTGGTGAGTGAGTCTCATGCCAAGTCTTTATCTCTACTTCTGTTCTGCTTCATTCCTGTCTCAACGCTGAATGCTAAGTGAGACGCAGTAGCTAAAGCAGAACCTTACCTCAGCAGCTTGTTTGTTAGTCTCAGGTGTGAGCGACGTCTCAAATAGAGCCAAAACATTAGTCATTTGCTGCTATGACTAAAAACAAAAATGTCTCCCAAACTTCTCCAGGACAGTTTGCCTGGGGAGTTTTTTGTTTGTTTGTTTCCATTTCAAAGAAACATTGCTGAGGTTGATGTAGAAATGTGTGTGTCTTCTGAAGTCTGAAACAATGTAGAACAAACACATACTATAAAAATATGTCTGTCCATCCCAAAACAATTTTGGCACCACTTTTTTCATGTTAGTGCCACTTATACTAGCCAATCTGAACTCAGCTGAATGGATCAAGGGTTGAGCTTTGATACAGTGATAACAGTTCAGCCAATGTCTCAGGCATTGGCTTGGCAGGAAAATTCTTCACAACAGGATTGATGGTAATGATCTGGACCAATTAGAAGTGTTTTCTTAGTGAGGAAGGACTAGAAATATAAGTTTTAAAATGTGTGTTGGTGGTGGAGGGTGGGGAAGTAGTAAGAAATCATCGAAGCTTGCTTATACGTGTATCACATTCTTTTCTTCATAGGATTTTACATTCTATACCATTGGCTAAATTAATGATACTATCAATAGAATTATCTTACCAATAAAATTATGTTTCTAAAATGAACCAGAGGCATATATAAACCATAGATTTATAAATGGACTTGGGGCTTGGCCTTAATCATAGGTCTAATCTAAGAACAATGGATGCATCAATTCTTCTTAGGTCTTCCTTATTCAAGGTCAACTTTCACAGGCGTCTGAAGCAATGGGAGTATGATGGCGTGAGTCAGGCACACCTTAGTCCTCAAAGGAACATCCTTGTTTTCCAATAGTCTAAAGAGATCTTGTGCAGCAGATTTACCTAATCCGTTGTGGCTTTCTCTCTTTTGACAGCTGCTTCCATGAGCATTATTTGTGGGTCCAAGCAAGAGGAAATCCTTGACAACGTCAATCTTTTCCCACTTCATCATGCTGTGATTGCTTTGGGTCTTTTTTACATTGAGTTTAATCCCTACTTAAGGCAGAAATCCTTG
>NW_022103896.1:87506322-87508207 GCF_000313985.2 Echinops telfairi | reverse complement strand
TGATCTGAAGCAAAATGTTATTTGTGTGCAATGTCAATGAGTTTCTGTAGTGTTAGCATTGTGTTGGGTCCTCTTTCTTTGGAATGGGCGCAAATATGGATCTCTTGCCGCCAGTTTGCCAGGTAACAGTCTTTCACATTTCCTGGTATACACAAGTGAGTGCTCTCAGTGCTTCTTCGGGTTGCTGCACCATTTCAATGGATATTCCATAGGTTCCTGGATCCTTGTTGTTGGCTAAGGCGTTCAGTGCAGTTGGAGCATCTTTCGGCACCATTAGTTCTTGCTTCCTCCAGAAATGGTGGAATGCTGACTAATTGGTTTTGGTACGGTGACTCTATTCTTTCCATCTTCTCTTGATGCTTCCTCCATCATTCATTATTTTGCCCTTAGAATCTTTCAAGATTACAACTCAAGGCTTGACTTTTTCTTAAGTTCTTTCCATTTCAGTTATACTAAGCATGCTCTCCCTTTTGGTTTTCTAACTCTAGGTCTTGGCACATTTCATTATAATATTTGGCTTTGTCTTCTCGAGCTACCCTTTGAAGTTTTCTACTCAGCTCAACCACCTCTTGCCTGTCAGTTTGTTGTGCTGTGGTGGCTTGTGTGTTGCTGGGATGCTGAAAGCTATGGCACTGGGATTTCAAATGTCAGCAGGGTCACCCAAAGTGAACAGATTGCAGAGGAATTTCCAGACTAAGAGCAGACAAGGAAGAAGGGCTCAGCTCCCCACTTCAGAAGAAGAAGCTGCTGAAAAACTTAAGCCTTGCTTCAAAGTCTAAACAACTCTGCCATAAACATCCTTGTACATACACATGTACATACACATGTACATACACATAAATATCCTTGTACATACACATGAAGGGACGTCAAAAAGTTTGTAGAAAAACGGAATTAAAAGATAAGTGAAAGGAAGGGACCAGCCAGCCAAGGTGTAGTACAGCACCAATTAAAAACAACATTTCTCTAGTTCTTTAATGCTTCCTCCTCGCCCCACCCCCCACCCGACCACCACCACTATCGTGACCTCAGTTCTATCTTACAAATCGGGCTAGACAAGAGCATGTACACTGGTACAGATCAGAGCTCTCAACACACAGATAAACCCTTCAGGACCAATAATGAGAGTAGCAATATCATGAGGGTAGGGGTGGGGGAGGGGGGAGGGGAGAAACCAGGAAGTGATCACAATGATTGACATAGGACACTTCCCCCCAGGGGGCTGAGCAACCGAAATGTGGGTGAAGAGACATAGAGGACAGTGTAAAATATGAAAATAAAAACAATTTATGTCATCAAGTATTCACAAGGGTGGAAGGTGGGAGAGGGAGGGAGGGAGGAAAAGAGCTGATTCCAAGGGCTAAAGTAAAAAGAAAATGTTTTGGAAATGATGATGGCAACATATGTACAAATGTGCTTGATACAATTGATGAATGGATTGTTATAAGAGCTGTAAGGGTCCCCAATAAAATGATTTATTAAAATTAAAAAATAATAAATAAATAAAAGATAAGAAAATATTTCCACGAATTTTTTGAAAACTCCTTGGCTCTGCATATATGTTCACTCCTTATAATATATTTCTAAAAGTAGAATTTCCGAGTAAAAGTTATGACTTTTTAAGGTCCTTGACCTGCTCGATATCTGTTGTCCTTCAGAAAGGTTGTATGTACAAGGTCAGGCAGGCCCATCAATTCCGACTAAAGAATTTGAAGGCTCACAAGAATGACCGTAAACATCAGTTGAACATTTGAAAGAAAGAAGACAAAGATCAGAGGTTAAGCCACTCATCTAAAGATGGAGTTAAAGTGCAATTTTTTAAATATTCATTTTAATGATACTTTTTCCTCACTATCTCAGAAATCTTATCCCCGACCACCCCCCC
>NW_022103896.1:87504169-87505074 GCF_000313985.2 Echinops telfairi | reverse complement strand
CATTGTGTCAAGCACATTTGTGCATTTGTTGACATCATCATTCTCAAAACATTGGTTTGTGGTTTCTAACAGCTGATCCTGTTGTTAGCAGGCCAACACATAATCATATGCCACTAGGCTCCCAAATACATATATACATAAGTAAATGTAAATATTATATATGTCATATATAAGAATTTACATCTCAGTGGGACCTTATTTAATAAACACTAGAGTCTGTCAGCTTGTCATACTCTGGTGGCTTGTCTATCACCAGGATGCTGAAAGTTATGTCACTGGTATTTCAAATACCAGTAGGGTCACTAAAAGTGAATTGGTTTTATCAGTGCTTCCACACGAAGAACAGACTATGAAGAAGGCATAGGTTGTATGCTCCATAGAATTAGCCACTGAAAGCCCTATAGATAACATCAAAATACTGTCACATACTGAAGGCCTCATGAGTAGAAGCAGAACATTGTCAAAGATAATGCCAGAAGATGAGCCCCTCCGGTTGGAAGTTGCTCAAAATATAACTGAGAAAGAGCTGCCTTCTTGAAGTACAGTCGACCATAATGCCGTGGACGTAGCAAAGCCTTCAGGACCTTCATTTGCTGATGAAATGCGACTCAAAATGAGAAAACACAATTGCAAACATCAATTAATACCCAACAGGGACTGTGAAGTATGAATCCAGGAGAACTGAAAGCCATCAAAAAGGAAAAGAATGTATTGAGATTGATATTCTAGGTCTTATTGTGTGGAAATGGACTGCACTGGCCATTTTGACTGAAAACATCAGATGATATTCTGTGCCAGGGATGACACAATGTGAAGGAAGGGCATTGTACTCACTGTCACCAAGGTTATTCCAAGATCTAGCTTTATGTTTAGACAGAAAAATCCATTTATTTTAACAGTTGCAT
>NW_022103896.1:87498722-87500743 GCF_000313985.2 Echinops telfairi | reverse complement strand
ACACACATACTGTGAGATAAGTAGCTTTTCTTCTATATGTACCTACCATGCTGATGATACTGACCTCAGGGGACTCATGTTGTACTTGTCCTTTTGTGATTGGCTAACTTCGCTTAGCATAACTTCCTCCAACTCTTCCCATGAAACGGCGTGTTTCATGTGATCATCAGTGCTTTTAGTGATACGTAGTACTCCATTGTTAGTACATGCCAGAATTTACTAATCCATTTATCTATCGATGGAAATTTAGGCTGTTTCCAGTTCTTTTTTACTGTAATCTTGTCGCAATAAACATCGGAGCACAGATGACTAGTCGTGATTTATTCCTTACCTCTTCTAGGTATAAGCCCAATAGAAGGATAGCTGGGTCATAAGGTAGCACAGTCCCATTTGCTTTAAAAGTCGCCAGATCACTTTCCACAGAGGCTGTGCACATCTCAACGACCACCAGCCGTGCAGGAGAGTCCCTATGTGGCCACACCCCCTCCAACATTTGTTGCTCTCTGATTTTCTAATTTTAGACTATTTTCAAGATAATAGATGGTATCTCATGGTTGTTTTAATTTGCATTTCTCTGATGGAGAATGATTGGGAGCATTTTCTCATGTTTATTAGCCATTCAGGTCTCCTCCCTAGTGAAATTTCTTTTCAGGTCTTTTGCCCACTTCCTCAGGGGGTTAACTGTTTTCCTTTTTCGGTAGGCTAGGGGGGTATTGTAGATTTTAGTAATAAGCCCTTTGTATAAATACGGTTTTAAAAACAGTACTAACTGCAATTATATTCATGGATTTCTCCAGATGTGAAACACAGAAATCAAATCAACTATGTCTGTGGGAAGAGACAATATCAGTGGCCAAAATGAGACAGGGGGCTGACTATTGAAGAGACCATCCAATGTTCATATGTAAGTTCAGGTTGTAGTTGAAGAAAATTTAAATAAGCCTATGAGAACCAAAATATGACATTGAGTCTATCCCACCTGAAGCTTGAGCAAGTTCCAAGAATGGACAGATGTGACTAATTGAACACTAATGACAGTAGACTTGCTCAGCTCCTGCAGGGCACCAAAACCATCATTCATAAAGAACGCAAAAAGAGACATGAAAGAAAGAAAAGATCAAAAGAGACATCCGAAGAGATTCTGAAACTTGCACTGAAAGATAGTCTTTAAAAAAAATGGAAGAAATTATGAACTCAAAGAGTTGAACAGAAAATTTCAGAAGAAAACAAAAGAAGATTTCAGAAGGCCACTGTGCAAGCCAAAGTTCAATATCGTAATGAAATGTGGAAGAACCTAGCGCTAGAAAACCATACGGGGAGAACGCACTCAGCACATCTTAACTGAAAGAACTCAAGAAAATATTGCAGCCTCCAGATGAAATACTGAAAGAGTCCTTAGGCAAAATATTGAATCATTCGGGAAGGATCTAAAGAAGATGGAAAGACTACACAGACTCACACTACCAAAAAGAACTAGTGAACATCCCACCATGTCAGTAGGTAACAAAGGAGCAAAAGCCAATGGTGTTGAAGGAAGACATGTAAGTGGTAGGGAAAGCTTTTTTTTTTTTAAGAGAAGAAGGAAAGCCCTCGGAGAGATGGACCGCAGCAATGGAGCTGCTCAAACACAGAAACAACTGTGAGCACGGCATGGTTTCTCATTCCACATAATTGTCCTTTATAAAGTAATTTATAACATGTCTCACCATTAACATGCTATTTATAATGTTCTACAAGCATGAAACTTGACTTAGACATAATCAGACAAGGTAATTTACCACCTGGAGTTGAGACAATCCTACCTTGGGGTATTCTTTAAAGAAGCAGCATCTCCACCCCTTCTCCCGTCCCTTGGAATCCAGGCCATTTGAAAAACAGGTGTATGCCTAGATTTCAAGAGCCTCCTGACCTTCTTGCCGTCCTTTTAGTCAACATGATGTTTTAGAAAAATGTGCTGGGTTCCTGACTTCTATCCCTATGGATATTATTCCATTTGAAAAGAGGGGTTTGTTAGGTTAATA
>NW_022103896.1:87493907-87498073 GCF_000313985.2 Echinops telfairi | reverse complement strand
TCAACGATCTAAGAAACCAAACAGGCGCAGTTCTACTCTGTTTTATAGGACTGCTGTGAATCAGAATCAACTCTGTGGCCATGTGACTGCAGGTTTAAACATGGATAAAACCAGTATCCTCGTTAAAATCACGCTCTTTTTAGTTTTTCTGTTACAGCATTTCCACATTGGTTTGTTAGCCATCAAATGCCATCCCTTGTGAATTATCTTTTCATGTCCTTTGTCCATCGGTTAATTGGATTACTTGGGTTTTTTTCTTATTTAAATGTTCTATAGATTTTCGTTATTAAGAGTTTTGCCTGTGTGTCATTGCTGGAGAATTTGCTTTCAACTGTGGGCTCTCATTATACCCTTTGGATACAGTTTTTTAATGTGCATAAATATTTTATTTTAATAGGTCCCAGTCATCCATTTTGTCTTCCACTGTGTGAGCTTCCTTTATTATAATGGGTAGTGTGTGTATTCCTTACAATAGGACCTTTAAGTTTGTCCCAATTCTCTCATTGATGAATCTTATTGTTCTGGAGTTTATATTTAAGGTCTCTAATCCATCTTGAATTAGTTTTTGTGCATGGGGCAAGGTATGGGTCCTGTTCAATTCATCTGCAGATGTAGACCCATTTTTCCAGCACTGTTTGTTGAAGAGGGCATCCTTGCTCCATTTAATGTTCGTGGATACTTTGTTGAAAGCAGTTGCTGTAGGTGGATGCTTTTATTCCTAGTTTTTGTAGCCGGTTCCACTAGTCTATGTATCTATTAGAGTACCAGTTTTTATTGTTGTGAGGTGACATTGAGTCCGTTCCAATTCATAGAGCCCTATACACTAAAGAATGAAATGTAGCCAAACCCTGCACCACCCTCACAATTGTTCCTATGTGTGAACTCATTGTTGCAGCCGCTGTGTCAATCCATCTCCCTGAGGGCATTCCTCGTTTCCCTAGCCCTCCATTTATCAGGCCTGATGTCCTTCGTCAGGGACTGGTCTCTTCTTGCCATCCTGGCCTTTAAGGAGAACTCGGACCATACTTCTTCCAAAGCAGCTCGGCAATGGGAAATACCGTAGCTGGGGCCTGGTGTGACTCACTGAGCATTGGGTAGAAATGAGATCAAAAGTGTCTAAACAGGAACGTGGTGCTGGTTTTACTCTCCCCTTGGGTTCTCTGTAATTATTGTTGAGATCCCCTTCCTGATGTGAGGCTGCTCCTCCCCATTTACATACCAACAGATGTATAAATGCCTCCTCTGAAATCTCGATGCTCCTTCCCCTGGCCTTTACTTGACTTTCCAGTAAAGTCCCCTTCTCATTCCTGTGGCGTGCCTGTTGATTGTGGCAACCTTGTCTCAGTGTTGTACGGCATCAAGTAATTGGTCTTCTCCCCCTTCCCGCTTCTTGAAGGAGGGACCCCAGCTGATGGGAGGTCTCTTCTGTCGAGGTGGTTGTTATGAAGTGCGTATAAGGGGATGATGTATGGTTCATGGCCAGGAAGCAGACTCTTGACCCCTTTGTTTGGGAATAGATCTCGAGGATTTGTAAATTGTTGTTTCTTCTATGGTTCTAGGTATTTGTCCTTTTGTCATGTACTAACTTCATTCACATAATGGTTTCCAGGTCTTTCCATGTTGTACGGTGTTTTAAGCTTTCATCACTGTTTGTTAGGGATGCCTAGTATTGTGTCTGTACCATAGTTTTCTTTATGTCTTCTACTGTTGGGCGTTTGGACCCCTTCCAGTGTCTTGCTTTCAATCAATGTTGGCAAGCATACAGCCACTCTTGTTGTGCTTCTTATTTCTTTAGGGTATATGCCTAATAGTGGTATTGCTAGATCGCATGGGATTTCAATTCCTAGTTGCTTTATCTATTGCCATATCTTTTTTCCACACTGGTTGTATGTTTTTACAAGCTCACCAACAGTGTGTATGAGTTTCATTCTCTCCACAACCTCTCTAGCATTTGTTGTTCTTAGTTTTTGAATGGGGCTATCAATGTGGGTGTGAGGTGGTATCTCATTGTGGTTTTAATTTGCAACTCCCAGGTGGCTAGTGTTTATGAGCGTTGTTTCATGTGTTTGTTAGCCATTTGTATGTCCTTTTGGTAAACTGTCTCTTCATGTATTTTGCCCACTTCTTAACTGGGTCTTTTGTTACTTCTTATTGAGCTGTTGCAGAGTTTTATAGATTTTGGTAATTAGACACTTTGTATTGTTGGTAAAAATAATTTCCCAATCTGTGGGCTATCATTTTATTCTTTTGATGAAATCTTTTGATGTGCATAAGTGATTTATTTTGAATATGTCCCAGTCATCTATTTGGTCTTCTTCTGTGTGTGCTTCTTTTATTATATTTTTGTAGTCTATGTATATCCTGCAGTAGTGCGCTTAAGTTTGTTTCAGCTTTCTTGTTGATGATCCTGAGAGTTCTGGGGTTTACATATAGGTCTTTAATCCATCTTGAGTTCCTTTTTTGTGTTTGAAGAGAGATATGGGTCTTGTTTCATTCTCCTGCCTAAGGAGATCCCATTTGCCAACACCATTTGTTGAAGAGGCTGTTCCTATTCCACCTGATTGGTTTTGGTCCTTTGCCAAAGATTCGGAGCTTATAGGCTGATACACTTAAGCCTTGGTTTTCTGTTCTGATCCACTGGTCTCTATCGCTCTCATACTCGGCTGTTTTGACTACTGTGGCTAAATAATGGGTTTTTAGGTCAGGTAGGGTGTGTAGCCGCCTCCTTGGTTCTCCTTTTAAGAAGGTCTTTACTCATCCGGGGTCTTTTGCCTTTCCATATGAAATTGGTAAATAGCTTTGCTTTTCTTTAAAGAATTTATTTGGGATTTGGATTGGAATTGTTTTGTATCTATAGATTGCTTAGGTGGTATTGACATTTTCACAATATTAAGTCTGTCTATCTGTGAGCATGGGCCACCTACGTAGGTCTTTTGTTTGTTTGTTTCTTGTGCTAATAGTCTGTAGTTTTCTCTGTATAAATCTCTTGCTTCTTTAGTTAGCTTTATTCCTATGTATTTCATCTTTTGTGTGGTTATTGTAAATGGTATTGTGTGTGTAAATAGTGTTTTTAAAGGTCTTTTTTGTAGCTCTCTTCGCTGGTATACAGGAATCCAATTGGTTTCTGGTTGTTAATTTTATATCTTGCTATTTTGCTAAAATCCTTGATTGTTTCCAGCAGTCTCCTATGGAAACTTCTGGGTTTTCTAGGATCATACTGTCTGCGAAAAACCGGGAGTTTCACTCGTTTCCTATTTGTATTTTTTTTATTTCTTTTTGTCGTCTCCTGGTTCTAGCGAAGATTTCTAGTACAATGTTGAATAACAGTGGTGATAGGGGACACCCTTATGTGGTTTCCCTTTTCAGGAAAAATGCTTCTAGTTTTTCCCCATTGAACAAAAAACATTCGCTTTTGGTTTTCCATATATGGTGTTTATTTTGTTGAGGAATTTCCCTTCTATTCCTATTTTGTTGAGTGTCTTATTTTCTTTTCAAAAAAATGGGTTTGGATATTGTCAAATGCCTTTTCTGCTTCTATTAATATGATCATGTGGTTTTTTTTCTTTGCTATGCTCATGTGGTGGATTACATTGATTATTCTTTAGTATTGTATCATCCCTGCAACCCTGGGATGAATACAACTCGGTCATGGTGAATTTTTTTTTTAATATGATGGTGGATTCTGTTGGCCAGAATTTCATTGAGGAATTTTGCATCTATGCTCATGAGGGATATTGGTCTATAATTTTTATTTTTTGTTTTTATGCAGTCTTTGCCTGGTTTTGGTATCAGGGTTTTTCTCACTTCATAGAATGAGTTTGTGTGTTTGTTGTCTTTTTCGTTATTCTTGAATATTTTGTGGAGTATTGGTGATAGGTCTTCTCTGAATACTTGGTAGAATTCCCCTATGAAGACATCTGGTCCTGAGCTTTTTTTTGGTTAGAAATGTCTTAATGACCTGCTCTACTTCTCCCTCTTTGTTGTCCTGGAGACACGGCGGGTAGTGTGGAAGGTCAGGACATGGAGAAGTAATTCCAGGTGGTTTGGGGCTGAGTATGTGAATGGGATGGGACTCACACCTTCCAATTCTTCTTCCAAAAGAGGATTGGAGGATGTATCTGGGTTGCGGAGCTTGTCTTGGTGATGACCTAGGAGGAGGAGGTGGG
>NW_022103896.1:87484712-87493771 GCF_000313985.2 Echinops telfairi | reverse complement strand
AAAAGTACATTGGAAGAAAATAACAAAGGATTTTTTTTCTCTTACGTAGACCAACAGATGGGGAAGCACTGATTAAAGATGAGTTATAAGAATAGTGCATGCCTTTGTTTTAAAGAGGGGGAGGATATAGCAATGATAAGACACACAGTAACAACACCAACAAAAGAACGGCTTAGGTCTAAACTGTCCTGGGGAGAATAAGGGCTATGTGGAGCAGATGTGTTGGGGGTAGGAGGTGGGGGCAGTGTCTGGTGGTAGTAAGTTGTTTTACTACCTTGTAGTCTTTCAGGATGGGAGGATGGGGTTGAGTTTTAAGCTAGGGAACTAGTACGCTGAGAGTCCTGTATTCTTATAGACTTAGATTATCTTAAAGGAATAGACCTCACATGGATTAGAAGGAAGAAGGATTCACTCTTTTCAGATGATGGAGGTCACCAAGGTGAGGGTGGAGCATAGTCTGTCACCTACATAAGTGAGTGGTCCATGATGGAGCTACACAAGCAAAAGTCTACTCAGAGGGCAGGTTGTTGTTCTAAGTGGCCTAGAGTGGTCTATTTGGATGCTGACCTGAAACTGATGTCATCAAATACCAGCAGATTTCTCAGTGTCTCCAGTACCTCATTGGGGAGAAGCTTCTGGGCCCTGGGGTTTATGGTACTTACTTCACACAGAAGCTTCCTTCCTATAGTATGTAAAAACATTGGGGCTGGAGATTCACCTGTATGCGTGGGTGGTCACCCCCCACAAGAACACCCCAGAGCCTAGAGGATGTCTCAGACGCTTGGACTGGTTTAAACCCAGGGGATTAACTAATTCTCTCAGGTTCTGTGAGCTCAGTTCCTATTCTTTTGGCTCTCTGCTTGTATTGTTATGCTAATAACTTGCTGCTAGGGCAGGTAAGTGACAGCCCTCTTGGGAACCCTAAGATGTACCCTGCTGAGCTGCACCCCTGGCACAGGGGTTTTGTCCAGTGGGATTGGAACTCCTGGCTTGTGTGGAGAGTTAGCTTGTTCACTATGCCTGTTTCAAGCTTCCCTAGAGCTATCCTCCTGTGGCTCAGTAGGCTGTGTTATTCCTGCTATCAGGAAAGTCAGACTGCGTGGGATCAGAAGGGAGCTCCCTCAGCTTGGGCAGACAGTCAAGCCAATTAGTGTTCATATCAGCCACAGGTTGGTCACGCAGAGCTATGTCCCTGTAGCTTGATCAGTCAGCCGCAATAGTTAGCTCTGGAACTAGGAATAATTGGTCAGCCAGGTAAGGAAGCTGCACTCCTCCATTGTGCTCATGGCCAAGGACAAAAGAGAATCTGACCGTAGGCATTGCTTCTCTTTTACTTGAATGAACTTGTGTCTACTTATCTTTCTGTTGAGACCCTCACTGTCAGGAGGTGTCGAATATCCCATCCCTCTCCATTGCTCTTCTGCAGTGAGTTCTGCAGAGTGGTTGCTATCTGGAAACCATCGTCTTCCATCTTCCTCCATCCATGTGTGATGACTTCTATTTCTCCTAGATTCAGACCTTGTGTAGTCCACATTCCAGTTATTAATCGATGTCTTCAGCTGCTGTTTCTCATTTGGAGTTGTGCCCCATCAGCAAATGAAGGTCCAAGAGGTTGTCTCCTGAAGGCTTTACTCCCAGTTTTTGAGTGTCTTCTGACCTGAGGGGCTCATCTTCTGGCACTATCTCTGACAGTGTTCTGCAGCCACTTGTGAGGTTTTCCATATCTGACAATCCTTGGATGTTATCCATAAGGTTTTCAGTCGCTAATTCCTTTGAAGTGGATAGCCCATTCTGTCCTTAGTCTGAAAGCTCTCCTGAAACCTGTGCACTTTGTGTGGCCCTGCTGGGATTTGAAATTCCAGTGACATAGCTTCCAGCATCCCAGCAACACAGAAGCTACCACAGCACAATAAACTGACAGGTAAGTGACGCTTCCTCTCTTGAGAACCCAGTTTACTGCTGGAGTCTCACATTTTCTGGGGGATAAACGACACCCTATAGCCATTCCACTTTTCAAGGAGAACTCCGGTCAAGGAGTTCTATAATTGCACTAATCATTTGTGTTGTCGGTTGAATTATGTTCCCAAAATAGATACGTTGCTATCCTAACCCTTATATGTGTAAATATGACTTTGTTTTGAAGTAGGCTTTCTGAAGATGTAGTCAAGTAGGTTAATATGAACCATACTGGAGTAAGGTAGGTCCTGATCTTACATGACTGCTATCTTTATTTTAAAAGAGTGTATATTAGGCTGGGTTGTCTAGAGAAACAAATCCATTGACACTCATCTATATATAAGAAATAGCGTTATAGCAAGAAGTAATTATTACAAAGAAGGCATCCCAGCCCAGTCCAACTCAAGTTCGTAAATCAGATATTAGTCCTTGCGTCCCTCTTCATAGTCACAGAACCACATGCAATGATGCAGAATGAGGAAGAGTACAGGCCAGTGGCTGCAGAGTCCTGTGGATCCAAGGTCAGTGGAAACATGCACAAGCAGCATTCAAGGTCAGTGGCAGAGTCCTCACAAGCAAGAAGGAAAAGGGGCAGAGAGAGGGAGGTTCCTAGATTCCCTATTATAAGAAGGCATCATCAGGCTGTGACCTAAGTGACAGGCTAGATTCTATCCCTACACATACATCTTCAAGTTGGCATCAAATCATTTCACTTCCACAGAGGAGAAGATACAAGAAGACAGAGACAAAACAAGGACTCCATTATTCTATAGCTAAAAGTCAAGGAGTACCTAGAGCCACTGACAGCTAGAAGACAGTCATCGACCAGATCCTCCCTCAAAGGCTCAAAAGGAATAAACTTGCCAACAACTTGGTCTCAGACTCCAGGTCTTTAGAACTGTAACACAATGAATCTCTGTTCTTATAAGCTACCCACTTTGTGGTACTTTTCTTACGATAGCCATAGGCAAATAATGCAACTAACCTCGGCCCAGACCAGAGATAGATAATAAAGGTCTTGAAGCAACATATTTTGGTCTATAATGATTGAAAATCTATATTAATTAATTATTGATGAGGTTATTGATGAAGTAATGGTTGTAATAAAGTATATGATTGTTAATTATTAATAAAAGTATTAATTCATAGTTTGGAGATTATTTATCTCCCAAAGTCTTCAGTCATCCTTGATAACTTCCTCTATTCTTAAAAAATAAATTCATCGACAGGGCAAGATATGGCAAAATAATAATTTATAAATTATCAAGGGTTCATGAGGGAGTGGGCAGCAGGGAGGGAAGGGGAAAAATGAGAAGCTGATGCCAGGGGCTTAGGTGGAGAGCAAATGTTTTGAGAACGATGAGGGTAACAAATATACAAATGTGCTTTATACAATTGATGTAGGTATGGATTGTGATAAGAGTTGTATGAGCCCCTAATAAAATGATTTTAAAAAATTCATTCATCAAGGACGTTAAGACCCTTACTAGCAGTATAGAGGTTGAATATGAACATCCTGGGATGAGAACTGATAGTGTTATATATCTTCTGCAAAATATTCTGAGTGTGGTTTTGCTCCTTTTCAGGCATCCGTCACTGCTGAGTTGATTCTGATGGATGGCTTCCCCAGGTGTATAAAAATAGACCTTTGCTCCAAAGGGTTTCCAAAGGACTGATTTTTCAGAGATAGATTGCCAGGCCTCGATTCTAATGTCCTCTGAGTTAACTCAAGCCACCAACCTTTTAGTTAGCATCTGAGAGATTAATTATTTGCCTCACACAGCGATTTAATAGTTCTTAAGATATAGTAAGACCCCTCTTTAACTTTATAAATTTATTGGGGCTCCAGGTCATTTACTTAAATTCAAGACTCTAGGTATTTGGGGTAAAGCACTCAATTATTAACCAAATGTTGGAAATACAAATCCATCCGCTCTTCATGGGAGAAAAAAGACCTGATCATCTTTTGCCATGAAGAGCTCAGCCTGGGTAAGCCCAGCAGACAGGGCTACAATAAGCTGGAATTAAACTGGACGGCACCTAAACCATATCCTGGGCCCATTCATACTACCCTACACAAGGCCTTTCTGGATCTCTTTCAAGTGTTTAACTTCTTTAAGAACAATATAATTAATGTGTTTAATTTTTTTTTCACTTAGGGCGGGTTTTGTTTTTGTTTTACTTTTTAATTAATATTTTTTAGTTTTACTTTTTAATTAATTTTTAAATTAAATCAAAATATTTTAGCCACATAAATATTATAATTATATTTAATTACTCTTTTCTCCTGTTGCAATGGGGGGTGGGGAATTGAAACAAACTTCAAAAAGCAATTGGAGCTGTGCAACCAAGACAAAGAACATTTTGAAGCAACAATATCTGAGGCTACTGAGTGCATGTCTTGAATTTAATTTAAATTGCCTGAAGAACATTTGGCAAATGGAAATTTTTAAGTTGGCTTACGCTTTTCCATGGGCAATTTAGGTTTTGTACTATCATTGTTATAATCTATGCTTTAGCATTCAAATCCTTTCCACCAGCATGAAAAAGAGAAAAACATTGTGGTAAAGGTTTTTTTAATGGCATCGTAATTCTTCTTGACAAACCGTAGATCTGGTCCATTATCTCATCTGCCCAAAAAAGAATTAACTTCCAGAGAATAATATGTGCCTAATTGTGAAAAGCTGAAGCTATGAAAGCTTCAAGTGATGGAGTCAGCAACAGAAGCAAGTACGCGACAGCCCCCAGTTAGATGTGTTCTTTGATTATCTGGCAGAAACATCTGGGGTAACAATACTTTTTTGGAATCCGGTACAGAGAGACTCAAATGGCCTGAGCAAGCGCGCCTGCTTTGTCATGAGGATAGAAAACATAGGATGCTCTTTAGATTAGGACCAGGCGTGGTATGTTTGTTGAGGGTGTTTTTCTAATTTGGAGTACAGATTAATTGAAGATCTGTTGAAGGAAATATCAAACTGCTGATGAAAACGAAATTGAACTGTAGGATCCCAAAGAAGAAAATGCTAAGAATTTTCTATGCTGCTACTTTAATATTTCTGACTCTTTTCCCTACTTCATATAACCCCCAAAGAGAGATCCTATCTTAACCTGCATTATACAGCAGAACAAAATAAGTCCTTAGCCTTTCAGAACCACTAAGTACTTTTTTATTCTCTGTGATCCACATTGTCCCTGAAAAATAGATAAAACTGCCTCTTATCTTAAGTAACATATTATCCGGGCTAGAACAGAAGCAGGCAAGTTGTCACAATGTTATATTCCATATGAAAAGTTGAGAAAAAATACTTTAATCCAGGGTAAATTATATAATCTGGAAACACACTCTCATATACTCTTCCTCCTTCTACATAAGAAGTATAATACTCATACAGCACATTCATAATCTCAGTACTATACACACAAGCTTCAATGACTATCCATAGATATTTTTACAAAAATAACTGTAGTATTGAACCATCCTGATCAAATATTTTGTTTTTAAGTATCATATAAAACTTAGGTTTTAAGTATAGTTACATGTGCTCAAATGAGGTCACTTAGCTATTTTGTTCAGTGCCATGGAGTGGATTCTGACTCGTAGTGACCCCGTGTGCAACGCAGCGAAAAAGCCTTGGTCCTGCACCATCTGCACGACTGTCCTTGTGTTTGAGCACATGGTTGTAGCCACTGTATCAATCCATCTTGTTGAGAGCCTTCCTCTTTTTCACTTCCCCTCTCCTTTATCAAGTATGATGTCCTTCTCCAGGGACTGGTCTGTCCTGATCATTTGTCCAAAGTCCATGAGGTGAAGTCTCACCGTGCTTGCTTCTAAGGGGTTTGCTGGCTGTACTTTCCCCAAGACAGATCTATTTGTTCTTTTGGCAGTCCATGGTACCTTCTATATGCTTAGCTGGTACCATGGTTCAAATGTGTTGATTTTTCTTCGCCTTACCCATGTATTCTTCTATTTAACACAAGGTAGAGGGTTTTTTAGTAGTCATGAAGATATTTGTGTTTTAAACTACCACGGTGGTATTTTTATATATTTATTATATCTATGCATGGAGCTCCATGAGTCTGGGACAAGTCAATAGCAGATAATAGCAACAATGTTATAATTCATAGAGTGAAGGGTTTCACCCAAATTAGGGGAGTGAATTTTTTAATCAGAAAAAAGAAATAAATCTGTTAGAGACTTATGGTTAGGGGATGTTAAGCCAATTCCAATATATAGCAATCCTATGTACAACAGAGTGAAATACTTCCAGAAAGAAATACATTCCTTCTATCCTGATGTTGCATTCTTTTTTATATACTCCTGCTTTTTGTATTATCTGCTCACCATAGATATTGCATAAATGTATTGAAAGGACACAATCTGATGCGCACCCTTATTGATTTTTAAGCAGGACTGTGTATAGGTCCCACATGAGCACAATTAAGTGTTCTGGAATTCCCACTCTAAACAAAGTTATGATCCACCCAGTTGAATGCCTTTGCCTGTCAATAAAACACAAGCAAGCATCTTTCTGGTATTATCTGCATTTCCTAAAGCAATTCATCTTTTGATCTCTTGACTGTTGGTTCTGTAAGCATTGATTATGGATCCAAGCTTCCAGCTTTTCCCACTTTATCATGATAGTTTCTGTTGGTTCAGTTGTGAGGATTTTGGTTCTCTTTACATTGAGTTTTAAACCATTATGCAGGCTGAAATCCTTGATTTTCCGTAGCAAGTTAGTCAAATCCTCCTCACTTTCAGGAGGCGAGGTATGTCATCTGCATATTGCAGGCTGTGCATAAGCCTTCCTCCTATCCTAATGCCACATTTTTCTTTATACATCAAGCTCCTCTGATGATTTGCTCAGCACACAAACTGAACAATTGTGGTGAAAGGACACTACCCTGCCGCACACCTTTCCTAATTTTAAACCACGCACATTCCTTGTTCTTTTCATCCATGTGCAAGTCCTACGTGAGCACAATGAAGTGTTCTGGAAGTCCCATCCTTCCCAAAGTGATCCACAGTTTATTATGATCCACACAAACAAATGCCTTTGCATAGTCAGTGAAACACAAACACACATCTTTCTGGAATTCTCTACTTTGAACCAAGATCCATCTGACATCAGAAATGATATTCCTCTTCTGAATTGAGCCTGTACCTCTGGCACCTCCTAATGCCGGGACCCTTTAATACAGTTCCTCATGTTGTGGTGACCCCCCCAACCATAAAATTATTTTCGTTGCTACTTCATAATTGTAATTTTGCTAGTATGATGAATCAGGCGACCCCTGTGAAAGGGTCCTTTGGCCCCCGAAGGGGCCATGACCCACAGGTTGAGAACCGCTGTCCTAGTCAATGTACTGCTGCAACCATTGTTGGATGATCTTTAGCAAAATTTTATTTGCATGTGATATTAATATCAATATGGCTATCAGGAAGTCGTGGGGAAACAAATGTAGATCACACCTTTCTGGGCTCCACTATGAGTACTTGCACCGTCCTAGGGGCGTAAGACTGATTTCAAGTAGCTGTTTTGATCAGACTGCTGCTTTTAAAAGTTCAAAATGGTCACACTATATCAGACCAGCTGAAATTCACTGTCATATTTTCCTCCTTGTTTTCTGTTCTTTTGTAGCTTCTTCCCCTAATCAGTTTTCAGTCCACTTCTCTGTCTTGTCTTCTGAATCTCAGGATTACAGTATTATCATCTGTATCTCCTTCATTTGGGCTTTTGTGCCTTTGTTCTAGAAGTAACCTGTTTGCCCAGTCTGCCATCTTGTCAGTAGTATCTAAGCGCCTGACTGACGTAATTGACTTAAAACCAAAGAAAGACAGTTAAAAACATTGTTGCTTAAGAACCTGAATTCACTAAGGGTTCATTTAAATGAGAGAGTCATAAAAATTCTAATGATTTTGAAAGAAACAATGTAATTCTGTGCATTTGAGCAAGATATGGTCAAACATCAACACTTGTGCCATTCTGCAAACTGGTCTTTTAGTAGCACCATGTTTCTAAGGCTCAACTAAATCTATCTCAGTTTTTTTTTCCTCTTTGTTGCTATAGAAACTGACCAAAAAGTCATCTAATCACTAGTTACAGGTCAATTTAATATGAATACTAAAATTATCTCAGCTACCCATCTTGTGGCCAAATTATTTTGATCATTGGAATTGAATGGATTTTGTGTTCATATAAACAACAATGCTACAGTTACCCTAAAAATGGTTCATCTAAGGAGATGTAAAGACAAGAACATTTTCAACCCAAATCATTTTAAGGAACAGAAAAGTTACTAATTTCTAATTTGGCAACCTAAACATTCTGAAACTTATTGTCTCCTGCCCCAAACCCCAGGTCTTCAGAAGTAAAATCAATTAAATGTATGTATATTAAGAAGGCATCCTAAACCGTCCAACTTAAATGCATAGGGTTCAGTGCTAGCTGGAGCCCTGTGCAGAGTCATGTAGCTTGGTGACACAGAAAGATGAAGAGACACACAGAAATATAACAGACTGGTGGGTGTAGAGCCATGTGGATCCAAAGTCCATGGAAACATGGCAGGGTACTGACAGCTCCCAGGGATAGGCGGTCCACATCAGGCTGTCTCTGGAAGCAGGCACAGAGTCCCAGGAATCAAGAAGGTGAAGGGGAAAAGAAAGAGGAGAAGGGTCCCCAGTATCTCTATATATAACAAAGCCAAACATCCCAGAAGGCATCATCAAGCTGTGTGACCTGACTGACAGGTTGGAATCCATCTCTACACAAGTTCATCTTGACACAAAATCTAACTGCCACACATTATGTTGAGTGAAATAGGCCAGTCACAAGAGGAAAAGCAGAGTATGGTTCCACTTATATGAAATATATAGAATAAGCAAGTTTATAAGGTGAATGTTTACTCATAGTTACCAGGGGCAGGGGGCAGAAAGTAGGGAGGGAAGGATACAGAAGAAATCATTACTTAGGGAACACTGAACTTCTTTTGTTTTTATGAATCATTTTATTCCCACAATGAACTCATACAACTCTTATCACAATCCATACATACATCCATTGTGTCAAGCACATTTGTACATTTGTTGCCATCCTCATTCTCAA
>NW_022103896.1:87474855-87484022 GCF_000313985.2 Echinops telfairi | reverse complement strand
TGTACCTGCTTTGTTTTCAGTGATCATGTCAGGAAGGTAAGCATCATGGAATGCCAGTTTAACAGAACAAAGTGTTCTTGCATTGAGGGAGTACTTGAGTACATTGAGTACCAATGTCCATCTGCTGCCTTAATACTACACCTATAAATATATGCACATAGATCTATTTCCCCATCATCATATAAATATATTTACATATATACATGCCTGTATTTAGACCTCTATAAATGTCCTTTGCCTCCTAGTTCTTTTCTCTATTTCCTTTTGCTTCCCTCTTGTCCCACCATCATGCTCAGCCTTCATTTGGGTTTCAGTGACTCCTCTTGGTCACATTGCCCTTGATCAAGCCCTACCAGGCCTCCTACACCCTCCTTGCTATCGATTTTAGATCACTTTTGGGACACTGAACTTCGAGTAAAACCAAAAACCAAACTAACTGCCATCGAGTCAATTCCGACTCATAGCAACCCTGTAGAACAGGCTAGAACAGCCCCTACAACTAAGACTGATGGCAAATTTTGGAAATCAATAATAGTGATGGCTGCACAACATGATACATGTAATCATGCCACTAAATTGCACATGTGAATAAGGTTTGAATGAAAAATATTTTCTTACAGGTATATTTACCAGAATTGGGGGGCGGGGTGAATCCTACATGTATTTACCATGACTTGGGGTTATCATTACAAAATTCACCACTGACAAATATTTAGGGCTCTCCATATATTCCTAAGGCCAGCTAGGTCAGCACTGAAATACCATTGTAACCTGGAGGAGGCAAAGAATATACTTTAAATAAAAGGCACAATATCAGCAAATTTTCTTTTTCCCTGGGTGCAGAGGATTTTTAGCTAACAACTCAATGATTTGTCTTTTAATTGCTGTTTAATTTTATTGTTCACGATAATGTGGACCAAAAGTGAGATTTGGTTTATCTTCTTTGTAACATTACACTCACATGAAGAAGCTTTCACATTTAAAAGTGACATTTCAACTATTTTTCAAAAAAAAAAAAACAGTAAAAAGAGTACCTTGGAATTGGTGATAAGCAAACAGCTTATCTTGAGGGGATGGAAATCTAATAGCAACATCCCTTCATGGGATAGATAGTCAACCAACTAGTATCTCAATCCCGCATGGAGAGAGAATAAGTAGGCAGGCTTGAAACCTCACTTAGAGGGAATTGAATTCATTCATATTCCATCCTTTCTTTTTGAAGTAGCCACTCAAGAAAAGGGTAAGCTAGGCCTCAGGGCAAACACTCCAAATTATTATTCTCTAATTTTGTACTTCCTTAGTAATGTATATAACATATATATATATATAATATTACATAACTTTTTATCTTTCATTTTACCTTATCCTAATGGATGTGTAGTTCACACATCAATCACATTAAACATGGAAATTGGTTAATGACCTTTTATTCTCTCTTAATTATACTATAGTTCATTACTATCAAAGGGGATCCATTTTCAGTCTTGAATAATTTTAGAATGAAGCAAAGCAAGAGATGGTTGTATAATCTGGTCCAATAATCTCCTCAACACTGCCTTCCTGCAGGGACCTGCTGTTGTTCCCAGGGATGTGTGCGAAATAGTGAACAGAAGTGACAGGGAGAAAGGACCCCAGTGTGGAGAGAAGGTTTTCTTGAAGAGGTTTGGTTATCGGGTAAGATGTAGATAGGACAAAGCAGTTGGTATCCTCAAACTCAAAAAGCAGATGTGTTATATTTTGTTAGGTGCCTTTGAATTGGTTTTGGCTCTGAGAAACCTGGTGTAAATCTGCGAAGATCTGCATCATCCTCCGAATCATGGCTATGCTTAAACCCATTGTTGCAGCCACTGCGTCCATCCATCTGGTTGAGGGTCTTCCTCTTTTTGGCTGACCCACGATTTTACAAGCATAATGTCCCCCAGGGACTGATTTCCCCAGACAACATGACCAAAATATGTGTGACAAAGTCTTATCATCCTTTCTCCCAAGGAGCATGGTGACTGTATTTCTCAAATAAACGTGTTCATTCTTCTCGAAGTTTTGGTAGAGTATATTTATGTTCTTCCCCAAGACCATAATTTAAGGCTCCAGTTAAGGGCATGTCTTTTTTCTTAACCAGCATCTAGTTTCCACATGCACCCGAAGTGATTGCAAAAACCCAAACGTGGGTCAGGCACACCTTATTCCTCAGAGTGACATCCTTGTGAGTGTTTTAACATTTTAAAGAGAACTTTAAATGATACCTTCAATAAATTGCCTTCTGGTAACATTTTTAGTTTTTGATCAAAATTGACAATCCAAACTTTTATTTGCAATCTATTTCTCATTACTATCAAATTGATTCAAAGTTGTCCAACTTGTAGCAATGCTATAGGCCATCGTAAAACTTCCCTATTGGATTTCCAAGATTGTAAACATTACAAAGATAGACGACTACATCTTGCTCCCCACCGATGATCTGTCAGTTTGTTGTACTGTGATGGTTTGTGTGTTGCTCTGATGCTGGAAAAGATGTCACTGGTATTTCAAGTGCCAGGAGGGTCACCCAAAGTGAACAGATTTCAGCAAAGCTTCCAGAATAAGAGAAGACAATGAAGAAGGATTTGTCTCCCAATTCAGATAAAGAAGCCACTGAAAACCTTATGAATAGCTTGGAAGCATTTTCAAATGCTGAACGCAAAAACAAAGGAAACGGAACCCTGCCGGAGACACTGCCAGCAGATGAGACCCTGAAGTCCAAAGTCATGTGAAATGTGGCTGAAGAGAAGATGATTTCTTGGAGGGACATCGACCATGGTTCATGAGTCTGGTGGGAGTGGACCCTTCGGGGTCTTCATTCGCTGATGGGGACTAACTCAAAATAAAGAGAAACAGCTGCAAAAATCTTCTAATAACTGCAAGTCGAAATGTACAAAGTATGAACTTAGGAAAATTTGAAGCAGTCAAAAATGAAATGGATTGCATGCATATCAATATTGTAGGTTACTGAGCTGAAATGGATGGGTATTGGCCATTTAGAATCAGAAAATCATGATTTACTGTGACAGGAATAACACAATCAAGAGGAACGGTGTGATATTCATTGTCAGAAAGGATCTTGCTAAATCCATCATGGAGTACTATGCTATCTGTGAGTGGATTATATCTATCCTCCCTTCAAGGAAATCCAATCAATAACTATTTTTCAAGTTCATGCACCAACCACAAAAGCTAGTAACAAAGAAACTGAAAAATTCTACTAAATAAATCTATCAAACATGCAATCAAGATGTATTGATAGTTATTGGTAACTGAAATGCAAAAGCTGGAAACAAAGAGGAAGGAACAGTAGTTGGAAAATATGGCCTTGATGCTAGCTGGATATTGCATGATAGAATTTTGCAAAACCAAGGACTTGTTCATAGAAAATACTTTTCACCAACACAAAAGGTGATTATACACATAGACTTCCCCAAATGGAATACACAGAAACCAATCTGACTCCATCTATGGGGAAACATGATGGAGAAGTTCAATACCAGCAGCTAAAAACAGACCATCAATTGCTCATATGTAAATTCGGGATAAAGCTGAATAAGATTAAAACAATTCCACAGGAGCCAAAATATGACCCGGAGTCTATCCCACGTGAAGTTTGAGAACATCTCATGAACAGATTTGATGAAGTAGCACTCATGGCAGCAGACCCGATGAGCTGTGGGCGGGCATCAAGACCATCATTCAAGAAGAAAGCAAACGATCGTTAAAAAGACAGGAAAGAAAGAAAAGACCAACACGGATGTTAGAAGAGACTCTGAAATTTGCTATTAATTGTAACATAGCGAAAGCAAATGGAAGAAAGGATGAAGTCGAGGATTTGCATATGAAATATTAGAGGGCAGATTGAGAAGACAAAGCCAAATATTACAACAACATGTGCTAGGACCTAGAATCGGAAAAGCAAAAGGGAAGAAAGAACACGCTTAACATCTGGAAGTGAAAGAACACAATAAAAAAAAATCAATCCTCGAGTTTCAATTTTGAAAGATTCTATAAGTAAAATATTGAATGATACAGGAAGCATCAAGGGAGGGTGGAAAAAATACAGTGTGACTGTCCCAGAAAGAACTAGTTGACATTCCACCATTTCAGGAGGTAGCATATGAGCAAGAGCCAGTGGTACTGAAGAAGACATTAAAGCAGCACTGAAAGCATTAGCCAAAAACAAGCCTCAAGGAATTGACAGGATACCTACATTGAACTGTTTTAGAAAGCTGAAGAAGTATTGGAAGCACTCACTCACCTATTCCAGGAAATTTGGAAGACAGCAACCTGTCCACCTGACTGGGAGAGATCCGTATTTGTGCCCATTCCCAAGAAAGTGACCTGACGGAATGCTTAATCCGTATAATGATATCACGGTTATCTCACACAATTAAAATTTTTGCTTAAAATCATCCAACAGTTAGAGTAACATATTGACAGGGAATTGTCAGAAGTTCAGGCCATATTCAGAAGAGGACATGGAACAAGGGTAATCATTGCAAGTGTCAGATGGATCTTGGCTGAAAGCAGAGAATACCAGAAAGATGTTTACTTGTGTTTTAGTGAATATGCAAAGGCTTTCAAATGTTGGACCATAATAAATTGTCAATACCCTAGATAAGAATGAGACTTCCAGACCGCTTCATTGTACTCATTCAGAACTTGAACGTGTATCAAGAGACAATTGTGTGAACAGAATAAGGTAATGCTGCCTGGTTAAACATCAGAAAGTCGTGTGTCAGGATTGTGTTCTCTCACCATACTTTTCAATCTATGTGCTGAGCAAATCATCTGATAATCTGGATTACATGAAGAAAAATGTGGCATCAGGCTTGGAGGAAGTCTTATTAACAACTTGTGGTTTGTAGATTACACAACTTTGCTTACTGCAAATGAGGAGGAACTGAAGCACATGCTGATGGATGAACATCAACAATTGTAACCTTCTGGATGGGTTACAAATCCATGTAAAGAAAAGCAAAATCCTCACAACTGAGCCACTATGTAACACCATGATAAATGGAGAAAAGCTTGAAGTTGTCAAGGTTTTTGCCTTACTGGAATCCACAATCAATGCTCATGGAAGCAGAGCAGTCAGGAGATCAAAAGCCATATTGCATTAGGTAAATCTGCTGAACAAGACCTTTTTAGAGAATTGATGAGCAAGGGTGTTTCTTTAAGGAGTAAGGTTCATCTGACCCATGCCATTGTATTCTTCATTGCATTGTATGCATGTGAAAGTTGGACATTGAATAAGGAAGACCGTAGAGAATAGATACATTTGAATTGTGATGCTGGAGAAGAATATTGAAAGTACTGTGAACTGCTATAAGGGTAAACATCTATAGTCAAAGAAGTAAACCAGAATGTCCCTTAGAGGCAAGGATGGTAAGACTTCATCTTACTTACTTTGGACATATTATCAGGAGAGACCAGTCTTTGGAGCGGGACATCATGTTTGGTAAAGTGGAAGGGCAGCGAAAAAGAAGAAGGCCCTCAATGAGGTGGATTGACACAGAGGCTGCATCACTGCGCTCAAGCATAGAAATAATTGTGAGCATGGGGCAGGACCGTGCAGTGTTTCCTTCTGTTGTACAGATGGTCACTGTGGGTCAGAGCCAACTCAATGGCACTTAATAACAGGAACATCCTTCTCCAGCTAAGCAGTTTGTACGTTCAACTAACAACCTTTCAGTTAGAAGCAGAGTAATTAACCACCAGGTTTTCTTGCAACTATTTATTGAATCTCAAATCTTCATGTCCAAGTTAGACACTGTCTTTATGTCCAGACCCATATATTTATTTAATAAGTAATAATTGAGCAAGGGCCCTGGGTGGCACAAGTGGTTTGCACTCAACAACTAACCTCAAATTTGTCAGTTTATGCCCTGAAGCGCTACCCAAGAAAGGCCTGATAATGAACTTCCTTAAGCAAATGTGGTGAAGAAAGATGAAAAGATATAGCATCTGGGGTCTTTGTGTTAGTCCAGGTAGACTAGAGAAACAAATTCATAGACACTAACATGTGTGTAAGAGAGAGTTTTATAAAAAGGGTAATCGTACATTAAGAAAGCATCCCAACCCAGTCCAGTCCAAGCCCATATGTCCAATACCAATCTATAAAGCCCTCTTCATATTCAGGAAACGCATGCAATGATGCTAAATGCAAGATGATCACAGGCCAGTGGGTAGAAAGTCTTTGGATCCAGTGGCACTGTAAGCATCTCAGCACTGGCAGAGGTCTCTACATGGCTCTGTGGCTTCAGAGGTCTGGTTGTATCAGGGTAGGTTCATGTGGCTTCTCCAGTTCAGGGTACTAGCATAAAGTTCCATGTGTCTTGTCAGCTGCAATGTCTCCCAAGGAATGATCATAGAGAAGTGTCTCCCAGCTCCAAGGAGGAAAAACCAGATGTCCCAGAATTCTCAGGAGAAAGCCATGCCCACACAGAGGCCTCATTGGCTATGACCCAATTGACAGAATACATTCCACCCCTTCACTCTTTTATTTTTTAATCATTTTCTTGGGGGCTCATACAACTCTTATCACAATCCATACATACATCCATTGTGTCAAGCACTTTTGTACATTTGTTGCCCTCATCATTCTCAAAACATTTGCTTTCTGTTTGAGCCCTTGGTATCAGCTCCTCATTTCCCCCCTCCCTCCCCACTCCCTTCCCTCATGAACTCTTGATAATTTACAAATTATTATTATTTTGTCATATCTTACACTGTCCGACATCTCCCTTCACCCACTTTTCTGTTTTCTGTCCCCCAGGAAGGAGGTTATATGGAGATCCCTGTAATTGGTTCCCCCTTTCCACCCCACCATCCCTCCACCCTCCTGGTATCACCACTCTCATCCTGAAGGGATCATCTGTCTTGGATTCCCTGTTTCCAGATCCTATCTGTACCAGTGTATATTCTCTGGTCTAGCCAGATTTGTAAGGTGAAATTAGGATCATGACAGTTGGGGTGGGGGCTTAGGGGAGGAAGCATTTAAGAACTAGAGGAAAGTTGTATGTTTCATCATTGCTACACTGCACCCTGACTGGCTTGTCTCCTCCCCGCAATCCTTCCGTAAGGGGATGTCCAGTTGCCTACAGATGGGCCCTGGGTTCCTGCTCTGCACTCCCCCTCCTTCACAATGATATGATTTTTTGTTCTTTGATTTCTGATACCTGATCCCATCGACACCTTGTGATCACACAGGCTGGCCAAGTCTGTACATTTTTATGGGAACAAAAGACCTTTATTTCTCCCCCAGACAGCTGGTGGGTTGCAACTGCTGACCTTGAGGTTAGCAGTCTAACTTGTAACCCACTAGACCACCAGGCTTCTGAGTGATACGAAAGTGTTCCAAGTATTTCTGAATGTATTTCCAGTATTTCTTCCTGGACGGCCCACTATATCTTCAAGTCCAACATTTAAATGTCTAAACTCATCATCCCAAACCTCACCTTATTTTCCCATAATTGTGGATGGCACCAACACACAATCCCGATCAACCAATCTTGTCTAAGTTAGACCCCTTGGATTGATCCCAGATTCTTTTTTCTCTTCTACCCATCAATAACATGGCCAGTACTAACAGTTTATCACTTAAATATCTTTCACACCAGTCATTTTCTTACAATCTCTAGTGTTCTTCTCTAGTTCAACTGTCCTCAGTATTCTTCTCCCTGGACTCGTCTCTCTAATTCTTATCCACTCTGTAACCAAACTATCCTGGACAATTTAGAAATCTGATCGTAATTCTAATCTGATTACAATTTTCCATCTGCCCCTTCCCAAAATAAAGATAACAAATTATTTTAGATGTCGTAGAAGACATAATCTGGCCCCACTCACCTGACTAGCCTCATTTCACCTAGGAACTTCAGCCCAGCCACCGAACAGCCACCAGCAAGGCTAAAGTGATTATGGTTCTCCACACATGCCAAGTACACTCCTGTCATATTCCCCAATCACATTCTGTTTCACTTTTGAGTCTTTCTCAAAAGTTGTCAACTCTATGAGATCCTTCCCAAGTTCCACACTCATCTCTAATTACTCCATAACATCTTATGCACGTCTCCAAAAGCCAAGTTCTTTTTTTCGTGCAACCTAATCCTGATGAAGCCTCTAATTCTTTAACTACATATATGATATATCCATTTAATTTTTAAATGAAAGATCAATTTTCAAGGGCTATCAGCGATCTCATTTCATTTAATCCTTCCCAGGAATGACAGGTACAGATAAGAAGTTACCTGGAGCCAGATCAATAAGTATTGTTGTGGTTAGTTTCCATCAACATGCCTTGACGCAACTCCACGCATCACAGAACAAAAGTGGTACCAGCTTCATGATGCCTCTGGTGGCCTTGAATCCATTGTTGCAGCTCTGATGTCAGTTCACTTCATTGAGCTTCCTCACCTTCACTGGGCCTCCATTTTAGCAAACATGATGTCCTTCTCCCGCAATCAGCACCCCCAGCCCCCGCCCCATAATGTATCCAAAATAAGTGCATCAAAGGGGTAGGCAATACCCATAGGGTTTTCCGTGGCTAATTTTCAGAAGTACGTCACCAGATCTTCCTCCTTGATCTGTCTTACCCTGAAAGCCCCACTGAAACCGATTCCCCATAGATGACCTTGCTGATATTTGAAATACCTGAGGCAGAGCTTCCAAACTCAGAACAACACTCATGGTACCACATTACAACACACTCACAGGTAGAATTTACCTGTAGGTTCAATATATTAGCTAGTTTTGTAATGAAGAGTCCAGACTTGGAGACTTCCTATCTCTGGAGTCCCTTTTGCTTACTTTTACGACCTTAGTCAAGTTATTAAACTGCCTTGAATCCTATATTCCTCATATGTAAAGTATTCATGATAACAATAGTAACTCTCAGAAGCAACTGTGAAAATTAAATCAGAAAATGGATGCTTAAAACAGTGCCCTTGATGTGATTGAACTAAGGAATGTTGTATCTGTAAGAGCACTCAATAAAATGATTCAAAATTTAAATAAAATAAATATTTTTTAAAACTGTCAAACACATGGTGAGTGTCAACGAGCTATTTCGATCCTCTCCCTCACAATCTCATTTGGGTGATTGTATCTCGCTAGCCACTGGTTACGCATGGGGCTGCAAT
>NW_022103896.1:87472429-87474179 GCF_000313985.2 Echinops telfairi | reverse complement strand
TCTTTTCCTTTTTTTAAAAAATCATTTTACTAGGGGCTATTACAACTCTTATCACAATCCATACATACATCAATTGTATAAAGCGCATTTGTACATTCATTGCCCTCATCATTCTCAAAACATTTCCTCTCCACTTAAGCACCCGGCATTAGGTCCTCATTTTTCCCCTCCCTCCCCACTTCCCCTCCCTCATGAGCCCTTGATAATTTATAAATTAGCATTTAATGTCTCTTCTTGAGAGAGAAAAATACAATATGAAAGACTGAGCTTCTTTTTCTTGAAAATTTTCACTAGTGCAGTGAACATTATTATCACATTTTCAATGTCCAAACGTACATTAAGGATTTGTTTGAACTTTTGGAGTAACTGAATTTTTCTCTGTCCATATGTTTCCATTTCACTTATGAAGCTGCATAATGATCTCCAGGAAGGTAGTGAAGGAAGTGATATTAAGGGTTGACAGACTAATCATTTAGTTGATGGGTTTCCATTAAACATATTATTAGAGGGAGACTTGAATCATTTCAAGGGATGAGTAATGGGCCACAAAGCCTTTCACCTGCGGGTCTATGGTTCTAACAGCTCAGTTATTAAAGCCCGGCCATATAGCTGTGTTTCAGGAATGCAAAGCATCATCTCTATCGGGTCCCTGTGGAACAGCCCATTCTGCAAATAGCCACTTAAAAGAACGAGCTCTGGATCAGGCAGTATAAGACATGAATTGTCATCTCAGATGTCACTACTTGATTTCTGTCTGAAGCTGTAAATTTCTCATAAGACAAAAGAACCCATAATAAAAGCCCTATACATATTACAAAAACCATGTAGACCTTGCAGAAGTGAGGTGCTTTAATAACACCTTGAAAAGTGTTCGTTACTAGACAAATTGCACTCCCATAGCAGAATGATTTTGCCTGGTCAACTAGATTTTAGGATCCTTGTGAAGGACCCTAATTTTAGGACTTTAGGACCCACTGAATCTCACATGTTGCATCAGGTTGACCTGTTAATACAGGTATTGACACCACCTCAGTTTCTGTCATTGCCATTGAGTTGATACTAACTCACAGCAATCCCCTGTGGCTTTCTGATACTGTAACTGCATACGAGAGCATGAAGTCCAGTCTTTCTCCCAAGGAGCTACTATTGAATTCGAACTGCTGACCGTCTGGATCTCAACCCAACACATAACCACTACACCACATTGAGTGAATTGAATAAGGCTCTCAAAATTGTAAGGAAGGCTGAAGAAATACTCCAACATTAGTTTCTCACTACCCCTAAACTGGACCACCAAGGTTAACTGCTGCATCTCTTTTAGTCTAAAGACACACACACACACAACATGCAAGCCTAGCATTCTCCCCTCACCTCACATTGACTCCTTTCCAAGTTGGAATTCTGAGTAATTATATCACATTGGTAGACTGTAAATCACAACCCACAGAAGGGACTCTAAGAAATGTAGTTTTATCACTGTAGAGGGTGTTTGAGATAGGTATTAACAGGAAATATTCATATTCTACTACCTGTCCCTACAAAATCTATAGTATGTAAGAAGTATTCATGATATTTCTTATATTGAATTTAACTTAAAGAAAACATTCTAAAAGTTATCAGGTATATTAGTCTGGGTACTTTAGAGAGACAAATCTACAGAAACTAATGTATAAGAGAGAGTTTTATATAAAGGTTAAGTGTGCATCAAGAAAACATCCCAACCCAGTGCTGCCCAAGCCCACAAGTCCAA
>NW_022103896.1:87468096-87469951 GCF_000313985.2 Echinops telfairi | reverse complement strand
GAGGGTAGAGGGAGAATGGGTTGGAAAGAGAGAACTGATTACAAGGATCTATATGTGAACTCCTCCCTGGGGGATGGACAACAGAAAAGTGGATGAAGGGAGACGTCAGACAGGGCAGAGTCGTATGAGCCCCTAATAAAGTGATTAAAAAAACCATAAGGTTTATTATCTCAAATAACAAAAGTTCAGAGATAAATATTTCTAGTAATTCAGGAATATTATGCTGTCAGCATGGTGGCAGCCATCTGTCATTCTGTCATATTATGGTGGATTTAGGTTGCGATGATACTGAAAGTTTTGCTGCTGATATTTCAAATACCAGCAAAGTCACCCATGATGGACAGGTTTCAGTGGATTAAGAGAGTACAAAGAAATACCCGGTGATCTATTTCTGAAAATTAGTCAATGAAAACTTTATGAATCACAACAAAGCACTGTTTAACTCATGTGTTGTGAACATGTCATCAGGAAGGATCAACGATTAGAGAAAAATATGTTTGGTCAACTTTATTCACCCTTGGGTCAGCAAAGGTAAACAAGATCCTCAGTGACAGGGATTACCACAATAGCCATAAGGATAGATTCAAATAGGCTGGTAATTATGAATATGGTGTGGGGCGGTACAACATTTTGTTCTCTTGTACTGTCATTGTACAAGGCTGCCATGGTGTCAGTGGACTTGATACCAACTAATAATAACAAATCATAATGCCAACAAGCACTCGATAACTCTTTATATTTCTAGTTTTCCATCTTCAGCATTGCAGAGTTTATCGAACTCTTGCCCTTTCATGGTCATATGACTGGCACAGTTCCCCTTCTGTGTTCCCCTAGCAACCTCTATTCAGCAGCTCTTAATCACATTGTCAATACATTTACCAGTTCTGCCTCTAAGGTCCTATCAACTGGGGCTATTTATTATTCATCTGCATTTCTAAACCTAACTCAGTGCCCGGCACATAGAAAATGTACCCTGTCTACAGGTATATCCCCCTGAATGCCGATCTCATCTGATCTCAGAAGCTAAGTAGCGTCGGGCCTGGTTCATACTTGGATGGGAGAAAATGTATCCAGTAAATATTAGTTGAGCTAAAGTAAATAAATCACAGTTGTCTTGACTCTATCTGTGCAAATGGATAATAGTCGTGCAGAAGAGTTGCTATTATCTAACTAGGTCACACTTAGACTGATCGTCTAAAATATTTTCTCACAATTAAATGTAGCGATGTCAAATTGAGATTGAAGCAACAGGTAAGATATGCATAAATAAACAAATAGAAAACTGTCTTGCTCATCTTAATCTTGCTAAGTAACTAATCTTAATAGCTAATATTTAATTAATTTTCTGTTATTTCATTTCTATCATGTCTCTATAACCATCAAACATAAGCTTGGCAATGTTTGGCAATGTTGACTAAATGAAAGCAATTTTGAATGAAGTTCAGAAACATATAAATGACCACATTAAATTTGTTTTTTAATATATGGACCAACATGTACCTAAACTAAACATTTTATAATCATTACCCAACACAACTTAAACTTACACTTAAAGTCAAATGGAGGAACAATGGAATAAATGCAGTATATACAAAATCTGCTTCTACTGAGATGATTCTGACTTATCACTCCCCTTCAGGACATGTAAAAGGTTTCCAAGGCTATAAATCTATATGGAAGAGGACTGCTTGCCACTTCTTTTTCCCCAAAGGAGAGCTTGTGGATTTAAAATTTGCTTGATAATGTAAGAAATGTTAACAGAGTGCTTCTTTTTTTCCCCCTCAGTTCTCAAGGAGAAATAAGTGTTGTCTGAAGAATAATAGAAAAAAGAGGAAGGAAGTGGTGTTTCACTATT
>NW_022103896.1:87464345-87467996 GCF_000313985.2 Echinops telfairi | reverse complement strand
TTCTATCAAATATCCTCCCTTCATTTATGGAGATGCCAGGGCAAGTGTGATAGTTAGAGATTATGTCAACTGGGCACTCCTTACTAGGGGTGGACTCCAGTCTGTCAATCAAATGGCAGCTTGATGACACCTCCGTTGGGGGTGTGACCTCTTATATAACCAGTTTGAAGGAGAAAAAGGTAAAAAGGTTACACATTATTCCTTCTAATTCACTTGGGTTTCTTCTGCTTGATATGCTTTTCCATTTTAAAAAATTAATTGGGATTAACACATAAACTAAATCATCCCATCATTCAATCACGTCCAGCAGAATTGTACATTTGCTACCAGTCTCAGTTTCCAAACATTATTTCCCTATATGGATCGCTGGATGTCATCGCCCCTTCACCCCCGCCACTACCTCTGTGTCCCCTTCTCACCCAAACCCTTATTCCATTGCTGACTATGGGTTCATCAGTCCTGGTTTTCACACACACCCAAAATGAAAAACATATACCACAACTTCAAGAGGGTGATCTCCAAGGACATAACACTCCTGAGATAACCCCTAATCAAAAACCAAACAATCAAAAATCAAATAGAACAATCCAACCCCCAAATACAGAAGATTTTTGGAAACCAGATCAGGTCCAGCATGCATCCTAGGGGGAATTTACTGACAAGTTTTAACTGTTTAGGTCAGACTTCTACTTTTGACCTTCTATACCCAACTCACCAATGCACTTCGTTTAGTGGCCCCTTTGCTCCTGCTCCTCAATTGTGAATAGAGGGAGTTCCCCATGCACTCTTCTTTCTGAGTTCACCATGCACTCTTCCCGGGGGAATTCTAAACTCATTGACTTATCCTCCATTTAAACAGCAGTTTGGACATCCTCAAGGGACTCAATCATGTTGCTTTTTCAATGTGCTTGGATTATCAGAAAGGCTGAAGGGCTGCAAGCAGAGCTGTAGAATGGATGAGGTAAGTTTCCTAATGACATTCTCATTAAACAGCCCTTGCTGTCCTTCAAGTAAGAGGTTCAGTGTTGTGATCAGAAGGGGGAAAAAATCCTTGATACAACCTTCCTAGCGAATGCAGTTTTCCATAGTCTTAAAACTTCCTCCTAATAAGTCATCATAGTCATTCTGTGTCATTTGGGAGGATCCATCAAGGTGACCCCTTTGAGTCCCATAACAGTCCCCATAGCCTTCTTCAGTGACCTGTCTGCCTTGAATTTATGGAACTCAGCAGATTCCCTCAGAAGTCACTGAATGGGCTTTCTGTCAGTCATTCTAACAAGAATAAGACACACATAGTTAGTAATGAGAGAACTTGTCTGCAGCCATCCTCTGATCTTAGAGTAATATTTAAACATATATTTTAAAATAAACCCAGGTATGCACAGACTGGAACCATAATAACAATACTTTTCTACTCACTTCTATACAAGACAGCCAACTCATCAAAAGAAAAGTTTTAAAGTATAAGCAGGTCTATTTTTCTAAGCCATTGAGTTTTCTGCTGTAAAGAATCAGATGCAATGTAAGGCACAATCCCTGGCCCTTCAGTGTCCTGTCTGTCTGATGAAACAGACATCTACAAGGGACAAACAACAATGATTCACTGCCATCAAAGCAATGCTGCCTCACAGTGGCCCTTGAGGACAGGGTAGAACTGCCCCGGTGAGTTTCCGTGACTGAAACCTTTTATGGGAGTAGAAAGCCTCCTTCTTTTCCTTCTGAGTGGTGGTTGGCTTCCAACTGCTGTCCTTGCAGTTGGCAGCCCAATGTGTAACTACTATGTCACCAGAGTTCCTGTGTGCAAGGGACACTGACAGGTATATAGGACCCCAACCATACTCACACAGAAGGAAGCCCTGACAGAACTTGTTTTAAAATGTAGATCTTGCTACATAAGGAACTACAGTAAAAGTCTTCTAAGGATAAACCCAGACAAGAGATTCTTGCACCCTCTTCCTATAATCAGCAGGGTTATTCCTGTAACATTAGCAGGTTTACTTTCAATTTTGCAGTTGCAAATTCTGATACACTTAAAGCAAACTCATTTCACTCAGAGGATATGTAGTACAACTTCTTTTGTAAAAGTCACCATATGAAACAGATTTATTCCATTTTCAGGAAATGCATCCAAAAGGAACCATATTCTCTCAAAGTTCATCTATTCCCAATTCTTTCGACCAGTCAAAAATTACTTTCCATTACGTATAGTGAGAAGCCACTGGCAAACACGTCTTACTCTGGTTTAAGATCTGAGCCCTGACGCTTCACTGGTCGGGAAAGCAACCCCACTCTCTGCTGCCGAATCCCAACCTGCCTGCATTCAGGCTGCCAGCACCTGAGATGTTACCTGCCTATAATGCCCACAAGAGTATTCCATTTACCAGCTCATAGTTCATGCATGTGTAGCGAGCCTGACCTAATATCGCACAGCCAGTGGCACAGATTTCTTGATAGTTCACAATTTAGAGATGCAATAGGCAAAAACTTAAACTCAGGGTCATTGTGGCAATTCCAACTCATACGACGCTATAGCACTGTCCCTTAGGTTTCCAAGGCTGTCACTTTTAACGGGAGTAGAAAGCCTTGTCTTTCTCCACTGAAGCAACTGGTAGTTTAGGCTTGCTGATCTTGTGATGATCAGCCCAACGAGTAGCCACTATCCACCCGGGCTCCGTAATAGGCAAAGGGACGTGAAAGATCTGGAGAGAGTTTAAATCTTTATAGAAGCAGACAGCTACATCTATCTCCTGTCCAGTAGTTAGTAGATTTGAACTACTGACCTTTTGGTTGAAAGCAGCCAAGCACTTAACCAAGTTCCTTAAACCCAAAAAAAAGGGGGTCTTCAGAAATGACAACTTTAAGATGATGAAAGCATACAGCACATAGGAAGAGCTAGCCCACATTCTATGCTAGTGCAGTGCCATCAAGTGGACAAACTGAAGAAGAGCAGTTGACAGTTTTCATTACAGCGTAACTGTGGTAGTTACAGCAGACCTCTCTGCCAAACACCATTTAGTGAAAAGACAGTCAGTTAAGGAATGTCTTAAATTTTTATTTCACTTTCCATAAAACACAAAATTCACTGCTGTGGAGAAGATCCTTACTCATAGTGACCGGAGAGGACAGAGTATAACTGCTCCATAGGGTTTCTGAGGCTATACATCTTTTTTCTTTTTTTTTTAATTGATCATTTTATTGGGGGCTCTTACAGATATTATAGCAATCCATAAATATAAGCAAACTTGTATAGTTGCTGCCATCATCATTTTCAAAACATTTTCTTTCTACTGGAGTCCCTTGATATCAGCTCCTCTTTATTCCCTCTGCCCCCCACCCTACCATCCTTGTGAACCCTTAATAAATTATATATTATTTTTCATATCTTACACCGTCTGATGTATCCCTTCAGCCATAGTTTCATTATTCATCCTCCTTAAGGGTGGTTATACATCCATCATTGCTATACATCCGCACCCCCCACCCCCCACCCCCCCGTGCCTTGTTCCTTCCCCTACCCTCATGGAATCTTTATTCCCATTACTGCTTCTGAGGGGTTTATCTATCCTGGATTCTGCGTGTTGATAGTTCTTATCTGTACCAATATACATACGCCCGGTCTAAACGGATTTGGGAGGTCAAGCAGGGTCATGA
>NW_022103896.1:87460094-87462535 GCF_000313985.2 Echinops telfairi | reverse complement strand
TTTTGATAGCCGGGCACCATTAGCTCTCTTCACAACATTTGTTTATGCACACATTTGTCTTCAGTGGTTGTGTCAGTAAAGCGGGCACCCACTGATATGATTTTCAGTTCTTTGATGTCTGATAACTGATCCCTTCTACACCTCATGGTCAGACGGGTTGGTGTGCTTCTTCTATGTGGGCTTCGGTGCTTATCAGCTAGATGACCGCTTGTTTGCCTTTAAGCCTTTAAGACCCAGACACTATATCTTTTGGTAGCCGGGCACCATCAGCTTTCTTCACCGTCTTTGCTTATGTTCACATTTTTCTTCAGCAATCGTGTCGGGAAGGTGTGCATCCTGGAATGCCAATTTAATAGAACAATGTGTTCTTGCAATAGGTAAGTGCTTGAGTGGAGGCCCTGTGGGCTCGGCCCACATGCCATCTATGTGGACAATTGCCCCTCCCCCCCAGAAGAATTTACTTGAGAGGACGGCAATGAAACTGCAGCTAGGGGAAAGGGGCATGTCTGACCAGAGCAAATGGGAGCACTTAAGGGGAGGAAGAGAGAGTGGAGCACATCCTGACACACCAGGCCTAGAGGACGATATCCCCGCTCTGAACAGTCAATGGACAGAGTGGACAATATGACTGATCCCACCACAAGACATGCTGTCCCTTGATGGCCCCAGGCTCTAAGGGGGGACAACATTGGAGACTCAGTGTTGGGACTGGCCCAAACTGACCCTGAGACACCAAGGCAAACCACAAAAAGCATGCGGCAGAACAACCATGGGAGCAGAGCAGAGAGCCCCTGAGGGAGTACAAAGGACAGACTCTGGAGCCAGAGCATGGTACCCCATCAGTCCTGACTGAAGGACACGCCTAGAGATCAAAAATCAGACCTTGATCTATTTACAGGTTTTTCTTTCTGCTTAAAAATTTTTTTCTTTTAATTAATTGATTCTTCTATGGGTAATTGGTTTCCTTTTTTGTTGCCATCGATGTGTTCTCACTGATCGCCTATCTCGTTATGGCTTGGTTTTTAATGCATATTATTATCTCTACAGATCTATGTAGATAAGATAGACTGGACTAATAGTCTGGAGGAGTAAACAACAGGACCAATGGTTCCAGGGGGGACACAGGAGAAGGGGAGGTGGGGGTGAAGAGGTGGTGCTGACCAACCCAGGGACAGGGGAGCAACAAGTAATCCAAAAACAGTGGCAAGGAGTGTGTGAGAGGCCTGGTAGGGATTCAGCAAGGGCATTGTAACTGAGAGAAATCATTGAAACCCAAATGAAGGCTGAGCATTATAGTGGGACAAGAGGAAAGTAAAGGGAAATAGAGGAAAGAACTAGGGGACAAAGGGTATGTATAGAGGTTTTAAGACTGGAATGTACATATGTAAATATATTTATGTAAGAGTGTGGGGAAACAGATCTACGTGCATATATTTATAGGTTTAGTAATAGCATTGTGGTTTTGTTTCTCTAGAGAACCCTGTCTAACACAGGCACCCATACTGTCTTCAGAGATCATGTTGATCGTGTCAGGAAGGTGCACACTGCCACGGTATTAAAACAAAGTGTTGTTGTGTTGAGGGAAGAGGCCCAAAATCCATCTGCTACTTTAGTCCTTTACCATATAAATATATATGTGTGTATATTTATACATATATATATCCCAAAACCCCTATCTTTATATATTAACATATTTACATATGTACATGTCTATATTTATACCTCTTCATATAGCTTGTATCTCCTTGTTCTTTCCTCTATTTCCTTTTCCTTTCCTCCTGCTCCATCATGAGAACGAAGGTGAACAAGATGGTGAGACATGAGGCTATAAATCTTAATGGAAACAGACTGCCACAACGGACCTTTCAGTTAGCATCCCTGCATCTCCATGGTTCCTCATATCACATATGGTTACAGTAACAGGTTGATCAAATTATTAACAAATTGTATTAAAACCTTACTATCTACAACTGTTTAAATAAATAAATAAAATAAATAAAATATTTGACCCTATCAAAGATAGGGTCATAAGATATAAATAAAATATATGACCCTATCAAAGATCAAGGGATTCTGGTGGCTGATGCTCTTGTTGTAAAGGACAAAGAGGGTGTTTCAAACTCACCAGCTGCTCCTGAAGAGAAAGAGAACGATTTATCGTCTCAGACAATGAGTCAACTTTGACTCAATAGCAGTGGGTCTGGTTTGGGGTTTGGGTATCAAAATTCAAAAGAAAGTCTAAATGTTCATGATTGCAGAAATTATTGAAGCATACTACATTCTTGATTAAAAATTTGATGGAAGATTCTACCTTACATATCCCGCTGGAACGGAGGATATACACTGGCACAGATAGGAACTGGAAATACAGTGAACCCAGGACAGATGAACCCCCCAGGACCAGTGGAGAGAGTGGCGATAGTGGGAGGGTGGAGGGAAGG
>NW_022103896.1:87455028-87459845 GCF_000313985.2 Echinops telfairi | reverse complement strand
AAAATAGTTCTATGTGCACCTAATAAAAGAGAAAAAAGAGGAAAAAAAATTGATGGAGGAACAAAATGATGATGTGCCAAAAATGCAGAATATCTACTACATTATTTCTTTTTGCCTAAGTAAAAGAGCATTTCAATGAAACAAACATTATATAACCACTATCTAAGATATTAAATAGACTATCCTCAGAACCTCAACAGAACACTGCTTGTCCTTTCTTTAATTTATAATTTAGCCTCAAAGTAAACTTAAATGCTTTCACAGGGTATGCATACACTTGTGTACACATTCAATAATATGTTCTTGAAATGCATGTATGTTGAAGCATGTGGTTTTAAATAGCCCACTTTTATTGCTATATAATAGTTCATAGTGCTGTTTGTGGGCTTCTATCTTCACTGTTTCCATTTTGAGGATTTTGTGAATAATGAAGTGGTTATATGACTGCTTAGAATAATTCATTAAAGTGTTCCTTTATGTAAAAAAGAAAGGATCTAATGGTCATTCTGCCTTTTTGGCAAATCATCATTTACTTGCTCCACCAAATATTTATGCACGGTGTCAGTAATTTCTATAATCATGACTATTTAGACGTTTATAAACTTTGGTAGTCATATGCTTTATTGTAAGTATTGTAGAAAGAAAGGTTGCTAAAATTTATAAGTAATGAAAATGTTCTCCCCAATAAAATGATTTCAAAAAGAAAACAATGATGGCAACATATGTACAAATGTGTCTGACACAGGAATGGATGTATGGATTGTGATACGAGCTGTAAGAGCCTCCAATAAAATGATTTTTTTTTTTTTAAAGAAGCAGAAAATGTTCATACATACATTTTGGTATTTTGTCGTTTACAATTCTGAAGAAGAAACCTAAGAGTAGACTTGTTGGGTGTTGGGAGATGCATAACTTCAAGTTTACTAGATAATACCCACAGATTTTCTAGAGTAGTTCTGTTCATTTATACTTCAACTAGCAATATGAGACCTGGCAATATTTTGACCAAATTTGTAATTGTTAAATATGCTTTTATTTTAAACTTTATGGCCTATATAATATGTAGTAATTTATTCACATTTTCCTGATTGTAAATGGGTTTTAATATATTATCATATGCTTGATGACCATTTTATATTCTTTTACAAAGTTTAAGTCGTTCACCTATTTTTTAATGTTATTTTAATATTGATTTCTTTCAGTACTTTATGTAGTTTGGACGTAACCTGTGTCATTTATTTATGATGCAAATATATCTTCCTATTTTGTAGCTTGTCTTTTCACTCTATAAAGTATCTGGGTGAATATGTGCTCTTAATGTGATTGAGTCAAATTTATCAGTCTTTCGTTTGTGATTCGTGTTTAGTATTTTGTTTTAAAAGTTCCAAAGACATGAAGATATTCTACTGTATTATCTTCTTAGCTGTTTACTATTATAATTTAACGTTTGCTTTTTAAATTTAAGAATAATTCACCTGAAATCTATTTTAATATTGATATGAAGTATGTACCCTTTTTCTCATTTTTCATTCAACAAAATTATTTTGAGATTCATCCATGTTGTTGCATGTATTATTCTTTGTTGCATGTATGTTCACTGTTTAGTGTTGCTATTTGGTGCCATCAGGTTATGTCTGAGTACTATGAATGACCACAAGTCATTTACTGAATCACTAAATCATGCATATTTTCAGATTGAGGATATTACGAATAAAACCAATATAAACATTCTTGTAACAGATGAGGCAAAAAGTATTGCTCCTCTGGGTCCAGTTCATAAATGCAAGAGATGCTTCCAAACGACACGTGTTTAACTGTCTCTGTGATCAGTGGATGGCTACAGGCAAGTTCTCTCAGTGGGTTTGTCTTAGTTTTGTTAACGTGCCTTAAAAAAAACAAAAATCCAATCAAATTAGTGACTTCAATGGGATCTGGTGGAACACAAACTTCAAGGCAGAGACAATTTAGACATATGGCTAATATTTGAGGGGTTTATTGGGGTAATTTGAGAAAATCATCAAAGAATGGTATATAAATAAAAATGTGGCTTCAGAATTGGAGGAAGATTAATTAACAACCTGTGGTATGTAGATGACACAAGCGTGCTTGCTGAAAGTGAAGAAGACTTGAAGCACTTGCTGATGAAGATCAAGGATTGCAGCCTGCAGTACTCAATGTAAGAAGACCAAAATTCTCATAGCTGGACTAATAGGTACATCGTGATAAATGGAGAAAGGATTCAAGCTGTCAAGGATTTTGTCTTATATTGATCCAAAATCAATGCTCATGGAAACAAGAGTCAAGAGATAAACTGATGCATTGAATGGATCTGCTGCACAAGACCTCTTTAAAGTGTTGCAAAGCAAGGATGTTACGTTGAGGACCGAAGTGTGCCTGAACTAAGCCGTAATATTTTCATTCACCTCATATGAATTTGAAAGTTGTAATAAGGAAGGCTGAAGAAGAATCAATGCATTAGAATATGGTGCTGGCAAAGAATATTGAAACTACTATGGACTACCAAAAGAACAAACAAATCTGTCATGGAAGAAGTACAACCAGGTGCTTTTCAGAAGCAAGGATGTCGAGCCTTGCTCTCATGTATTTTGGACATGTTATCAGGAGAGGCCAATCCCTGGAGAAAGACATCATGCTTGGTAAAGTGGAGAGTCTATGAAAAAGAGGAAGACCCTCAAGAAGATGGATTGACACAATGTCTTCATCATTGGGCTCAAACATAAGAATACTTTGAGGATGGCACAGAAAGGGACAGTGTCTCATTCTGTTGTACACAGTGTAGCTATGAATCAGAATGGACTAATGGCACCGAACAACAGCACAGGGGTGATCTGGATAGATTTTCTTAAAAGTTGCAAGACCTCATAGGGCTTATTAGAAATACATTTTTTGTTTTGTTTTGTTTGTTTTATAATTTATTTACTTGCCTGTTAATTTTTCCCATTAATTTGTGGAGTCTAACACATTCAAAAGAAAATATACTATACGAAGTTGCACAATGCATCTCATCAAAATAGTGCAGCTGTTCTTAACCTGTGGGTCATGACCTCCTTAGGGGTTGAGCGACCCCTTCACAAGGGTTGCTTAAGACCATCGGAAAACACCTCTTTCCATGGTCTTAGGAACAGAGACACGGCTCCTCTATCCGTCTCCAGGTGGGCCCACCCACATGCAGACACGCCCACATACAAGTACCCGGCGTGATTACATCAACGTGCCCATGCAAATACAGATGTATGTGACAGGGTTGGCGCCTTAAGGTACTTATGCGACATGTGTAGAAAGCAGCTACTGTGCAGAGAGTAGCTACTGTGTAGAAAGCTGCTGCTGTATTGAAAGCAGTTACTCTGTTAAAAGCAGCTACTGTGGTGAAAGCAGCAGTATTAGAGGTAAAACAACAGTTCATGAATTATAATTACTGGGTAAATGTAAAATCATAGTCTGTAAAATCAACTACTGCAATATATGTATATGAGAACTTTATCTGGATGCTGATGGTCTTTTTATATTCAGCTGCAGTTGTGAATACTGCCCCCTTGTGATAGTAACAGGTATGTAAAAAAAAACACACAGAATGGTAAATCATAGGAAACTTTAATGAACTGTATTGACTAAACGATGCTGTGTATCATCTTTTGCATTTTTAAAGCTATTGTTATATATTATTTTCATTAGCAAACCATGCCACAACAATGGATCGTGTAGAGAAGAACATTAAGAAAAGAAAATATAGTGAAGATGTTTTACATTATGGTTTTACCTCCATAATTACAGCAGGAATTGAGAAACTGCAATATGTTATTAATTCTGAAGTTCTATTCGCTGAATCTATGAAGCCGAACAAACTAAAACGCCATTTTAATAGCAAGCATCTAAGCTTTGCTGGCAAGGATACCAACTATTTTAGAAGCAAAGCTGATGGACTCAACAAAGCCAGACTTGACACTGGTGGCGAGTACCACAAACAAAGCATAGCAGCTGTTGAAACTTCATAGTTGGTAGCACTCAGAATCTCCAGAGCTATGAAACCTCACACCATTATTGAAGATTTACTGTTGCCAGGGGCCAAAGACATTGTTTGAGTTACAATCGGAGATGAATTTGTTAATCAATTGAGTGTAATTTCCTTATCTAAGGACACTATCTGCAGAAGAATAGATGACATGTCTGCTAATATTCTTGATCAGGTAATTCAGGAAATTAAATCTGCTCCCTCCAATATTAAGCATCCAGCTTCATGAATCTACAGACGTTGCAAACTGTCCACAGTTACTGGGTTAAGTGAGGTATATTAATGATGGCAACTTTAAAGATGAGTGTCTTTTTTGCAAACCTCTTGAAACAACAACTACTGCATGTGATGGATTTGACACAGTTGGTTCATTTCTGAAAGAACATAAGATCTCTTGGGAAGAGGTTTGTGGTGCTCCAGCTATGCTCCAGCTATGCTAGGATGTCGATCTGGATTTCAACGTTTGGTACTGAATGAGTTGCCAAAAGTCATCAGAACTCACTGTATGACTCATCGGCAAATATTAGCAACAAAGACGCTGCCAGGAGAGTTACAAGAAGTAATGAAAAGCGTCATAAGTTCTGTCAATTTTGTAAAGGCAACACTTTAAACAGTTGACGATTTTGGCAACTGTGCAACGAATTAAATGCACCGAATAATGCTCTGCTATTTCACACTGAAGTGAGATGGTTGTTGAGAGGAAAAGTTTTAAAATGTATTTTTGAGCTTCGTGATGAACTCAAAACGCTTTTTAATCAGAAAGCAAGACCGCAGTTTGAAGCACTTT
>NW_022103896.1:87449623-87452242 GCF_000313985.2 Echinops telfairi | reverse complement strand
ATTTCAAGGTAGCTCTAGAAGACAAAATAAAATGTGATAATAAAATGTGCAAACACATTTTATTAGAAAACCATAAAGGAAAACACACTCAGCATTAGATTTTTTAAAATCGTTTTACTGGAGGCTCATATAGCTCTAATCACAATCCATACATATATCCATTGTGTCAGGCACATTTGTACATTTGTTGCCATCATCACCTTTAAAACATTCTCCCTCCACCTGAGCCCCTGGCATCAGTTCCTCATTTTTTCCCCTCCTTCCCCAGCCCTCCCTCACGAATCCTTGATAATTCATAAATTATTATTATTTTTCACGTCTCACACAGATCAATGTCTCCCTTCACCCACTTTTTGGCCATCCGCCCCCCTGGGAGAGGGCTTTATGTAGATCATTGTGATCGTTTTCCCTTCTATCCCCCCACCTTCCCCCTACCCTCTTGTTATCTCCACTCCCACTGCTGGTCCCAAGGGATTTATCTGTCCTGGATTCCCTAGCATTACCTTAAACTGAAAGAATTCAAGAAAAATTTGAAGCCTCCAGTTGCAATATTGAATGATTCTATGGTCAAAGGTTTGAATGGTGTGGAAAGCATCAAAAGAAGGTGGAAAGATTACACAGAATCACTGTACCAAAAAGAATTCATTGACATCCCATCATTTCCAGAGTAGCATATAAACAAGAACCAATATACTGAAGGCAGTAGTTCAAGTTGCATTCAAACATTAGCAAAAAGCAAAGCTCCAGGAATTAATATAAAACCAATGGAAATGTTTCAACAAGCGAATGAAGCAATAAAAGCACTCACTCCTCTAGGCCAAGAGTTTCGGGAAACAGCTACTTGGCCAAGTCAGTGGAAGAGATTCATATTTGTACCCATTCCAAAGAAAGATGACCCAACAGAATGTGCAAATTATGGAATAATAATATCATTACTTTCATAGGTAAGTAAAATCCTGCTGAAGATCATTCAACCAAGATTGCAGCCGTTCATTGACAGTGACCTACCAGAGATTCAGGCCAGATTCAGAAGATGTAGAACAACGGCTATTGTTGCTTATGTCGGTGAATCTTGATTGAAAGCAGAGAATACCAGAAGGATGTTTACTGTTTTACTGGCTGTGCCAAGGCTATTTGAATGTGTGAATCATAACAAACTAAGGATAGCCTTGAGAAAAGTGGGAATTCCAGAACACCTGCTTGTACTCTCGAGGAACCTGTACATGGATCAAGAGGCAGTTGTGCAAATTTGGTTGTTAGGTTCCATGAGTTAGTTCCGACACCTAGCAACATATGTTGACCCTCTGCACAACAGAACAAAACACTGCCAAGCCCTGGGTCATCTTCACAGTTGTTCTTATATCTGAGCCCATTTTTGAAGCCACGGTGTCAATGCATCTCCTTAACGGCTTTCTTCTTTTTCACTGTCCCTCCATTTTACCAATAATGATGTCCTTCTCCAGGGACTGGTTTCTCCTCTTAAAATGTCCAAAGTATGTAAGAAGAATCCTTGCCATCCTTGCTTCTAAGGAGCAGCCTGGCCATACTTCTTCCAAGACAGAAGTCCACTTTCAATATTCTTCTCCAGAACCACAATTCAAATTTATTGATTTTTCTTCGGTTTTCCTTATTCAATGTCCAACTTTCACATGCATATCAAGCAATCAAAAATATCATGGCTAGGGTCAATCACAATGAAAGTGGACCCAGAACCACCATATATTTAATACCTCGATGATTCCCTTGCATTAATATGACAGGTTTTAATCTGATAGGCAAGGATCTTCATTTGTAAGAATTGATTAAAAGAATTTTCACCTACCATCAATCTCCATGCTCAGTGTAAACAGATCTCATTTAACTAAGAAATCAATCTGTTCAAAGCAACAACTCATGGATTGCAGCTCATAGTTGGACCATTCTAGCATAACTACTCATATCAATAGTATCTTAAGTTCTATGTCATTGGAAAAGTATTGATGAAAAAAAAAGCATTAATGTTGTCAGTGCAATCGCCTTATACCCCAAGGGGATGGGGATGGTTAACAATATTTTCCTTTTTTGTTTCTTTGGTTTCTTGTTTTTCTGTTTTTATTGTTTGTTTGTTTGCTTGTATTGTTGTTCTTGTGGGGTTCTGATTTGTCAGAATATGACTGCCAAAATAAACCAGAGTGATTCATAACCCATAGACAAGCAGATGGATTCTGGGCTCCCACTTAACACAAACAGTTAATTCTTATAACATGGCCCTGCTCAAGACTCACCTTCATGAAATGATAGCCGAAGATAAAGATGCTACAGCAAAGTGTGGTGAAGAAAAACGATAGTGCCAAACTAGCAATCAGAACAGTGTCTGGGATCTTAAAGGCTTGTATTCAAACAAGCACCCACCTAAGTGAGGTGTCAACTAAGTCCATGTGGAAGAAGCACACCAGCCTGTGTGATCCAAAGATGACAATAACAAAGCTCAGTATGATGAAGGGAAAAGTATCAGAGCTAAAATTGTGAACACCCAATTTGTAGAAGGCTGTGGAGGACAGTGGGAGCCCAAAATCCATTTGCAGACTCTCTAGTCAGATGAAGCCTTTGGCAGATGAACAGCTTCACTCTCAGACAGAG
>NW_022103896.1:87447297-87448861 GCF_000313985.2 Echinops telfairi | reverse complement strand
TGTTCTAGAATTAAATGTGGTGGTAATTGTACAACTCCCCTTGATATGATTGAATTATTGAATTGTATGACATGTGGAAGTGCTCATAAAACTTTTTTTTTTGCTAATAAAACTTTTAAAATATAAAAACAAAAATGGAAAAAAAATAGATAAAACCCTCAGGACCAATAATGACAGTAGCAATACCAGGAGGGGAAGGGGAAGGTGAGGGGAGAAACGGGGAACCAATAACAATGATCTATCTATAACCCCATCCCAGGGGAACAGTAAACAGAAAAGTGGGTGAAGGGAGACATCGGTCAGTGTAAGACATGGGGGAAAATATATATAAATTATCAAGGGTTCATGGGGGAGGGGGGAAATGAGCTGATATCAAGGGCTCAAGTAGAAATAAAATGTTTTTAATATGATGATGACAACATATGTACAAATGTGCTTGACACGATGGATGGATGTATGGATTGTGATAAGAGCTGTATGAGCCCCCAGTAAAATTATTTTAAAAAACAAAAGAAAAGTGGGAAAAAAATCCTCTTTAGCTTGACACAATGGATGTGCATGGATTGTGATAAGAGTTGTACAAGCCCCCAATAAAAGGTTAAAAAAATCCTCTTTAAAAAGCAAAAAAGTCTTCTGAGCAGAAAAGCTGACTGGATTTAACTTCTGTAGCTGGAGGAGGTAGCTGCCTCCCTCCCTCACAAGACGCTGCTTTAGCCTTGGGACTTGGTGCTTGCTTGAGCCAGAAAGATAAGAATGAATTCCCTCTGCAGACAACTGAACCTTTGTTGATGTTCAGCTAAAAGTGATAAAATTTTCATATTCAGTGATTGCTTAGCTTGCAATGTTACAGTTAGCAAAAGAAAATAATGTAGATGGTCACAGTAAGTCCCAGAAGATCAGAGTAAGTTGCAGATATTCCGAACACAAGTTGAATAGTAGTTCTGTCTTAAAATAAAGTGTCTGGTTGTACCAGAATGTGATGAGAGAAACTGGAAGATATATAATAAGTTGTTTAAAGCAAAGTTGATGAGAACGAGAAGTGAAAGAGTTCATTAAGGAAGAAGGATTATAGTGTAGCAAAAAAACATTGTGTAGATGGACACAGTAAGTCGCAGAAGATCAGAGTGAGTTGCTGATATTCAGAAAAGGAGTTGAATAGTAGTTCTCTCTTGAATTGAAGTGTCAGGTGGTGGCAGAATGTGAACGATGATCAAAGAAACGTGAAGGTACACAGTAAATTGGAAAGAAGTTGGTGACAATGGAGAAGTGAATGAGTTCATTTCAATAGAAGGATTACAGTGTAAGAAATAAGAAAGTCTGTACGAATTTGATCCTCACTAACTTCCAAACCCTGACTTTTTTTTTAGAAATGACCAAGGGGATTGGAGGAAAGTAAACTAACCACATATTTTCAGTTGACTCATAAAAAGCCTTTGAGTTGTTCTCTGAGAAACAGAGTGAAGCCATTCCATTAGGATTTTAAGATGACATCTGAATTCTAGAGAATGCAATTAGCAGAAACAATAAACACTGTAGTATTAAATTAAAAAATGGTGATGGGGGG
>NW_022103896.1:87445725-87446914 GCF_000313985.2 Echinops telfairi | reverse complement strand
GGGTCTCCATAGGAACCATTATCAGTAGGGTGCAAACCCCTCCTACAGGAACCAAGCTAATGGCCTTAGGCTCCAGAGAGAAGTAGTCCATTGTCTCCAGCAGCAGGGAGCAGGCCCAGTGCAGTCTGGCAACTGATCACCCTCAGGGAGGGAATGCCTGCGCATCTGACCTCCCCCCACAAAACACCAAGACCTTGGAGCACTTCAGGGGGCAGCTCAACCCTGCTCCCACACCAAAAGTAACCTCAGCCCATGGCATCCTCAGGTGCTTCCCTCTTCTATACTTGGCAACTTGAGATGAGCTGTTATAGTGGCTTATAAAGTCTTTCATGCAACTTTCTCAGATCATTGGCATCTAAGCAAAAGCATTTGTCGTAGATCTGTCTCTGCTCTTTACGCTGAGTGGAAACGTATTACCTTTTAACTTGTTCCTATTTAGCACGAGTTAAGTTTGTATCTTCCAGGCTTCAACGCTTCCATAGAAAGATGATAATTATGAGTGAATATGAGCCAATTCCTTTATGAAGCATCTATCAGGCTGCAACTGCCTTCCTTGAAGATTCGATGTGTTTGATGGTTTGTTTTCCCTTGCAGCTCAAAGAATTAAAAAATAGGGTCAAGAACAGAGCGGACTCATGGGGCAATGATGTCCCCAGCCAGCTTGAAGCAGTCACATCTCTCTTCCTCGATTTCCCCAAAACAATTCGTACTCCTGCTCTCTTCAAGAGAAGGATAGCAGGGATGGAACAGGAGCTCCTGCATTGCCTGGTAAGGGAATGATCAAAGGACCCTGTGAAATAAGTATTGAGCAAAGGACTTTGAGAATTGGGCAGATATTAAATGAATGCACTGAACAATTAGAAATCACCTTAAAAAGTTGGGGGGGTAAGAGACCCCTTACCTTGAACTCAACAAGCAACGAAGTTACCTGGGGAAAACTGAAAAAGAAAAAAAAAACTAGACCAACATGAAAGGCAACCTTTTAAGACAGACCTTAAAATGTGATTGTTAATTAGGAAAAAAATACTTGGAGTTTTTCCTACTAACCTCAGCTCCCAATTAATCACTGGAAGCTGCCCTCAGTAACAGTAATAACTTATTACTATTCAGCAAGAAACTCAAATTTCCATCCTTAAAATTTTACAAGATAGTTTTCAATGGTTCAATCCAAGTACTTGGCTTCATAAAA
>NW_022103896.1:87443506-87445365 GCF_000313985.2 Echinops telfairi | reverse complement strand
AACTTGTTGCAAACTCTGAGTGATAAGGAGAAGCCTTGCTGGAGACAAAATATACTTGCATAGGAGAAGGATTGTTAATTATATGAGAATGTTTGTTAGTTATGAATTATGGAAACACCTTGCTCCTGAAGTCATTGTGCCCTAATATTGTCCTAGCATTTGAACTTTTGTAAACTTTCTTCTTTGGCATGCAAATAAAAGCTGGCAGAAGAGAAGCTCAGAAGGGTCTTTTCGCTCATGAGTCTCTGTCCTTTTCCCTGGTGACAGTCTGGAGAGTTGAGTCGTTCTGCTGAGCACCTCAGGTATTCTCCCAGCTGGCTGGAGGGCTGCACATCCTTAGAATAGGTTTTGTTCTGCAGAAGAATGTCCACTTGCTAGAGTGGATTTCGTCTCCCTTCCTTCAACTCTCCTGTCCTTTTCATAACAACTGCAAGTTAAATTACTTAATCGGTAAAGCTAACCATCACTGTATTGCCTTTCATATCAATGTAAGGTACATCCTTCTGCTGTGATGGACCAGTCTAACATAATGATTGTGAGGTTAAACATCTGCAGATGCTACCATAGAATTTCTTATAATAACTTTAAACTACCAGAAGAACTCTAAAATAGACTACATGGAAATATTAGACTTGCTAACAAAGGGCAGAAATAATATACTATAGTACTGTGTTGTTGTTGTTGTTTAAGGGGAAAAGGTGCATGAAATATTGATCCAAATAAAGGCAAACAAGGCATGAGCTTGTAAATGAATGTGAATTTACCCAAAGTTTCTTAACCTTTCTGTCTGACAAAAGAATAATTTCAGTAGGCTTAGCCTCTTGCACAGGTATTGGAGGATGATTGTAATGTTTCCCTTAATCAGAAGTCCCTCTTCTGATTGCTGTGCTTATTAGCTTCTGTCGAATGGGTCCCCATGGTGACTCTATGAGCAGCAAAACCATGTGCTTCCTGGTTCTTTGCGATCCCCCATCTTAGTCTGGAAGCTCTGCTGAAATCTGTCCACCATGGGTGACCCTGCTGATATTTAAAAAGATTTAAAATATTGGTAGTATAGTTTCCAATAGTATAGCAACAAGGAAGCCTCTGTTAACAGACAGGGTGACTATGTGTGAGGTGCACTGGCCACTAATGGAAATTACCTTTCACGAAGGAATTGAGAAGTCTACCATTGAACCACCAATGATTCCTCTTCTGATTAACCCTCTTAGCACTTGCACCAGATTAAACAAGGCTAGTATCCTATCTAATGAGCTTTACTTAAATCTCAATGACTTAAAACCCTTACTTGAGTGAGTTTCACCTAAGTTGAATGTGTGTCAATGATTACCGGCAGGATTTAAACCTTTACTTCCGAAAACTCAGCCACTGAAAATATTTTGTAGCACATTTCTACTTTGATACACATGAGGTTTTATGAATTGGAATAGACAATGATCGCTGGTTTGAGATTTTCAGTTTTTATGGAGAAGAAGTCATTTATATGAAGTATCACTCATAGTTAATGCCATATTGTACTGGGGAAATCTGCAAAAATCATGGGCATCTATGGAGAGAGAAAGAGCACTGTAAGCCCCAAATTACAACAAAGAAGCACAAAAGCATTAGCAAACTTGCTTTCACCTAATGCTACCCCTGTCTTCTCAAAACTTGCTCAAAAGCACAGGGTCTGAGTTCCGAAGTAAGCCTTGTGATAAAATGCCAGTGTTGTAATCTGGGGGAGTTATTCAGCCTAGCTTAGGCAGGATTTCTCCATTTTTGAAAATAGAACGAAAAATGCTTTCTTCACTAGGTGGTGAGAATAGTCCAAAGAGACCTGTGTCAGGACAAGGGAACAACAAGTGATCTAAAATCGATGG
>NW_022103896.1:87440461-87442341 GCF_000313985.2 Echinops telfairi | reverse complement strand
ATGGATTGTGATAAGAGTTGTATGAGCCCCCAATAAAGCGATTAAACAAACAACAACAAAAGAGACCTGTGTCACAGTGTTTTATATATATTCGAGCCTTTCTAGGGCTTCTTACCTCCCTTGAGAGAGTGGACAAAAACCTTTGCACAGCCTGTTTGCAGAATGTTTCTGAGTTGAGAGCAAATTGGGTCATGTGGAATTTTGATGCTTCCGGCATGTTAAGTCATCCCTTTAAATGCTTCCAACATGTTAAAGCATTACTCATTAATTTAACACACTAAAGTTGTGGACTTGAGGCTAGGCCTTCCTGCCACAAGCCAGTCCCCTCAGAGTCTGTGTTCCACTCGTCCTGTCTTTCCTTAGCACAGCTCCTCCCTGCCTCAGGTTCCTTACCCCGCAAACCCCAAGCCAAACTCATTGCCATCCAGTCAATTCCTACTCAGAGCAACTCCATCAGGCCGGGCAGAATGGCCCCTCTGGAGTTCTGAAGCTGTAACTCTTTGTGGGGCCTGAAAACCTAATCAGAAAATAACTTGCACTTCTGACCTTGGAGTTACTGAAACCCAAATGGTAATCCACTAGGCCACCAGGATAACATTGTCCTCAACGGAAAAAAAAACCCTTCAGGTAGCTATTCAAATAATTTCGTTGAGGAAAAATCGCTACACCGCCCTGCCACTTCTCTTGTGAATAAGTGTGTCGCAGGCACATGGGCAAGTTCAATACAGTCACATGATCTCATAGTTCTGTGTACTTAATCTTTACAGCAATGACCACAATTGCAAAGAAGCAATTCAATGCCGGTAATCTGTATCTTTGACTGCAGTGTGGGCTTCCCGCCAATAAGAATCATGAACATTTGTTCAACCCACTAAGTCTAACAGATGGCCTTGACCACAATATGAACTCAATAACTATACTTGGCTGAATCAATAGATGAATTTAAGGTGATTTTAACTATTCAGAGCACTGCCCTCCTTGTATATAGTTTGGGTGCTCTCTTCTATAAATGTCAAAATGTATCTATTTTCATTTGCTCAAATGAAATCTCCACAAAGCCCCAACACTGGTGATATCCTTATTACACTTATTCATAAATGTGATTTACTATAAAAAGATATAATAAATTGGGTAAATCATGGCCGTCTAGGAGCTTCTGATTCGTGGCTACCTTACAGGACAGAGTAGAACTCTTTCATGGGGTTTTGAAGGAATCTTCACTGGAGCAAAAAGTCTCAACTTTCTCCCTGAGGGTGGCCTGTGGGATCCAATCATCCTTTTGATTAGCAGTCCAATGTGTATCCCAATATGTCACCAGGGCTCCTTAATTGGATAAGACTGAAATATCATCCCTGATTGTTTGACTTTTTAAATTAGGATAAAAATCTTTAGAAAATTATATAATTCACAAAACATGATCTAACAGCTATACTGTTGTAGTGTGTACAGCACAAGTTGAGTTGAGTCAAATTCAACCGGTAGTGACCCAGTAGAACAGAGCAGAACAACTGCTCCACAGGGCTTCCAAGGATATAATATTTTTTGACCTTCAGATCATTTTATTAGGACATAATCTATACACCATACCATTCAATAATTCAGCCATACCAAACGGTGTTGTACAACCACTACCACAACCAATTTCAACACATTTTCTTCCTTCTTGTACTCCTGATCTCAGCTCCCCATTACCCCTTCCTTCCCTGGTCATACTCCCCAGTTATTGTCTCTGTTGATTCACATAAGCTGGCTTTGATATACAAAAAAACATAGGAAGATACATAACCATCAAGAATGCCACCAACAATAACAAAATGCAGCATAGATAAGGCCCAAGCAGGTAAATCAAACAAAAAAAACCTCAAAAAACATATTTTTTT
>NW_022103896.1:87437580-87439424 GCF_000313985.2 Echinops telfairi | reverse complement strand
CAACCATTCAAGAAATAGAGGAAAGTTTTTGTTGTTATGTTTCATCAGTGCTACACTGCAACCTGACTGTTTCGTCTCTTCCTTGTGACCCTTCTGTAAGGAGATGTCCAATTGCCTACAGATTGGCTTTGGGTCTCCACTCCGTACTCTCCCCCATTCACATTAATAAGATTTTTTGTTCTGGGTCTTTGATGTTTGATACCCGATCCCATCAACACCTCATGATCACACAGGCTGGTGTGCTTCTTCCATGTGGGCTTTGTTGCTTCTCAGTTAGACGTCCACTTGTTTATCTTCAAGCCTTTAAGACTCCGGACACTATATCCTTTGATAGCCAGGCACCATCAGCTTTCTTGATCACATTTGCTATGCACCCATTTTGTCTTCAGTGATCATGTCGGGAACGTGAGCATCATGGAATGCCTGGTTATTAGAACAAAGTGTTCTTGCGTTGAGGGAGTACTTGAGTAAGCCCAATGTCCATATGCTACCATAATACTTAACATATTAATATATGTACATAGCTCTATTTCCCTACCAATTTATATAAATATATTTACATATGTGCATGCCTGTATTTAGACCTGTATAAATGCCAGTTACCTCCTAGTTCTTTCCTCTATTCCCTTTTACTTTCTTCTTGTACCACTATTGTGTTCAGTCTTCATTTGGGTTTCAGTAATTCCTCTCGGGTACATTGCCCTCATCAAGCCCTACCAGGCCTCCTACAACCTCCTCACCATTGATTTTAGATGACTTGTTGTTCCCTTGCCCCTGGATTTGTTAACACTCACTTCCTTTCCCCACCTCCCCTCTCCCATGCCCCTCCCCCCTGAAACTGTGGGTCCCATTGTTTTCTCCTCCAGATTTCTTATCCTGCCTATCTTATCTAGATAGACATGCAGAGATAATAATAAACACAAAAATAAGGCAGAGCAAAACAAAACAAAAAACAAGCAACAACAACACAAAAAAACTAACGACAATAAAAAGAGAAAAGCCTTTAAATAGTTCCAGGTCTGTTTGTTGACCTTTAGACATGTTTTCCAGTCAAGTTTGATGGGGTGCCATGCCCTGGCCACAAAGTCTATTTTTGGTATTCCCCAGGGACCTCATTGCTTTGCGCCCCTTGCTTCTCTGTTGCACGCCCTAAGCCTTTCACCCCAGTGTATTGGGGTAAGATCGGGTACAATCCCCACATTGTGCCTCCAGTGCTGTCCCTCATAATGACATGGGTCAGTGAGGGATGTCTTGTCTAGTGGTGGGACCGGCTCTATGGTCCTCTGTACATTGGGTGCTCTGAGCAGGAATATCGTCCTCAGGATTTGGTGGGCCAGGATTTGTTCTACACTCTCTCCTTCCCTCTTCATTTGCTCCTGTGTGCTCTGATCAGATTTGCCTCTCTCCCTGAGCTTTAGTCTCAGTGTTTTCCTTTTTGGTGAATTCTTCTGGGAATGGGGGCATCCAATCCCAATTACGTGGACACCTCCCCACCCCAATCCCAAAAGAGCTTTTTACTCTAGTTTGGCACCTGCCATAGGAGTCCAGTCTGGCCCAAGATCTCTATTACTTTTTCTGCCATCAGTAGTTGAGCTAATAAGCATCCATTAACCACAATGGAAGTAAAATGTAGTTAATTACCTATTCTCAACTGCCTAAGTTTAACTCTACTAAATTTTAACTCCAGAAACTGGTATATTACCAACATAAGAAAAATAAACGTGGTAAACAAGTGACCATCTAGCTCAGAAGCAACAAAACCCACATGGAAGAAACAAACCAGACTGTGTGATCATGAGGTGTCAAAGGAATCAGGTATCAGACATCAAAGAACAAAAATCATA
>NW_022103896.1:87434958-87436709 GCF_000313985.2 Echinops telfairi | reverse complement strand
TGAGGTTCCTGTGGTTCCTACAAATTAGAATTATCTGCATCTAACCTAAACAAATTTTATTCAGTGCTTACTATGTGCTGGGCATTTTCCTAGGGTGGCAGTAAAATATGGCCCTACTACCACAAGTCACACACTATATTGGAGATGGAGAAGCATGGTACTTGAAGTAATCTCAAAGCTCTCTAACTTCACATTGTCACTCAAGAGTACTGATGGTGTTTTAGCATTCTCCTTCTGCTGAAGAGCTCTAGTAATGCTTCTTGTTAACTATTGGGTCAGCGGTTCAAGCTTATTTGCAGAATGATTTGGCTGAAGAGGAGTAATCCGTTTTATTGGCTTACTGGTACAGAAGTTGGAAATCACTGTATTGATGGTCACATAGACTTAAGTTATGCCCTGATTGCCTTGATGAAGCCAGAGGACCCTGTGGTGGGGTACAAATAATTTAACAACTTGTTTGATTCCTAAAAGACCAATTGAAGTGTATGAGAGGGTACCCAAATTAACTGGTAAAGAGACACGCTGGGCAGAGTTTTCATAGCATGCATTTTTTCCCCCTGTGGGCAAGTATCAAGCAACTCACTCAGTGTACCCAGTGGTGTTGCCTGGGAAGGTTCTCTCTGGTCACATTGAATTTTTTCGTAAAAGCCATTTGGCTAGAATTTGTTCTTTTGTGATCTAAGAGAACAATGTGAGGCTGTGAAACTTTGCTTCCTGCTGAGGAAAAATGCTGCAGAAACTGTTGTGATGTTGAACACAGCTTGCAAGGATAGCGCTATGGGAAAACCTCAAGTGTACAAGTGGTTTTCTCATTTCAAAAAAAGGTGAAATGTAGATTGATAACAAACCTCATTCTGGACATCCATCCACTTCCCAAACGGAAGGAAATGTCAACAATATTCATTCACTTGTGCTCGAAGACCTACAATGGACCTTTAAAGCAATGGAGAAGCTATCTAGACTATCATTGAAATGTAATAGAAGATTGGGGAATGAGAAGGGTCACTGCGAAATTTGTGCCTCAGGTTCTGACTTTCCAGGGAAAAGATAGTTGAGTGGAAACATGCCATGCTTTGAAAGAACAGCTCCGAAGTGACCCAGACTTTTTCCCCAAAGTCATTAAACAATGGTGCTTTCTTAGGACCCTGAAACCAAACATCCACCAAGCCAGTGGAAGACGCCATTGTCGCCTCACCCATAAAAAGCTCATCAAGTGAAATCAATGATCAGGAGGATGCTCATTTGTTTTGGGGGTTTGTTTGGTTTTTTTTTATGTGAAGGGGATAGTGCATTTGGAGTTCATTCTACCAGGTCAGACTGTTAATCAAGCTTTCTATTTAGAGGTTCTGAAAAGATTGTGTAATGTTGGGAGCTATCCCAACCATGCTGTCTAGCAAACCTCCAGCCTGGTGGAAGGAGCATCTGCAGAGCAGAACTTCCCAGGGAGGGTTTCCAACATCCCTCAGATATTTACTGTTGTTAATTCCATTCTTGGGAATTTTGTGCATTGCCATGTTTACCACACCTGGAGTAGATGTGAGGGCAGTCTTGAGAAGTAAGAATGAAACCAGATGTAAAACATACTTCAATATGATGGGGCTTTCCTTAACTGAGGCACTGGAGAGGCTTAGACAGCAAGACAGCTTTGGGATATGTGGGAATTGAGTGAAGGAGAAATCCCAAAGTTGAGGTCAGAGGAGAAAATGAAACCCACCCAAAAAACCTGGATTCCATTCAGATTAGGTAGTGGG
>NW_022103896.1:87432141-87433826 GCF_000313985.2 Echinops telfairi | reverse complement strand
GGATCTCTTCCATGGCCTGAATGGAGATGCCAAAGTTTTCTCGCTTCCAAAACCTGCCGGGCAGTCCATTGGCTGGACCCTGGGAGACACGAGGCAAAAGCCAGCTTTCCATTCTGACCTGAAGTCTTTTACCTAGCTTTGAGCGAGACTCAGAGTGAAGCGCAATTGCCTCAGCCTGACCGGAAGTCCGGCATTGTTTTTATGTACTGATCTGCAAAACTTTTTATGGTATAAATAAAGCTGTTTGGAAGAACTCGGCAGAGATTGCTTCCACCAGAGCATCTCTGTGTCTGTCTCGTCTGTGTTCGCCGACTACACACCTCCTTCAGGTATCCAGTTCAACCCTCCTGGAGCTGGACTCCAGCAGTGTAACAGTGTGTGACATAAAAGGTCTGATTTCTGGCAGAAATCACCATGACAATGCATTTGCTTACACAGCCATCTCATTGTGCCAGTTTATCGCAGAAAGCAGCATGCCTCTCTTGCCCCACACATCTTACTCATCTGACCTCATTCCGTGAGTCTTCTTTTTGTTTCCACGAATGCAGAGACATGAAAAGACAGCGATCTGATGATGTAGAAGAGGTGAAGGAAAAAACGTGGGAGGTGCTGTCAGCCATCCAAAAGCTGAGTTTGAAAAATGTTTCCAAGAATGGAATTGCAGATTTGACAAATGTACGAAGTGTGATAGAGAGTACTTTGAAAGTGATAAGGTTGTTTTTGTAAAAAAATTTAAATACGTAGCTTTGAAAAAAAAATTCCAGGTGTTTTTTGGTACACCCTCATATATAACAGCATATATAACAGCAATATACTGAAAAGTTAACACTTAAATAACAATAAAAAAGTACTCAAAACTAGAGAATAGAGTTTTTAAATATTAAGGAAAATATTAAATAATACTTGACAAAAAGCAATGAAACTGTTATTTAATATATTTCCATATTTATTCTTGATTGGCATTTTCACTGACAATATTCTTCCCTTTTATCTGAGCATTGTGGACTGTGTGACCTGTCCTTAACAACTTTTCACTGTAGGGGTAGGATGTCATTCCTTTAGAGGTAGGCCAATTAGATACTAGTCATTGTGTTTGATATATTAGAAACAGGTGACTTCTCTGAACATATTATTTTCATCTTTGAAAAACCCCTTTCCATTTCAACAGAACTTAAAGCAATTGTTCTGACAATGTTTTTAGCTTTTTGAACACATTCAGGAATTGCTTAATTGAGTCATAACCTCCCATGGGAACGTGAGATGTAACACAAAGCTGAAATGAATGACAGCTTGTCGCCTCTGGTTGTTTGGTACATTTTCTCTTTATGTTATATATTTGCTTACTGAAGTAACAAACACAAGGGAATAAAAATATAGTAGCTCATCAAAAGTATAATGAGTTTTATGAAATGAATAAATAAATATTACAAATATAGTTCCATCTAATTTTTTATACCTATGGACAGAATGAACGTCGCAACAGGAAGCTCATAATGTGCAACTGAGCAGATGAATGTTAAAAAAGAATAAGAAATGTAAATTTATGATTTCCACATTGGGCAGCTGCTGCCCACCTTAAAGAGAACCAAATACCATTTATAAAACCAGTTTGCCGAACTCAACAAAAAATTAGTAATGAGTTCTGCTGAGCCGATGCCAGCGGGCTGAATTCCACCACCGCATAA
>NW_022103896.1:87430478-87431508 GCF_000313985.2 Echinops telfairi | reverse complement strand
TCTTGTTATATATCTAATTATCTTTATAAATAAATATATTAAATGATCAGCAATTTGGTTTTTTCTCTCTAGAGAACCCTGTCTAACACAGATACCAATATGATCTTGGGCTAATGGTCTCCCTCATCCATATGATATACCTTTGTACTTGTTTCTGTCCCATTTATGACTTAATAAATGTGCTCTTTAAATTAAAAGAAAGGAGGGAAGGAAGGAAAGTAAGAAGGAAGGAAGGAAGGATGTGGCTGTCTGCTCCCATAAATATTTATAGTCTCTGAAACCCCAAGGAACAGTTCTACTATGTCCTATAAGGTTGCTATAGGTCAGAATCGACTTGATGGTAGTGGGGTTTTTTCTGTGTTTGGTTTGGGTGTTTTGTTCTTCTGTGGCAATGTTAGGTGACAGAATTTTCCTGCAACTACTAATATTTTTCCGCCTTAAAGATAACTATTATCTCCTTCCCACACACTCGTGCATCGTTCTCTTTTTATTTATCTGCATCACAGTCCACTCCAGAATTTCATGCAAGTAGGATTTTTGTTCTGTAGAAATTTTATTTCTTTTCAGCTTCCTTTGCCATGAGTCACTTTTGAGCTCCTATACTTCACTGTCTTTCCCAGGATCTATACAGCCATTCCAAGAGTCCTGGTGATATAATAGGTTGCACATGAGGTTGCTAACTGCAAGGCCAGTTGGTTAGGCATTCCAAAGAGGAGGCGATCCTCTACTGTAAAGACTTGCAGGTTCCCAAACCCACAGAGGCAGTTCTAGTTTGTCCTATTGATCGCTGTACATCAGAATTGACTTGACGGTGGTGAGTTGTTCAGACAATCGTAAAAAATCAAACTCATGGAGGGAGGTTGGGTGGAAAGGGGGGGATCGATTACAAGGATCTACATATAACCTCCTCCCTGTGGGATGAACAAAAGAAAAGTGGGTGAAGAGAGACATCAGATAGTGTAAGATATGACAAAATCATAATAGTCTGTAAATTATCAAGGGTTCATGAGGGAGGGGGGGAAGGGGAGGG
>NW_022103896.1:87428436-87430378 GCF_000313985.2 Echinops telfairi | reverse complement strand
AAAAATGAGGAACTGATACCAAGGGCTCAAGCAGAAAGCAAATGTTTTGAGAATGATGATGGCAACAAAGTACAAATATGCTTGATACAATGGATGGATGGATGGATGGATTGTGATAAGAGTTGTATGAGCCCCTAATAAAATTATTTTTTTTTAATCAAACTCTTCCCACCACTCCTGCATCATTGTCCACAGGGCCCTCTTTTGATGTATTTTCTTTTGTGAATATCGTGAATCTTAGTTCTTTAAGGGACCTCATGAGGTCCCTTAGTAGTGTAAATGGTTTATACTGGCCCAAGGATTGGTGGGTCAGACGTACCTAGCAATGCCACGAAAGAAAGTGCTGGAATTTCGCTTCTGTAAAGATTACACACAAGAAAGATTAGCCATACGCTGTAACACGGGAGCTTGCCAGGAGTCAGAATTGACTCGAGCAATGGGTTTGTTTAGATTGGCTTGTTTTGTGGAATTCATTCCTCATCCTCTCTAAGCTGGGGAAACCATATTCATTCGTCAGAGCTCTCTCCTGGACTTCCTTGACAGAAGGAAGTTGCTTCTTCTGGGCGCCCACGGTCCTTTGTTCAGATCTCCATTGGAGCACTTATTACAGTGTATGTAGTTAGTGGCATACAAGCCTATTTATGAACCTTATTTGGAAATAAGGAAGCATATTTTTCCCTTTATATGTACAATGTTTGACATAGGGCTTTGCATCGTGTATGGAGCAAACTAAGTATTCCCCAAATGATTCTTGAATTAATTCCTTTGCTCTACTCAATATCCAAGGTTTCTGGATCAATGGCAGTTTTGGAGAGCTGTTGGGTAACTGTTGGACTGCTAAGCTCAGGGCCAGCAGTTTGAACCCACCGTAAGGGGAGAAAGATTAAGCTATCTACTCCAGTAAGATGAGCAGCCTCAGAAACCCTGTGTTGGGTTGCTATTAGTCAGAATGGGCTCAATGGCAGTAGCTGTGGCTTGTTTAGTGGAGGGCATATGCGCGCTATCTCAGCGCACTGCTATTTCGTTACCAGCACTGTTCTCTCCTGGTTGTCGTCTAGCTGATGCATGTGACTCCATGCCGTCAGAGTTGAACTGTACGCTCTAGGGTGTGCAATGACTGGCTTCTCTCTCTCTTTTTAAGCTTTTTATGGTGAATTGGGTGGAAGTTTACAGAGTGCATCTGTTCTCCATTTAACAATCTGTCCACATTTTGTTTGATCTCATTGCAGTCCCCACAAGGAAGCATCACTTATTCCGGTTCCTTCCTGTGTTTCTTGTTTCCATTCCTCCTTCCTAACTCATCTGAATGTTGTCCCTGGGTAAATGCTGCCCTGTTGATCTCAAATGGTTGATTTTTCTAACGTGTTATGGTTCCCCTTACAGATCTGTCTACTGTTTGCCTGAAAATTGAGCCATGAGGAGGGTTCAGTTCATTTCCATACCTGAAGGGTCATAGTCTCAAGAGTTAACTCTGGTCATTTTTATGATTTTGAGTTTGTTTTACCTCCCCCCCTCCCCACTCTACCGAGGGCTTTCTAATGTGATCCCTTTCAAAGCAGTCGGTAGTGATGGATGGACATCATCTAATTCTTATGGTTTCAGAGCCATTGGAGGCTGGTGCTTGTGATCCATAAATCCATTGAAATAACTGTTTCCATACATCATTAGATCCCTTCACTCTTCTTTGCTCCAGACAGAGAGATCAATAGTTGTGTCTTAGATGGCCACTTGTGCGCTTTCAAGACCCAGGCACTATTTACCTAAGTAGGATGTAGAATATGTCTTTGTAGATGATGTTTTCCTAATTGATCTTGGTGTCCCCTAAGACTATAGTCAGGATCCAGGAGGTCCAGTGACATATTCACTCAAAGTATATGTGTATACATAGATACTGTAGTTTTATTTCCACACCCATTTAGCCATTTAGTCTACATGCTTTTAA
>NW_022103896.1:87425857-87427389 GCF_000313985.2 Echinops telfairi | reverse complement strand
TTTACTGGTTGTATTCTGCTAATATTCCTAAGTATCATGAAACTACAAAGATCTTCAAAAAATTTCAATTTAAGAACACATATATGACCACATATTTATACTTAGGTTCTGTAGTTACAAACCCAAAATAGCTGCGTAAATACTCAGACTAAACAATGAAGTTCTCTAAAAGGATATCAGTAGTACAGAAAAGCAACGAGCAAGCTCGTGAAGCAGGATCCGGGTGAGTTGAACCCCAGACAGCTCAGGACAAGGAACAACAGAATGGTGTGCTAGGAATAAATAACAGGTTGCCCTGGCGAATGCCACTAGAATTCATTAATCCAGTCATCCTCACTCTCTGTTACTCTGCTCAAGATTTAAATTCCACGGAAATTTATCAAGTTGGCCTAATAAGAATTCTGTGTCCAGTTTGGAGAAGTGAATGCCTTTGACTAAGAAACCAGCCTACGACACAGAATCCAATGAGTGACAGAATCAGCCCCGAATGAAATGAGTATCCTTTGAGAAAAAGAAATTGGGTGCTGTTTGCCAAAACCCACACACATGTTCCTCTACATTTATGTTCTAAAATAAACTGGAACTCAGCACTCTAGCAAGTGTTATAATGCAATTTTTATTAAATTATACTTTTTTAAAAAATCTGTAGCCTCTCACTCAGAAAGAATAGTCCCTCAAGCCAATAAAGCGGCTTTTATGTTTTTCTAAACTGCTAACATACGAGGCACTTAGATGAGCTGTGACAGAGCTTAACTGAGTGGGTAGTAAAACAAATGGCTAGCAGACAGCAGCATCAGCAAGGAGAAGTCATCACCATCCATCTGGATCATCCTCAAAGCACTATCATTGTGGTAAAGCCATGTGTAGCACTGGAGGGTTATGGCAGTCCTTTGGGGCCAGCACTGTGTCACAGCCCATTTAGCTCCTGCTTCTGGCTACTGGAACCTGAGTGTTGAGGGAGTCATTGGCTCAATTTACTACCATTAAAATACTACACCTCTGGAGTCATAACTGAAGGAATGTGCTAATTTACTCAAGAAAATATCTGAGACATTTCCCTGCTGGATAGGATGGAAATTTTAATTACAAAATAAATGCTCATCTTTCCATATGTGAGTTATCAGTTCAGAGAGTTCAAGAGCTGATTATTTGTCACCACGGCTATGACCATGACCCAGCTGGTTTGTAATGTAGCAGTTAAAGCTTATAAGAATAAAACTGCTTTCTCTGAGCATGATAGTGGGACAAGAGGAAAGTATAAGGAAATAGAGGAAAGAACTAGGAGTTATAGGGCATTTATAGAGGTCTCAATACAGATATGTACATATGTAAATATACTTATTTATGATGATGGGGAAATAGATCTATGTGCATATATTTATAGGTTTCACATTAAGATAATAGATGGACATTGGGCCTCCACTCAAGTCCTCCCTCAATACAAGAACACTTTGTTCTTTTAAACTGGCATTCCATGATGCTCATCTTCCTGACACGATCGCTGAAGACAAAAGGGGGCATAAGCAAATGTG
>NW_022103896.1:87423514-87424621 GCF_000313985.2 Echinops telfairi | reverse complement strand
GGGGCAGGTCTCCAGAATCCGCCCTTGAGGACCTTCAGCTGGGAAGCAAGGTCAATGGTACTGGTTGACCCCATTGGCTGAAGTAAGCTAACATGGCCTAGTCTGAGCCAACCCAGGTGTACTGCCTACCTACGCGTACTGCCCACCTGGCTTGGCCTTGAGTGGGCACATGCCTGTTAGCCTTCAATGGCTTCCAACCTCCTGTAAGGGCCTTTAGGGATGGAGAGGAACTACCCACTATCCTGCTACCTAACACAATCCTTTCATGATTCAAGAACCTGTTTAGCACTAACTTTTTCCATGGGTATTTTCCCAAAAAAGATCCAAAACTCTGGCCTCTTGTATCCATTTCCACTAATTTTTCTTCTCCTTTGTTTTAGTAAGATGTTTTTCCTCTTGCAACAAAGGTCCAAAATATTTTTCATGCTTTTGCGTACTTTATTACTTACCGAATAAAAGTTTCTTTTAAGTTAAAGCAGTATATTTAGTTTATTTTCTCCAAACAATCAGAAATTCTCCTATTTTTAAAATGGCAACCCTTTTAATCCTTCCTGAAATAGCAGGTGTGTCAAATAAATAAGACATCACTGGCTAATAAGTTTGGCTTTTTGTCAAAAGCTGCTGGATCATAGAAATTTCTGATAATTTTGTTCATTTAAAACAATTGTTTTTAGGTTTGACTCTCAGGAACTCATCACACTTATAAAAAATTATTGAAATTGTGTTTTTTATGTGTATTAGATCTATTGATATTTACCACATTAGAAATTAATAATGAGTAATTTAAATATTTAATGCATTTAAAATGCAATGAATTCATTACTTGTTAAGAATAGATCACATATTGTAAAGCAAAAACAAAAACGTGCTTTCAAGAGTAGCTTATTCTACATTTTTGCTATTTACTTAATGTCCAGCTCAATAGATGAAAGTTTGATTTTAATGATCTCTTCTGCATTTATTCTGTCACGATATGTCATTTGGATAGAAGTATATGAAGAAAACCTACCCTCCCATGAATATGCTATTAAGAAAGAGCATATAATAGCTTGGCTATTCTTCTTTGGTACAATACCAAAATTCAAATTGGTGATTTCTTTTTTTTTT
>NW_022103896.1:87421231-87422479 GCF_000313985.2 Echinops telfairi | reverse complement strand
TAGCCGGGCACCATCAGCTTTCTTCACCACACTTGCTTATTCACCCGCTTTGTCTTCAGCGGTTGTGTCGGGAAGGTGAGCATCATAGAATGCCACAAATTGGTGATTTCTTAAAGAATGCTTACAATGTGACACAAAGCCATGTCTGTGAACTTTCCTTACTCCATCTCATGAACATCTGTCAATTCATCAGATTACACTCTGAATGCATCTCTTATCCATACTTGATTTTATAACTTTCAAATATTGACAAATTTCACTTAACAATGTCAAAAAAATCACATTTGGCAATATCACTACTGATCTCATCAAAATACTACTTTACGTATTTGGAAACTATCAAACTCATGGGGGTGAACAAAATTTTTTTTCATTTTAATATTTACTTGAGAGTTTTGTTTGTATGTAGATTTCCAGTGTTTTCTACTTGAAAGTGTTGGAAAGAGAGTCCTTTACGGATAAGAAAACTCAGCATAACATTCTTCAAGTCCATCCATACCATGAGGAGCTTCGTTGTTTCATCATAGTATCCCATTATGTGTATGTGTATTTATCCATTCTTCAACTTGTGGGCATTTAGGTTGTTTCCAACCTCTTGCTATTGTGGATAGTGATAGGACGATCAGGGATTTACATACAGCTGTTCATACTATGACTCTTACTTCTTTATGGTATATACCCAGCAAAAGGACCAGTGAGGCATACAGCATTTCCATTCCCAGTTATTTAAGGAAGTGTCATAACACTTCCCACCAGGGCTGTACATTTTCACAAGTCACCAGCTAAGTATGGCGGTTTCAATCTCTGCACACCCTCTCCAGCATTTCTTATCTCCTGTTTGAATTTTTAATGCTGTGATCAATGACAATATTAGGTGGTATCTCATCTTGTTTTGACTTGCATTCCACAGACAGCTAGTGATTGTGAGTATATCTTCTTGGCCATCTGGATGTCATCATTTGTGAACTCTCTCTGTTCATGTCCTCTACTCACTTTTCAAACGGGTTATTTGTCTTTTTCTTGTTAAGGTGTTACAGTTTTCTATAGCCTCAGAGATTAGTCTTTTGTCTCATACATCATTGTCAAAAAATTTTCCATCTGTTGGTTCTCTCTTTACTCTATTGAAAAAGCATTTGATGAATAGAAGTGTCTTATTTTTATAAGGTTCCAGTGACCTAATTTGTCTTCTGCTATGTGTGTGGGGGAGGTGGTGGGGGTGGGGGGATATTTCCCATTACAGTTAGTAGT
>NW_022103896.1:87418748-87420419 GCF_000313985.2 Echinops telfairi | reverse complement strand
TAAGGGCTCAAGTAGAAAGCAAATGTTTTGAGAATGATGAGGGCAACAAATGTGCAAATGTGCTTGACACAGAGGATGTATGTATAGATAAGCATTGTACGAGCCCCAATAACATGATTAAAACAAAAAAGAATATCATACATGAAGAAAGCAGAGTCATGGAAGGTCATTAAAAAGACAGGAAAGAAAAGACCAAAATTGATGTCAGGGGAGACTCAAACATGTTGGTGAATGTAGAAGCATTAAAACAAATGAAAAAATGACGTGAAAGACCTACACAGAACATTTCAAAGGGCAGCTCAAGAAAACAAAGTCAACCATTATAATGAAATTTGCAAAGGCCTGAAGTTAGAAAGCCAAAAAGGAAGAACATGCTCAGGATAGCTTAAGTTGGCAGAAGTGAAGAAAAAAGGTAAGCCTAGAGGTGAACTATGGAGGGATTCCACAAGCAAAATGTGCAGGAAGACTCAAAAGAAGAGGAAATGAGTGCAGAGTCACGGTACCAAAAATAATTGATTGACATTCAACTTTTTCAAGAGGCATCATATGATCATGAATCAATGGCACTGAAGAAAGAAGTCCACGTTTTACAGAAGACATTAGTAGAAAACAATCTTCCAAGAATTGATGGAATACCCATTGAAATGTTTCAGTAAGCTGTTGTAATACTGAAACACTTTTCTACGCCAACAAATTTGGAAGACAAATACCTGGCTCATTTCAAAGTAAAGTGACCCACAAGAATACAGAAATTATTGAAATATCACTGATATCACATGCAAGTAAAATTTTACTGAAGATAATTCAACAGCGGTTACAGCAGTCCAACAACAGAGAGCTGTCAGAAATCCAGCATCTTCAGCAAAGCATGAGGGATATCATTGAGAACGGCAGGTGGACCTTGACTGAGAGCAGAGAATACCAGCAAGATGAGTACTCATCATACATTGACTATGAGAAGGGATTCAATTGTGCAGATCATGAGAAACTTAGATCACACGAGAAGAACTGGAATTCCCGCACACTGTATTGTATTCGTGAGAACCCTGTATATGGACTAAGGACAGTTTGGATGGAGCGTGGGAATACTTCATGGTTTAAAATTGGGAACGGTGTTGCAGGGTTGTGTACTTTCAATATATTTATTCTATCTGTATTCTGAGAAAATAATCAGAGTAGCTCAACTGTAGGAAGAAGTATTCAGCATCAAGGATAGAGGAAGGCTTTTCAAAACCTGTGATGTGCTGATGACTCAAGCTTGCTTGCTGGAAGCAGAGACTTGAAGCACTTGCAGATGAAAATTAAAGACTGCAGCCTTCAGTGTGCATCACAACTCTCTGGAATTAAACCCAAAATCCTCACAATAGGACCAGGAGATAAACACCACATTGTGATAAACAGAGAAAAGATCAAAGTTGTCAAGGAACTCATTTTGCTTGGATCTACAATAAATGCTTATGGAAAGAAACAGCAGTCAGGAAACTGAATAATCTACGACCTTGGGCGAGTCTGCCTCATGACCAGACGTCCGCTTTTGGCAGCACACTCCCGATTTTTAACAATTTGTCCCACGTCTGGCGGCGTTTTAAAAAAGTCTGGAGTTTTGGAAAGAATGCACGACAAGCTAGGGAACGGCGGGTGAACCGGAAGGGAATATACAGTTTTCGGCTG
>NW_022103896.1:87415839-87418039 GCF_000313985.2 Echinops telfairi | reverse complement strand
ATGTGTGAAATATAATTTTTAAAATTCCTGTGAAAAATTTCATGACCTTTTAAACAACGACAGCAATCTACTAAAAATAAAATTCACTCAAATAAGTCCGCTTTACCAATGTTAAAATCTGGTCACCTTATCATAAACCCTCTTTAAAGTGTTGGAAAGCCTTTTGAGGACAAAGGTGTGGCTGACCTAAGTCAGGGCATTTTCAGGTGCCTCCTAATGTATGTAAAAGTTGGGCAATGAATGAGGAAAACTACAGACCAATGGTTGCATTAGAAGACCGGTGATGGTGAAGAATATTGAAAGATCTGTGAGCGCAAGAAGAACAAACAAATCTGCGCTGGAAGACTTGTAGCCACGCCCTTTCCGCCCGCTCCCCCCGCCCCCCCTCCCGCCCTAGCACCGCTCGGGTCGCACGGCACTAACTCCGAGCTCCCGGCTCCTGCTAAGCTAGCGCCGCCGGTCTCCCTCCAGCCGCCACCATGATCATCTACCGGGACCTCATCAGCCGCGATGAGATGTTCTCCGACATCTACAAGATCCGCGAGATCGCGGACGGGCTGTGTCTGGAAGTGGAGGGGAAGAAGGTCAGTAGGGCCGAAGGGCACATCGACGACTCGCTCATTGGTGGGAACGCCTCCGCTGCGGGCCCCGATGGCGATGCAGCAGAAAGCACCGTGGTCACTGGGGTTGATATCGTCTTGAACCATCACTTGCAGGAGACCAGCTTCACCAAAGACGCCTACAAGAAGTACATCAAAGACTACATGAAATCCATCAAAGGCAAACTTGAAGAGCAGAAGCCAGAACGAGTAAAGCCCTTTATGACAGCGGCTGTCGAACAAATCAAGCACATCCTTGCAAATTTCAAAAAGTACCACTTCTTTCTTGGTGAGAACATGAATCCCGATGGCATGGTGGCTCTGCTGGACTACCGTGAGGATGGTGTGACCCCGTATATGATCTTCTTTAAGGATGGCTTAGAGATGGAGAAATGTTAACATGCTGGGCAACTCACGACCGACCGATCACCTCTCATCCTACCCGGCTGCTGCGCATCCACACACCAGGACTGAGACAAACAGAACTGATGCCATCGTGAGTTCTTCATTTACTTTTGAACTTGATTTATTTGGAGCGGAGGCTTTTTTTTTCTAAAGGAAAAAAAAAAAACCGTTGTGTAGGTTGTCTAAAAATAAAATGCATTTAAATGCACACAAAAAAAAGAAAAAAGAATTGTAGTCACAAGACGCCTTAGAAGTGAGGATAATAGTAACTTTGTCTCATGTACTGTGGACATGTTATCGGGAGAGAACTGTTTCTGGAAAAGGACATAGCTTGGAAAAGTTGAGCGTCCACGACAAGGAGGAAGAGCCTTACTGAGACGACGGGCACAGCGGCTCCAACATCCTCATTGTGAAGATGGCGCAGATGGAGCGGTGTTCACGGCTGTCGTAAACAGGACAGTTAGGAGAACAAAACTGATGGTTCCTAACAACAAAAATAAAAGGTTAAAATTTACAGCACACATGTTTGAGAAAATTTACAATCCGTAACACATGGAAGGTGAGAATCGTTTCTAATTCGCTTTGTTCTTTAAGCAGTGAGTGAACTTTTAAAAAAGAGCTAGTCATCATCCACCTAACTTTTGATGTTGTTCTTATAGGTTTGAGGTTCTAGGAGGAGAGCTACGTGGCAGCCAGTTGTACATTAGTGATCAGTTAGCTATTTAAATCAGATCAAATCACTTCACAGAGACTGTTCAAGCATCAAAAATGTTATTCTTATTGTTTTATCTGATGACTATCGTAGAAATTAATACCTTGTAATTATAATTTTTACTCAAAAGGGTAATGTTATTTTGATAGCTAACTTATTCCTTTAAAATCTATATGCTTACCTACAGGCTGAATTAAAGTTTACCTTTTTAACTGATGCCTTTTCAAATTATTGTAGGCTTTGCTTGATTTAAAATGTGGGTGTCATATTCAATCAGTAAACTGTAGCAGTTTAGCATGGTGAATCCCTGTAAAAGAATTGAGTGTACTCTCAGCGACCAGATGAAAATCACCATAAGAACTAAGTTAAACGTTTTAACATACGAGCTGTCGAAGGGATCAGGTGTCAGGCATCAAAGAGCAAAAAATCATATCATTGTAAATGAGGGGGAGTGCAGAGTGGAGACCCAAAGCCCATCGGTAGG
>NW_022103896.1:87409520-87415319 GCF_000313985.2 Echinops telfairi | reverse complement strand
AATGTTTTGAGAATGATGATGGCAACAAATGTACATATGTGCTTGACACAATGGATGTACAGTATGTATAGATTGTGATAAGAGTTGTATGAGCCCCTAAGAAAATGATTTTTTTAAAAAGTTATAACGTAGGCTGAAAAACTAGAAAGAGGATAGAATGACAGTAAGCTTTCATATTTTTTTAAGAGGGAAAAATAGTTTTTTCTTAAAGCAGAATCTCTGGTTGTATCAGAAGGTGAAAGACAATAAAGGCTAACTTGAGAGAGTGTGATAATTTGTAGAAAATTTTAGGGAAACTGAATTTTGCTTTGGTGTAGAGCACAAGACACAATGAAATATTTTAAAACCTTGTGATATTGGATCAGATTTGGTGGATTTGTTCTCAAGATGGAAACAAGCTGGTGTTATATGAATGATAATTCTACTAAATAACAATGTGATCGTAGTCTTTTAAAGTGGTTAAATAGAGTAAACCTAGAACCCTACATCAATGCTACCTTATAAGAATGACCAGTTCAAGTGTTAATTATCCTATTAAGTATATTTGGCCAGTAGAAGTAAAGTTGAGAAAAGATTGCTAATGGATCACTCCACTTAATTTTCAACTGAGAAACAATGAAGGAAGATCTGGTAACAGCTTTGATGCTATATCTGAAACTTTTAAGCATGGCATTTTGAAATATTTCCTTTTGGTCTAACATTCCTTCCAACTTTTAATTGACTTTATTTTAACTTGCACTGGTTCAGGGATTTTTCCAATCAAACCTTCAAAGTGTGTGTGTGTGGGGGGGGTGTGTGTGATTACTATTGATTAGCCATAACCATATCAAGTTTTGTCATCTACAGATAAGTCCTTGCTTTGCTGACCTGCTAAGAAAGTTGACCAATAATTCCCAACAACAAATAAAAGAATTAAAAAAAAAGACTAGTACCTGAATTATTGCTCACCAGTCTAAATCAAGATTTCTAAAACTCAAAAGTCTAAAACAGGATTTCTAGAAATCAAAAGTTGTAATTTCTGAATTACAACTGATCCAAAAATTGTCAAAAATGGAAAATAGCTGTTGAATAGATTAAATGTTCTATAAGTTCTGTATGTGGGAATTTTGTGGATATTTAAGAGTACTCTTTCTGTTTAAGAAACTAATTTTTTTTCATTTCTCCAAAACTGATTCTGAAATTGAAAGATCCAATTAGAAAAATTTAACAAAATTCCTAAAAATCATTATTAGAAAAGCTATTGAAATTTGAGCTATGAGTTAAAAAATGAACAGTAAGATTTTTTTGCTAAACTCCAAAAAAACAGTTTTGTGTCAATAGATGAAAGTTTTCAGGGTCCATGATACATGAGGCTTTTATAGAATACAACATGAGGCTTTTATAGAATGTAGCTGATGCTGGTGTTACTTAGGTATAAACAATAATACTTTTTGTGTATAGTTTTATATGTGATGTTTAAACATTTAGCCTAACATTTTTCATATTTCTGTCTGTCACTGGCTTTTGTGGAAGTTGGAATAAACCACATTTGCTCCAGATGCCTTTTTTTAAAAACACTTTGGGTCTTAACAGACGGAAACAAAAAGTTGGTGCCGAAAGACACTTTGAATTTGAAGGATGGTCCAGAAAGACCAGCCGACCATTTTGCTCTAAGCATTGTGCCCTTTCAAAGAATTCAGTCTATTAGAGGAACAGACTCCAGAGAATAGAAATTCAGACTAATCTTTTGGGTTGAGGGCAGGTCATGTTATCATTTAATCTGACCTTCCAACCAATGTTATGATGGGCCTGGATAATGCTTGTCATCAGTTTCTCTCTCCCTTGGCTGTATACCTTCACAACCGCTTCTTCAGAGCAGGCCTTTCCTCAGCTATGCTCAGTTTTCCATTTGGGGGAATAGTGCGAGAAGACCGAAAGTTCTTGCTGTCAAGCACTGTCCCACAGTCACCCACATTTTATAGGCACTCCTACACTAGTGTCCAGTGAATTTCTATGGAAATGAATGCCCACAGAGGGCTGGGTATCGCTCTTTGTCTAAGATGATTTCACTTTTATTTGTGGGTAAGGTAGGGAGGAGACACCTGCCTTGGAAAAAACCCTCAACATTATCGGTAGAGACTTCCAATTTTTAAAAATATACAAATAAATATTTAAAAATATTTTAAAAATCTAAATAAATTTTAAAAAATAATCCATGATGGGGAGGAGTTATATTAGACCTTAAATTCTGAGCATCCTGGTGGTTTGCAGAAAGATGGCAGTGAGGCCCCACATAGATTAAACTTCCATTGAAATCCTTTTGATCATTAACCAAGGAAGTCGATAATCTTGGCCTCAGGCAGAACGCACTGGAAAATAGATTACCTCCATCCTTCCCTGGCCAGCTCAGGGAGGAGCAAGTCTGTCTTAGGGGCTTGCCTGCAAGGGTATTTGATGGAGATCACAGTATGGGGAGACAGTACAGGGGTCTGATGAGTCATGAGTCTTGCCCTATCAGTCTGCCCTGACTTCTTTGGTGGAAAGGACCTGGACTAATTTTGTCAACCCTTCTCTCTGACAATGTGGGTGTCCCAATCATGGTCCTGTTCCTGCTTCCGTGGTGCTAGGTCCTACCTATAATTGGGATCTATTCATCTGCTACCAATTATGTGTTTGTGATGGTGTCTGGTTCTCCCTTGTCCTTTAAAGCTCTAGCTCAGCAAACTCTTGGATACTATACACCTTTTAAAAAATCTAACTGAAGAATCTGGTTCCTAAAAGAGTGTTTTAGCACATATGCAATTTTGTTGCGGGCTTTGTTAGCAGCTGCTGTGTTGACCCCCAACTCATGTTGCGCCCATGCACAGTGGGGTCAGATGGTTGTGATCCATAGAGTTTTCACTGGCTAAATTTTCTATCATAAATTGTCAGGATTTTCTTCTTAATCTTAATCAAAACCAGGTCTCCTCTCTAGAAGGGGAGAATTCTCTCAAGTGAGTCACCACTGTTTCCACATTCAATTTAGAATCCCACTTATTATTCAGGAATAATTCAAAAGTAAACAAAGATAGGCCATGTTAAAGAGTCACGAGATTCTACTTCATATCCATCAGGATGGCTACAATTAAAAAAAGACAATAATAAGCGTTGGTGAGGATGTGGTGAAATTGGAAATTCACAGCCAGTTGTAATATAACATGGGAATTCCAGAACACTTCATTGTGCTCATGTTGAACTTGCACATGGCAGTTGTGGGGGCAGAAACAGGGACTACTGCGTGGTAGTAGCGAAGGTGTGTGTCATGATTGTATTCTTTCACTGTAAGGAAAATCCTAATAGGGAATTTTAACTGTTGGCAAAGAAACCCAACCCACGGTCTCATTCAGCGTACTTCCGCATTCCCTGAATGCACCCAGCCCCCCACCCAGCTTCCTCCTTTACGAAGGACCAGAAATCCCTGCATATTTCCAGTCTAAGACCTAGCTCCTGCAGACAAAATATAAAAGCTATGGGCCCAGATCTTCTGGAGTGCTAATTCCTCTGGGCCACCAGCTTATAAACTTTTCCTCTTTCAAGTTCTCCCAAAAGCCCGCCTGGTCATAACCCAGTCTTAATTTTAATGCTGTTACATCACCATATTTGTTCAATCTGTATGGCTAACAAATCATTAGAGAAACTGGATTATATGAAGAAGAATGTGGCATCAGGACTGGAGGAAGGCTTATGAACAACCTGCAGTATGCAGATGACACACCTTGCTTGCTGAGAGTGAGGAGGACTTGAACTTATTGGTGAAGACCAAAATGGCAGCCTTCAGAAAGGATTACCACTCACGGTAAAGAAGACCAAAATCCTCACAAGTGGACCAATAGGTGACATCATTATAAATGGAGAAAAGATTGACGTTGTCAATGATGTTGTCCTGCTTGGTCCACAATCAATGCTAATGAAAAGTCAAGAGATCAAAAGATATGTGTACTAGGTAAATCGGCACCACAAGACGTTTTTAGAATATTGAACGGCAAGGCTATTACTTTGAGTACTAAGGTGCCTTTGACCCAAGCCATGGTGGTGTCTGTTGCCTCCTGTGCTTGTGAACATTGGACACTGAATAAAGAAGACCAGAGAACGGATGCATTGAATCATGGTGCTGGAGAAGAAGACGGAAAGTACCGTGGACTGCTAAAAGGACAAACCAATCTGTGTTGGAAGAAGTTACAACCAGAGTGCTCCTTAGAAGCAGGGATGGTGAGATTTTGTCTTAGATACTTTGGACAGGTCAGGAGAGCCCAGTCCCTTCAGGACATTTTATTTGGTAAAGTGAAGGGGCAGTGAAGAGACTAGCCCTCAAGGAGATGGGTTAGCACCATGACTACAACAATGGGTTTAGGCACAGGAACAATGGTGAGGATGTCTCGGGACCTTTCAGTGTTCTCTTCTATCGTGAATAGGGGGCTTATGGGTTGGAATCAACCCCATGGCATCTAATAACAATAACAACAGCCCCAAATCCCTTTGCAATGTCCTTACATGGATTAAGCTTCCATTGCATTCTTTCTGATCATTAACCAAGGATGTAGATACTATTGTCCTCAGGCCTAGTGCCTTGGAAAATAAATCTCCTTAACCCTTCTCCAGACAGCCCAGGGAGCGGCAGTCTCACTTAGAAGCTTGCCTACATGTGTCCTTGATGTAAATGACCAAACTGGGGACTATGTAGGGCATCACATACTCATGAGTCAGGATGTATTGATCTGCTGCAGGCTCTCCTTTACGGACTTTGCCAGAAGGTTCTGGATTCATCTTGTAAATTCTTCGAACATAAAGTACTTGTCCCAATTATGTCCCACCTATAACTGTGATGTGCTGATCTCCCACTAATGAATTTGTGACAGTTTCTTTGTTCCGTGCCTGTTTAACTACCTTCCGGACTGTGAGGCCTTGAGTGTCATTAGGACCTCATGCTCATAGCCTGCTTTTATCTGGATGGGGTGTTTGAGCTATCTTTGTCTCTTTTAAGGCTTAATTAACATTCTTCTTAGACTATCTTTGAGATTGGGGTCTTTTTGTACTGGAAAACGTGATATAAACTCAGGAGAAATGAAAACATGTGCCCACACAAAAACTTGTACATGGATGTGTATAGCAGCAGCGTTGCTCCTAATAGTCAAACAGTGTCAACATTCAAAATGTCCACGGAAAAACTGATGGATAGGCAACCACTTGTGGCACATCCATAGCATAGTGTTCATGCCATACAGTGCCATTAGGCAGAGGTGCAAAGGAACAAGGTCCGGTGCTCAACAGGCAACTTTGATAAGATTATGCTTAGTGAAAGAAGCCAGGCACACACGTCTTACCATTCCATTATATGAAATGCTCAGAAAGAGCAAATACATACAGGCAGAAAAGAGATGTGTTCGCATAGAGAGAAGGGAGGAGGTCTGAGGAGACCTGGGGTGCGAGCTAAAGGACACAGGTTTCTTTTCGCGGTGATGCAATTTGTCTAAAATCGATGTGTGGCTAATTGCACATGTCTTGAAGGTAAAACACTTTGAAGTATCAATTTTAACTAAGCAAAGAGCCTAGTAGGTGAATCACATCTCGCTCCAGCGAGGGGGAAAAAAAAAATCACATGACTTATTATTTCCACCATCCCAATGTGATTCCAAGTTCCTGCTCCCAAAACAGTTGTATCACTTAGGGGCAAGCATTCATTAACACCCACGAAATATTAAAAAGGCAGCCCTGTGGTGGCCGGTGACGTCTAGCTGCTGTGTGAACGCCCCCCGGGGCCTGACCTCCGGCTCCGGGCTCCCG
>NW_022103896.1:87406139-87408898 GCF_000313985.2 Echinops telfairi | reverse complement strand
TCTCTCCGGAAGAGGCCGCGACGGGCCGCGTGCGGCCGGGACGCCCCTCGCTCGCTCGCTCGGCGGCCTCCGCTGCCGGCGGACGCCGCCTCCCCATTCGCGGCCAGCCGCCCCGGTGCGCACAACACCCAGGTCTTGCCCCCTAGGGGTGTTCCCCGCCCCCCTCCCGACAGGGCCGGCTGCCCCCCGGGCGGGGCGTTGTTCCTGCTGCATATCACCATTCTTTGTTTTGCAGACTTTTAAAAAGTAAAGCGAATGGACAACGGGCTCCCTCTCCTTGTGGCCGTGGGAGCACTCCCCATCCCCGAAGGGCCTTACTATGATTAAAACCAGCACGCTCCCAAAATGTGTTCCACCCCAGCCAGGGCCCTGGTCTGTGCACTGAAGACTGTCGCACCCGAAACTGCCCTGTAGTAGGAACAGTCGTTTTTGTTGGCACCTGGGTATTGCACGTTGTCTCTGGGACAGAAGCTCACATTTCTCTAAAGTGTAAATCGATGCTTTCCAGATAACCCAAAGTGCTTACTAATGGGGTTGCGATTATACGTTGTTGAGCTGCAAATTGCAAGGTCAGCCGTTCGAAACCAGCAGCCCTCCGTGAGAAAGATGAGGCTTTCTACTGTCATAGAGTTACAGTCTCAGAAGCCAACTGGGCAGTTCTACCCTCCCTTACAGGGTCGCAGGGAGTCAGCATCAGTTCGACGGCATTGACTTTGGTTTTGGTTGTGAGAGCCACAGTTTTCGAGGCAAAGTATTGAGTTTTTCCATGGTGCTGTCTGATCAGTGGATACCCACAGAGCCAATAATATGTGTAAATACAGGGCAAACTATGTTTTTTATTTTTGTGATTTTGCAGCATCTCACTTGTTTTATAGAAGTTAATGTTAAATCTTCTAAACTATCATATGCTTCTACAATGTTGCTCTGGTATCCACAGTCTGAAGTTCATTCCTCATAACTGAAGAAGGCGATGGTATATACAGACAGCACAGATCTGTTTTCTAAGAATGTTTAGATAGTGGTGTTAAGTTTTAGCAACAGCGAGACTGGCTTAGTAAATAATAACTGGGCCATGACTAAAGTAACTTGCGTTTTGGGGGGTTCTGATGGTGTTTGTGAGACTCATTCCATGGAAGAATAAGTAATTGGTATTTTGTGTTGAAGAGATTAATGTTTAGATTTACCTTATAAGAACTTTGAAACACCTGAATGCCATCGTTTCTATGATTTAAGGACCATTTGTAATGATGCTGTGTAATGATCTGTTATACAGGAAATGGGTTGTCTTTAGATTTGCCAGTTGTTTTGATGGTAGTGATGTGTACAAAATTTTGCATATTTAAAGCCCTAGATGAGGCTGGTTGGTGGAGGGAGGCAACTCAACCTGCAAATTCTGGTACTCTTTAATTTATTAGTCAATCAGGAGTTGTCTGATGATACCAGCAAAGAGCAAGCAAAAAAGAAGTTGTCATGCGTGCATTTTTATTCATTTGTTTCCTAATTTCTGACTGCTCAGAATTTGCCTCATAGCTTTTTAATCTTGCACTGATAAGCATAGATCTACCATAGGATATTGATTTGAATAAAAGAAATCTGCCTCACAATCTAGTATGGACTAGAACCAAGCAGTCTCTTTATACATCTTAACAAAATTCATTCATAAAGACAAAAAAGAAAATTCGAAGACAGTATTGTTGAGCCAAATTTACCATTCCTGCATAGATTCTTACCTGATTCAACCCTTGTGACAGTAAACACAGCTCAGTAAAATGTCCATGCCTACTAGAACTGCTCCTCACCGCTTCAAAGTTGTGAGCTCATGACGCCTGTGATGCTGATTTAGGAATTTCAGATTGCTACCGAATAATGACCCCCCAAAAAGGGTAACTTGAAGTTAGTATTTCTTTTTCTAGTGTTGGTTTATGCTGCTAGACTATTATTTCCACAAAAATAGAAGCTAAGCGACTGGTTGGGAGATTCTTGCAGTGGTAGCTGAGGCAAAGATGATGGAAGAAGAAATGGAGAAATGTAGATGAACGCTAGATATTTTTAAAAGTAGAATGACAGGTCTTTTATAGTATAATGCATGTAAGAAGTGGTAGGAAGAGTATGGGTCTTTTTTTTAAATTAATAAGCCTTTGGGACTTATACTAAGAAATCAATCAATTGAAATTAAAATTTAGCTGGGCATCATGTAATCCAATTTGCTAAGCAGGTCAACCCTAGGCTTTGGCCTTGAACAATTTATACAGCGGTGCCATTTTCTTGGGAGACATAAATAAATGTGGTGATAATTTTCAGGAGCAAAAAAAATAAGAATTTTCCTCAAGGCATTCAGATGAAGTACAATGGTATCTTTGTGCCTTTCTTTTTATGTGGACTTTCTAGTGCAGGCTTTTGTAGTTCTACCAAGATGACTTGCTTGAGATGTTTGCGAAGGGGCTGTACAATTTACTACACCAACAAGGTGATAAAATCCTTGCCTGGGTTGGTCCATTGCTATGTAAATTAGATGATTATGGCTAACTGAGGGATTGGTCAGTTTGTAGTCTTGTTGGGAGATTTTAGGCTCATAAAAGGGTTCAGTTCGATGTGATTGCTGAAGACAAATAGGTGCACAAGCAAATGTGGTGAAGAAAGATGATGGTGCCTGGCTATCAAAGGATATAGCGTCTGGGGTCTTAAAGACTTGAAGGTAAACAAGCAGCCATCTAGCTCAGAAGCAACAAAGCCCACATGGAAGAAGCACACCAGCCTGT
>NW_022103896.1:87393369-87405497 GCF_000313985.2 Echinops telfairi | reverse complement strand
GAATGTACAAATATGCTTTACACAATTGATGTATGTATGGATTGTGATAAGAGTTGTATGAGCCCCTAATAAAATGACTTTTTTTAGGAAAGGGTTCAGTTTACTATAGAGGTTAAGGGGGCCTTCACTATCATTAGGAATAGGAACCTGGAGCAAGTGCTTCCTTTGGAGCTAGGGTTCCTGTACTGAGAATCCCCTAGACATGCAAGCAAGATTTATAATACTGAAGATGGCATGAGACTGTGCAGACAGGGCAGCAGCATGAATTATGGTAGCCAGGGGACTAGAGCAAGGTGGCTCAGTAGACATATTGACCCATGGATGAGAGAGATTTAAACGCCTTTGGACAGGAGCTTGCTGGCATAGTGGGGTGCCTGAGAGCACTTCTCACAGATCTGACAAGTTAGAACTCTTGTCCAAGCAGGGCATAGGCCAGGCCTGGGCATGGTCCCTGTCGAAGAGGCCCAAGCAGAGATAATTGAAAGGAAAGACCTTTTAGGAGGTGAGGCGGTGAGCTCTGAATGTTGGGAAATATGCAGGGAATCTGTGGGGTATCAGTCCCCACAATCAAATGGGTGCAAGGGCAGTTGTGTAATTGAGGCATAAATTAAACAGACATCAGATAAGAAGATAAAGCATGCAAGTGATCATCTCCGGGACCTCCATGACTTCAGGAACCAGGTCTGCGCAGAGAGAGTAATGTAATTTCAAGAATTTATATAATCTGTGGCACGCAGGTCACGGTAAGCACATGTGTAAAGGAAGGGGTTGTACAATAGGCATATGTGTAACAGGAGGCAGATGAGCTAGGAGTATACACCCAGTAGGAAGGCGTGGCACTAGAGGCATACATGTGACAGGAAGGCACATATGTAACAAAATAGGCGGACTTTAGAATCAAGATGTCAGCTTCACCTTGGTCGTCCCTGAGTTTGAGATCGATTTTAGGTGTCTTTGAGCTCTCCTTCAAGGGAACAATCTATGATCCTTTTCAGAAGGGAGGGGGGTTGTTTTGGGAGGGTACAGACAATAGGGTCTGATTGCCTTAGATGGCTGACAACCTTCAGGCAGATAACCTTTAAGCAGTTGACCTCTAAGTGTATAGTCAGTGACCATGTGTTTGCAAATAGCACCTTAGATTTGGCATTATTACAGGGGACATTGTGTGAAATAACTTTTACTTATGAGAATGTGAGTGGGAAGCAAATGACAACTGAAAATTTCCTCCACGGGAGCCTTGGCCTCCCAGGCTCCTTAACGTGTGAATGTTGAGAGTTTGCACTCTCTTCCCGATTTTCATTTTCCCACAGGAATCCATGAATTAGAGGGAAAAATTCAAAAGAAGACACCAGAAAGAGACACGATTATGAGATAGCATAATTGTGTTAATTTTTTATAAGTAACCCAACTGGGTGGGAAAAATGCCTGATGTGTGTCTGATACAGATCACAAAAACGGGTAATGGTAATATGGAAAAATAATAGGAGACCTTAACCAGATACCTCCTGAAATGCTTACTGAGGTATAATCAGCTTCTTGACTTCCCTAGTTGAAGTTTGAATTTATTTGGAGGCAGAAAACATGAGAACTTTACTTAATTCTGAATATTTTAAGCAGAAATTAACAAAAGATATCTTTACAGAAAGCAATCATATAAAATTTATATTATTGAACCCCAAGCTGATTAAGAAGCCTATTGCCATACATGTAACCTAGATTTTTTAAAAGGCGTACATAAGGAGAAGAAAAAGATAAGCATTGTTGTTGTCTCTGCGTGTGGCTATTGAGCTGGGTGTTTTATGAAGCTGTCAAAAATAGAATGTAGTGAAATTATTCAAAATAGGATTCAGAACATTCAATTCACATGGTCTTTTGGCAAAGAGATACAATTAGGCAAGCAAACACCATAAAATAATTATACAGGCGGTATTATTTTGAGCTTCTGATTTTCAAATATAAAGCATGAAGGGCAATAACCAAGGGCAGATTAATTAGATAGTACCCCAAAAACCCTCAGTACTGTTGAGTCTAATCTGACTCATAGCAGCCCTATAAAACTGGGTAGACCTTGTCCTGTGGGTTTTGGAATATGTAAATGTTATGTGGGTAGAAAGCCTCATCTTTCCTCCATGGAGCAGCTAGTGGTTTTGAACTGCCTACGATGGGTTAACAGTCCCAAAGCATAACCATTATGCCACCAGGGCTTCCATGGGTAGTACAAACTATACAATTAGCACTAAGAAAACTAAAGCCATAAATAAGTGGAGGTTTTAAAAAACACTATTTTTTTTTTAAACAAATGAAGTTTTCTAAAATTGCGTTTGAAATGAGGAAGCACTAGACTGCTGCTTAGGACCCAACCCACTAAGGTAAAACAAAAGTGCCTCTCATAATTCATTCTGCTAATGGCTTAGAACTTTTATATGATGGGTAAAGATACAAAGGGCACCCATGTACCATTGTCTTCTGGCAACAAATCTTGGGAGAGTTTACATCTCCAACCACGGACCAGATTCAGTGATAGGAACTGCAAAATGCTGAAAGTATATATGTGTCTAAGTAGGTTAAATGAAGTCACTAGATAAGACTGATTTTTTTTTTTAATCAACAGCTGGAAGAGGAAGTGGTAATTACCAGTACTCAACATGAATTCACTCTAAAGTTAGATTACATTAGTCTGATCTCTCTTAACAGAGTTCTAAATGGTAGGGAAATGCAGTAGATTTCGTTCATTTGAGTTTTACCAGAGAATAAGGTTTGCTTTCATTACATCTTAATACCAAAATTGAGAAAAAGGGAAATGATATTAGTGTGTTTGGGAGGAAAATTTGTGTGACTTTACTTAATATCTAATATCGGGGATGTTACTAATGATGGGTTACAGAATTTATTCTTGGCCTTTGCCTCTTCAACATTCTTGTTAAGCACTTCATTATTTCAACCCCATTTTCAGGCGTTTACAAAAATGCCCAATTTAGACAACTCAGTTTTCCAGCATTGCAGTCTAACTTACCCCCAGGACGATCCTTTGGTCACAGTGACACATAGTGACCGTATGGATGAGGGTAGAACTGCTCTGTGGGTGTCAGAGAGTGTAAATCTTTACGGGAGTAGAAAGCTTCCTCTTTCTCCCAGAGCTGCTGTATGACCAGGGGGTCCTAGATATGATTATGTTGTAAAATTGTATGGAAGAGCTGGTTGTCTATGAAGGCTACCTGTAGTCCAGAGCAGTAACATCGTGTCATTGTTATTTGGGAGAATATTTTCAAAATTTTTCACTTTCAATCAGAAGAGAAAGAAGGACTGAATAGCTCGAGCCCAAGCCGATGGTTTTAGGTCATAACATTACCAGCTAAAAATAAGAAGCAAGGTAATTTCTGATTAATCACAAATTGAAACCTACTAATTCTGACTTACAGCAACTCTGTAGGAAAGTAGAATGCTTGACTGGGTTTCTGGGCCATTAATCTCTGTAGAAGCATATTGCTTTATATTTTTCCCTGCTGAGTGATTGACAGATTTGAATCTCTGACCTTTCAGCTCACTCACTCACTAACTGCCATAGAAATTACTCTGATTGATGCAACCTTATGGGACAGGGTAGAATTGTGCCTGTAGGCTTCTGAGACTAACTGGTTAGGGAATAGAAAGTCTCATCTTTCTCTTGAGGAGCAGCTGGTGGTTTCAAACTGCTGACTTAAGTTAGCAGCTCTAGTGGCGTAGTGGGTTACACATTGGGCTGCTAGTTTTGAGATCTGCAGTTCAAATCTACCAGCGGCTCTGCAGGAGAAAGAGGAGGCTTTCTACTCCTGCAAAGTTACAATTTCTGGAACTCACTGGGTTAGTTCGATCCTTCCCTACAGGGTCAGTATGGGTCAGCATCTGCTCAATGGCCATGAGTTCTAAGGCCTTTCATCCCCCCAAAACAAAACAAACTCACTGCCATTTAGTCAATGCCAACTCATAACTAGCAGCCCAATGATGCTTACTCTGTTGTGTTTTATACTTCTTATACTGTGATGCATCCTAGAAATTATCTGATGCATCAGATTATTTTTAGCAACCCTAACTCTTGTAATTATTTTGAAATTCAGGATAAGTATTAATAGTGAGCATTTAATATTGAGCACTAGCAGTTTAGCTTATGATTAATTCATGTTTAGGGATTTTTAAATGGAACTCAAATCAATAAAAGGTACCAATGAAATCAGGTAAAGCTGGTTCTGCTATAATTATTTTTAATTTCTAAGAGTTTCTTGATGCTCATTTTTTAATAAACAATCTTCTTTGTATTTCATCGATAAAATTTCTTTCTTTTTTTTCTTTAACAGTTTTACTGACATAAATTCACATATACATTTCACTAGTTAAATTACATTCATAGGAGTTGTGCAACCATTGCTATCAATTCCAAAGTATTTCTTCTTTGTACTCGTTAATTTTGTTTGTTTGTTTTTGGTTTTTTAAATCATTTTATTGGAGGCTCATACAACTCTTATCACAATCCATACATCCATCCATTGTGTCAAGCACATTTGTACATTTGTTACCATCATCATTCTCAAAACATTTGCTTTCTAAAAATTTCTTTCTATAAGGATTTTAGTTATGCTTATAGGTATTTTGGTTGTGTATAATGCTTTCTAGTTAGTAGGGACTTTCGCAGAAAGAGATACACAATTTTTGGAGCCCTCTCTCTACTCAGAGGGCACCCTTAAAAAAAAAAAAAAAGGATTTTAGTTCTATTTTTTTGTTTTGTTTTCCACCTCCCACACCCGCTCTTGTGTTGTCTCTAGACGTTTTAAGTTGTTTTGGCCTTGTTCTCTCAATTTGAGAATGATCTTTGGTTTACTTTAGCATGAAACTCTAAACTCCTTCGAGTCCAGGAGTTTCCCTGTGGGATGCTGTTTTAAAGACCTGGCTTTTTCAGATGTCAATAGCTGTAGACCCTCTTCTAAGACTATTTAGTTTTCAAAAAAACGAGTGTACCGGTTCCTGCCTGGACTGGCACGTGTCTTCCGGCTCATGTTCATGTATTAAGCAGGCTCTTTTCAGACCGCAGTCTAACCCCTGCTCTCCTCTGATGTCTAGTTGGGAGACTTTTGCCCAGTTTTTGTCTATAGAAAATCAGAATGGGGTAGGAATCAACACCAGGGAGGAGTGGTGAGTCACTCACTGCCCCTCCTTCTGACTGACCCATTTCTCTGTTGTCATCCCAGCTTTCCCCATCCCTACAGTTTGGGAATCTATGTCCTCCTGTGACTTGAGTGGATTTTTCTGGGATGGTAGCTTTCTCTGCAGATATTTCATACTCTGATTTCTGATCATAGTTCATTCACCTGCTTTCTTTTCACCAGGTGTTGATATTTCTCATCTGATTTTGTATTTCCAGTTTGCTTGGATTTTGTTGGGTTTGCCATTTTTAAGTCTTTTCCTTTGCAATCGTGTCTGAAAGAGCACAAATAAATGAGTTTCATCTGCCAGGATTAATCTCAGTTCTTCCCTCAACACACCAGAACTTCAAGACCCATCTCAGTACCACACTTTCATGACAGCTTCCTGTAAGGGGTTAGATGTTCATTTATTTGCTTCTGTTGTTACCAGATTCCTGCCTGGAATGTCACATGTCTCCCAGCTCATGTTCATGTTTTACATCCATTGCTTAAGCAATGCTGTGACCACACAGCAAACTTTTGGTCATTATCTCCTCCTGCTTTTAAAAAGTCTAAAGCTAATTCCAGTCAGTTTAGCTCACTTACTTTGACTCACTTATTCAGGTTATCCCACGCATTTGGTACAAAACAGCAGGTTGGTTATTCCAGAGAATATGTAGAGATCAGCATTCAAGAAGTTATTTCTTGTGGCAGTAACAAGATAAACACAAGCATGAGACATGATGTGGGGTGAGGTAGGTGGGTAGAGAATGGAGTGGCAGAGGCTAGTGTGTCAGTCCTGGGAAAGTAAATGATGAACTTTCGATAGGAAAGCTCTTTCTTCTTGTCCAGGTAAGAATAACTTTTTAACTTAATGAAAATTTACAGTTTCTATAAAGAAGTAATAATAAACCTACCTTGTAAACTATTTTACCATTTGCACAAGACTTATTTAACATGTTGAAGAGCAAGGATGTCATTTTGAAGACTAAGGTGTGCTTGGCCTCCTTTATTTATTTATTAAAAAAAACAACATTTTATTGTGGGCTCTTACAGCTCTTATCACAATCCATACATCCATTGTGTCAAGCACATTTGTACATATGTTGTCATCATCATTTTAAAAACATTTTTTTCTTCTTGAGCCCTTGGTATCAGCTCATTTTCCCCCCACCCTCCCTCATGAACCCTGATCATTTATAAATTATTATTATTTTTTCTAGTCTTACACTGACTGCTGTGTCCCCTCACCCACTTTTCTGTTGTCCATCCCCCTGGAAGGGGGTTATATGTAGATCATTGTGACTGGTTCTCCCTTTCTCTCCCCACCTTCCCCTTACCCTCCTGATATGGCTACTGTCAATATTGGTCCTGAGGGGTTTATCTGTCCTGGATTCCCTGTGTTGTGAGCGCTTATCTGTACCAGTGTACATGCTCTGGTCTAGCCAGATTTATAAGGTAGAATTGAGGTCATGATGGGGGTGGGGTAGGGGAGGAAGCATTAAAGAACTAGAAGAAAGTTGTATGTTTCATCGGAGCTATACTGCACCCTGACTGGCTCTTCTCTTCCTTGTGACCCTTCTGTACGAGGATGTCCAATTGTCTACAGATGGGTTTTGGGTCTCTACTCCGCACTCCCACTGATTCACACAGATATGATTTTTTTGTTCTGTGGCCTGACCCACTTTAATTGCTGTATGTGCATGGAAAAGGTGGACAATGAATAAAGAAGATCATAAAAGAATTGATGCATTCGAATTACGGTGTTGGTGAAGAATATTGACAGTATTATGAACTGCCATAAAATAAACATCTGTCTTGAAAGAAGTACAGCCAGAATGCTCCCCAAATGTATGCATGACATGACTTTGTCTCACGTAGTTTGAATATGTTATCGGAAGAGATCAATCCTTGTAATCTTAAACTTTCTGGAAAATAAAATAATATAAAATTTGGTTATTTTCACTTCAAATTTAGATTTTCCTTGCTGCTGCTTAATTTGGAGGAGTATTACTTTGAACAACATACAGCTAATCATATTCAGCACAAAGGCAGTCCAAATGAAAGGTAAGAGAAATTTGGATTACTTTCTAACATTTGATATTTTAAAAATGAAATGTATGATCATATAGGTTTTCCCAACCTTCCCTTATTGGAAACACAATGAGGAGGGGATGTTTAAGTTGCTACCATGGCTGCACAGACTCTTTCTCAAAGCTCAGAAGAGCCCTGGTGGCCTAGCGGGCTACACACTGATCTGCTACCACAAGGTCCTTGCTTTGAACCTGCCAGCTCCTCCTTGGGAGAAAGATGAGGCTGTCTATTCCTGTGAAGATTGAAAGTGTTGGAAACTCAAAGGGGGCAGTTCTTCCCCATCATACAGGGTTGTTATGAATTGGAATCGACTTGATAACAATTAAATTTGGTTTTTATTTTTTTGGCCATAGCTTCAAATATTTTTCAAAGAAGAAAAGCATTGCATTGTAATTCCTTTAATGTTGTGGGTACTTAAGATCAGCTGGCTAGGAGATAGCCTTTTCTTCGCTTTGTGCGTGTGTGTGGCATTCCTCTATATGAGATTATCCTATAATAATCTCCTGGAAGTTAATTTGGTAATATCTAACCAGATGATGCGTAGATTGTAATCTGGCAGTTGCACTTCTAGGAAGCTGTCTAGAAGATCCATTATCAAATTATAAAAAGTGCCATTTACAGGGTTACTCGTGGCAGCACTATTGTCAATAGTAAAAGACTGGTCGCAGTCCAAGAGACGACTGACGAAACAAACCATGGAATGCCCACCAAATCAAGTGGTTAGGAATGTAGCTATTTAACAGAATTAAATTTATTTTTAAAAAATGAACTTAATTATATGTAAAGTTGGTGATATAACCATTGAGAATTGTTATTTTAGTTGACTTCAGAACACACAGTAATTTGATTATATGTCTCTTGAATATATCCTAAAAGGAAAAAAAATGATGAAGGCATGCACTGTACTCAATAATAAGACCGATAATGTTGGTACTATTATTTGAGAGTTATTTTATATACATGTAAATGCATTTATATAGTTTGATAAAGCAATGGAGTAATTATGTTAATGCTAAGGCCAGAATTTCCAGTTTAAACGAGATGGAAATATAATATGAGTTTAAATACAAACCTTGTACTCTTACATATGAAATGGAAATGCTTTCATAGATTAGTGTATTTTGTGCATGGGCTCCTATTAATTGGAGGCCAACTCTAACAACGTTACCGACAGTGGTACTTATTGAGCGTTTACTATGTGCTGGAGACATAATTTAGTTGTAGTTAAATTGGACAGTGCATAACATGAAAGCATAATTACAGTACATGTAGGGGCAGGTTTTTCTGATCACTAGAGAGAAGAGATACAGGAAATATTTTTGCTTTGTTTTCTGTCTTTTCATACTCTTTGTTTTTAATTGCATTGGTAACATTTTATTAGCTGACATATCAGTGCCTACTCTAGCTAAAATATATGATGATTCTTTCATGACCTTACTACATTTATTAAACAATCTTTTATACTTGTTCCCTAGAAAAGTCAGGGGCTCCTTAAAGATATGCTCTAAGTCAGTGATTTTTGAACCAGATGCAGTATCCCAGCCCATTATTAAGGTAATTACACTTTAAATATTAATAAGTATGCCCCATTTTTGTGTTTTTATTTTCTTTTTGCTGATTTTTATAATATTTCTTTTAATTTTCTCCAGATTCCTTTGAGAGATTGCATAAAAATAGGACAATATGGAGAAAATGGAACCAGTAGACACTTTACAAAGTATGTTATTTACAAAGTATGTTTTTCACAGCTTTGCCTAAAGGCTTAATTCTGCTCTGTCTCCCCAACATTTTATATTTATTAACTTTTATCTGTATTTTAGGACAAAATCTGCGGAAATTTCTCTCATTTTCAGTCAGGTAAGAAGCACATAATAAATATTTTTTTCCTGAATGAAGATTTATACAAGCACGCATGTTACTACAGTAACATTACTTTTGGAAAATCTCAACTGAAGATTGTTGGGATAGATTTTTTTAAAGCTTTTAAAATTGAACCTGGGGGGCGGATATGTGTATGTATATGTATAGATATGTATATGTATGTATGTATGTATGTATGTATATTTGCGTATGTGTATATATACACACACCGTTTGGAAAATATCTATGCAAAGGGCAGTAAATTCGTCAGAGGCTCTTTATTGGGTGTGTGGTACATGCATACTGGCTCTTGAGTCCCAGGGGTTCCCTGGTGGTGCTAGCAGGACCTTTTGCAGATAAGACAGTGCTTTGAGATGTATGGGGCTTTGCTTCTTCCAATAGTGACTCCTGGTCTCCTTTAGGAGATAGGAAACCAGTAGCACACCACTGAAACTGACCTCAGCTCTGCTTCCTGGGACCAACAGGGCAGCACCTTTCTTGAGGTCATCACCTGTGTTCATGTGAACTTTGCATAAAGACATGTGGTTGGTACTGTTCTTAGAACTGGTGAGATGGAGACCAATGGGAACATAGCTTGTCTCCTCTAATTTCATTAGGGTATGGGTACACCAAACCAAACACATTGAGATTCAGTTAATTCCAACTCCTAGTGACCCTGTAGGGCAGCGTAAAAATGTCCCTGTGCGGTCACGAGACTAACTTTTTATGGGAGTATACAGCCCCCTCTGTAAATAAAGGTGTAGAGTTTGTCAACACCTCTTCCTTCTAGCTCTGGATTTCACGGTCTTCCCAGTGTAGGGCCAGAAGAGCTCAGTTTTGCCTTGCCTTTATGCAGAGACTTCGTTCTCTGAGATGTCCGGGTCTTCTTAGAAAAAGATCATTCTTCTGTGATCTAGTGAGTTAGGCAAAGCTGTGAAAAACAAAGTCAATCAAGCTTCTTTATTGCAAGGCTGAATGAAAGCACTGATTTTGATGCCTAGCAATAGCAGATAGTGTTCCTGGCACAGTTTTTGGCTACTGCACCTTCTGTTCATGAAGCACTTGTATAATAAGAACATTTATTTCATGAACACTGAAAGATCTCAGATTAAGCTATTTTCTATTGTTTATAATTCTAAGAAGAAACCATTTCACTATCTTTGCCTTGGTATTAATAGGCATATATGAAAATAGTTACAGCTATCTTACTACTTTGGTGGAAAAGGACTACCGTGATTAATTCTGTTTCACACTTGTGCTCTCATTATTTCTGAACCACCATTCTTCATAATGGCCTTTTTCTAGAAAAGCCATATCTTGAAAAGAACAGGTATTTATTTTAGTAAGAAATCTGATTTGTATCAAAGAATTATAATGTTCAAGAGTATTAAGCAAAAAAAGAGTAGTAATTAGCTTCAAGTTTAGAAATAAAGATTTAAAAAATGTATCTATATCCAATTTTAATAGCTTGTACAAAAACTGACTTAAAGTCAGCTTAATGCCAATGGTGCCTAGACAAACTATTCTTTTAGCTTTGGGGGACCACACATAAACATGGAAACTCTTGTGGGTTAAAACATTTTTTATTGCTTGCTGGCTCAGACAGTCTCAGAAACATAGTACATTAGTTTTGAGTTTTGCCTCTAAACTTTTCCGTTGTTGTTAGGTAAAAGAGTGTGTATTTAGTTATTATCTTCAAGGGTCTGCAGTTATAAAGGTGAATACAGTAGCCACAGCCTCTCTCCCCTTGGACTTTACTTTCCACAATAGTGAAATTAACCGAAACCAAACCAAACCTGCCATCAAGTCGATTCCAACCTGCAGGGCCGACTAGAGCTGCTCCTTTGGATTTCCAGTATTCTAAGTCTTCCGTGGCATAGACCGCCTCCTCTTCTTCCCACAGACCAGCTGATGAGTTTGAACTGCCGTTGGCAGCTCAGTGCATAACCTGCAATGGCACCAGAGCTCCTAACAGGGAAGTTAGGCCACAAATCAGTATCTATTAGGTCAGGACAAAAAAGTAGCTGTGAAAAGGAATACATACACTACTTTCGTAGAACGATCAGTTTCTTTCAGTTTAAGATGCTCAGCATGTTCCTCCTTTTGGTTTTCTAGCACTGAGCCTTTGTACATTTCATTATAATATTTTGTTTTGTCTTCTTGAGTTGTCCTTTGAACTTTTCTGTTCAGCTCTTTGACTTCATTTCTTCCATGTGCTGTAGCTACTCTACAATTGAGAGCAAATTTCAGCATCTTTTCTGACATCCACACTGATCTTTTCTGTCTTTCCTTTCTTTTTAATGACATTTTGCTTTCTTCAGGTATGTTTTCACATCCCTGGTCCATGATCAGAGGGGATTTATCAGAGGCTTAATACACATGTTTCTCCCCTTCCCTTTTTTTAAAAAAAAACTCACACAACTTTTAAAATAGATCAAAATGGAGATCAAATGATAGGGTATTACATTTTTATCTAGTTACGTCTACTATAATAAACTTTACAGTGCTCTCTGTCTGATTATAAGGCTACTCACATCCCTCGACAGAGTCAGAGGATACTTAACCCATGGGACCTACAAATAGAATGAGGTCTGACAGCTAGCTATCACTTTCTGCAAACCTGGTACTCACACTTTAAGCTGTGATACCATTCCCTCCACCGGTTTTGGTTGGTGTGTTTCTTGATGTGGACTTAGTTGATACCTGACTTAGATGGCTGCTTGTTTAAGGACAGTCCTTTAAGACCCCAGATGCTGTTCTCTCTGGTAGCCAGGCACCTTCGGGTTTCTTCACCACACTTTGGAATAGATCCCTATCTTCAGTGATCTCTTCGTGAGGGTAACCATCAAGCAGGGCTGTGTCATAAGAACTAATTGTTCTGAGCTTGGCACTAGATGTAGAACCCAAAGTTCATTCATATATCTAGGGTTTATAGATGTCTCTGGTTCACTTTAGAGACATCGTGTATGATGTTCGTGATGTGATTCCACAGTCCATTAGGTCTTCTGACATTATTGTTCA
>NW_022103896.1:87386285-87393269 GCF_000313985.2 Echinops telfairi | reverse complement strand
CACACCCAAGTTTGTATGTTGGCTCCTGTGAACTTGTTTTCATGTAGTCAATTTGATTTCTGTGTATTCCATCTGGGAAGTCCATGTGTATAGTCACCTTTTGCATTGTTGAAAAAGGTATTTGCTATGAACAAGATTTTGGTCCTGTATTATCATGCAATCTTTGGCTTTGTTTCTATCACCACGGGCATATTTCCCAACTACTGTTCCTTCCTCTTTATTTCCAACTTTTGCATTCCAATCGCCAATAATTATCAATGCATGCTAAGTGTATGTTTGATCAGTTTCATACTGAGGAAGTTGTTAGAGTTCTTTAACTTCTTCATCACTAGCTTTGGTGGTTGGTGCATACATTTGAATAATATTTATATTGATTGGATTTCCTTGAAGGCAGACAGATAAAATACTATCTCCGACGGCATTGTACTTCAAGGTAGCTCTTCATGTTTCCTTTTTGGTGGTTCATGCAATGCTCTACCTCTTGATCAGTTCATTCCTAACATAGTAAACCAGTGATTTTGATTCCGAATGGCCAATAGCAGTCCATTTCGGGTCACTAATGCCTAGGATGTTGATTTTTATGCCTTCCACTTCAGATCTGACAACTTTCCGTTTTCCCAGATTCATACTTAATACATTTTAAGTTCCAATTATTAATTGATGTTTGCAGTTGCTTCTTCTCATTTTGGGTCATACCTTATCTTCAAACGAAGGTCCTGAAAGTTTTACTTCCACGAGCTTTGTTCCGTCCATGTCATTATGGCCGACTCAATCATATTTTGAGTGCCACCTTACCTGAGGGACTCATCGTCTGGTACTATCTCTGTTCCATTTCATGAGTTTTTCAGTATCTGACAGTGTTTCAGTTCCATCCATAAAGTTTTCAGTGTCTTAATTCCTCAGAAATAAACAGCCTGTTCCTTTTTCGTGGTCCAACTAAGAACAGAATCACGTGTGGACCTTGTCACAAAGCAGACTCTGACTCAGTATATTTACTGTGGAAATTGACTGAGGCTGAGTAGAGTGTTGAACCAGAATTTACCAGTATCTAAGCCCTAATAGTCTTGATGATTCTTTTTAAAATGTAGTATCGATTATTTTAACAAATATCAGATCTTTAAAGCCATGTTACTCTTAATCTGAGAGAGTCTTGGTGATACAATGGGTAGCTAGTCTATGAACTGCCAAGGTCTATGATTTGAACCTACCACCTGCTATGTGACAGAAAAGAGCTGGCGATATCACATGAAGATGGCAGCTTCATTCCTAATGGGCATGCATACTCGACCTTACAGGGTCACCAAGAATCAGAATGGACTTGACAGGACGTAAAGAACAATACTGACCCAAGTGCTCTTGGAAATAGATATTATGTAACAGTGCTCTTTACAACATTAATCCTTTATTCTTAATTTACATTCTTTATTATGAAGAATCTTAAGATATTGTTTGATTAGTACTGATTTATCTTTCGCAGGTATATTTCATTAAAGAGCATAACATTGTTGCACCATATAAAATAGAAAGGGTAAGTACAACTTTATTTCTCTCAGCATGCATATAGTAATTTTGAGCAAGAAGATTTTGTGTTCATATATTTAATCAAATTAATATTGAGATATATATAAAATATCTCAAGATATACATAAAATAAGTGCTAACTGTTATGTAGCAGTTATAACAAAATTATCCAATAGAGCCATGGACTTTAGTCCAAAATAATTCACTTTTTGACTTAAAAAATATGCCTACTAGAAAAAAAAAGTGTAGGTGATTCAGTTGTAAAAGTGTATTTGGAATATGCAACATGTATAAGATTATTTGCTGGGTACTACTGAGAATTTACTTGATGACAGGATACTGAAATGAGACATTCCATACTTTATTTCATTCTTGCTGCTTCAACTTAATGTAATTAAAGGATAAGTCTGACCAAAGGAAGTTTTTACAAGACCTAGGGACAGACTAATATCTCTCATAACACCTCTGTAAATTCCAGAGCCACCCTCTAAGGAAGCACCGTCTCATACGTTGTGTCTCCGTTCTGGTCTACAACTAGCCGCTGTAGCAGTGTCTTTATGCTGCCTTTTAGTAACTATATTAATGGCTAATTATCTTGTTCCTTCTCAGTGCCCTGGACTCTCCTTTAGCCAGGCTGGATATAGTGAGTCAGTTGAACTCTGTTCTCTGTGACCCTGTATTCCTTTCACACAGGAGCACAGACTAAGGAGACATGTTTGAAATGTTTGTAAAAATGGTTTGTAAGTAATGTTTTAGTAAAACGGTTTGGCCCTCTTCCTATCTTCTCTTGTTTGGACACTTTTTCATTTTTATTAGGGCAAAATGGAATATGTCTTTGAATTGGATGTTTCAGGGAAAGTGGAAGATGTCGTGGAGACCTTGCTTCAGGTAAGCCAATGCTTCCTCTGGCATTTACTGGGCCAGTTAGTTGCACAAACTTTCTTTGAAATTTCTCATTTATATATCTCACCCTAACCATGTTTGTTCATAAATATGAAGTAGGTTTTACTTGAATAAGTTGAACTGGGAAATATATGTTGATAATGAGCGATAGACGTTTTAGAAGTAATATCAATGGTTACTCAATGAAGAATGGTTGCTGCTAAAGAAACATCGTTAAGTCTTCGGAGAGAAAATAACCACTCCTGTGTTGATGCTATTTTAGCTCCACAGAGCGTCCTGCCTTGACAAACTGGGGGATCAAACTGCCATGGTAAGAGTCTCTAAGCACCTGTCATGACTACAAATTAGGTCAATGTCTTATTTAGAAATACTTATAGTCATGTTTTTAAAACGGTTCTGTTTTAATAGATAACTGCAATTCTGCAGTCACGTTTGGCTAGGACATCATTTGATAAAAACAGGTAAGTTTATTTTAGTAATTGTTTTGTAATCAGCTTCATTCATCATGTCCCAAACTCATGTCTTAGCTACCTTATCAAAACCCTGTTTCTTGGATATTAGCACACCCGCATTGCAGTAGAAATTTTAGGGATTTCCTCACCTCTTCCTGCTGACATCCTTTGATCAGAGAGGCCTGCTTGCACTGCTCCCTAAACTCTCTCTCATCCGGCTTCTTGGCTTGTTCACACTGACATCATCTCACCTACAATCCCATACAAAAAATATTCCCATTTATGTTAAAATCTGCCCTTTACCGAGTGGTCTGCTGTGCCACATGCCCATATGTATGTGCAGTCAGCATGTTGTCATCCAGTTCTGATGCATTCAGTACTTGCGTGTGTGAACACCAATCCTACAATATATATTTTTTAATTATATTTAATTTTAATTAATTATTTTATTTAATTTTTATTTTTTACAGTACTATTTTTTTAAAGCGTGCTAGAATTTTGCTTGGGATTACATTGCATTATAAATCATTGGGGGAAATTAACTTTTTCATTGAGTTAGGTCTTCATTTTCTTCTTTGCCTTCCTATGATTTCTTCGGAAAGTTCTTCTGAATTTTGTTTAATATTGTGTTGTATTTCTTTTATGTATATTATACTTTTATGATATTTTTAATGGTATCCTATTAAAATTTCACCTTTTGTCTATTGTTGATATATAGAAATGCAGTATAATAACTTCTTGTTTATGAATTTTCTTTTCAGCATCCTAGCCAAACTCTAGTCCCGTCCATTGACTTTATGTGCCCATCTATATATAGTGTATGTACATAATCTTATTGGTGGCTAATTGCCATTGCTATTCGATAGGAGTTTAATTTCAAATCACTGCACACGAATATTATTTAGGCTTTTGCTAAGTAGTTCTGGTGGCACAGTGGGCTGCATGTTGGTCTACTAGCTGCAGTGTCAACCCTTGGAAACCACCAGCTACCTTGAGTGGGGAAGATGAAGCTTTCCACTCCTGTAAAGAATTAGTCTTGGAAACCCACAGGCACTGCTCTGTATAGGGTTGCTGTGTGTTGGAAATGACTTGCTGGCTCTTAAGTTTGGTTTTGTTTTCATTTGAGAGGCCTTTATTAAGAGTTGATGTTTATTAATGAAATCATAATTTTCTATTTAACACAACTTTTGTGAGTGCCTATGTGGGAAGCAGAGTCACCCTGGCCCTTCTCATACATTATAAATGATTGAAGGACTTACCAGGACAGCCATTTGAGCAGTAAGGTGTTTTCTGTATTTATCGTGTTTATTTTTCACTAGATCGCCTTCGTTTTCCTTGCATTTTTATATTGGCATAAGTGGACGGCCTGGTGAAGAATAGCTTACCATTTTAGAAAGGAAATAAAATAATAACAGGAAGAATTGGCTTTTTTCTTTTGATTTATTTTAAATGCATTACTTTTCTAAGAAGTGATGTAGTTCTGAGTTTCAACATGACATGAAACATAAAAGGAATTTAAAGGTTCTTAATTTACTCAGTCTTTGAAAGGTAAAGCTCAAGAATTTTGGAGGGAAATTTTTACAGTATAGAATGGGTTAATTCAGTATCATGTACTTCCTCTAAAAGAAGGAAGTAAACTTTTGCTTCATAAGCCTTTGTGTTAGGCCAGTTGACTAGAGAAACAAGTCCAGAGATACTTTACTTATATACGTGCTTGTGTGAAAAAGAGCTTATATCAAAAAATAGTTATATATCGAGAAAACATTCCAGCCCAGACCAACTTAAGTCCATAGTCTGTAAGTTCCTCTTCAGACTCAGCAGTCACATGCAATGATGCAGAATGGAGGAATTTTATAGGCTTGTGGGTGCAAAGTCATGTGGATTGAAGGTCGGTGGAAACAGCATGGTCAGGGCAGCTCTCAGGGTGGCTAGCAAGCAGGAGAGTCAAGGCTCAGAGAGAGGGGGGAGAGGTTCCCTGGGCTCCACATATGAGAAGGCCCTGACCACAAGGAGGCACCATCAGGCTGTGACTTGATTGGCAGGTTGGATACCACCACTTTTGTATATCTTCAAGTTGACATAAAATTATGTAACTACCACAGCTTTTATCATATTTTTAAGAAATACTTTGTGTTGAAGGTATATAATGTGAAATAAATTTATTTTTGCCTGCTTTTTTCTGAAAATTTTAAATCTATACAAGTTGTAAAAGTAATATAATGACACATTATGTCAGTTAAGATATTAACATTTTCCTCAAATTTGCTTTAATTTTTGCCTGTTCATGGGTGCCTAGTCCATGTGTTTGTTTTTATGAGGGACCTTCAAAAAGCTTGTAGAGGTAGAACTAGAAGATAAAATTAAAAATGTAAATGTATTTCTCAGCATCAAGTTCAAGACCCTTTTGTAAACAAAGATACCAGCCATTTTGCCCATCTTTAAAGAACAAAGGATCTTGGAAATTCACCCATGTCAGTGCCAGCTTATTAATGGAGGAAAACGGGTGCTTTTTATAGATTTTTTTTAAAGATTATGAAATAAAGTCAGAGCTAAAATAGGACTGTAAGGTGGATACCTAATGATTTCCATAGAACCAACTCTTGCAAAATTGCTCTTGTGTGATGTGAAGAATAAGCAATAGAAAAACATTCTGGTGGAAATTTCTTATGCATTTTTCTCCTAAGGCTTTGGGCAACTTCTCAAAACACTCCTATTAAGCAGGTGCTATTGTTCTTCAGGCCTCCAGAAAGTCAACGAGCAAACTGTCTGGATATAACAAACAAACAAAAACCTGTGGCCATGACCTTTCCACCTTCGTGTTGACTGGACCACATCAGTCTCCTGGTAGCCATTACTTTTGAGTGTGCTTTGTCATCATATCATACTTTGTAAAGAAGCCATGTTCTATCTCTTATAAATCCTTCAAAGAAATGTTTCAGGATCTTGATGCCAGTGTTTAAAAGTTTCATTAAAAGATCTCTTACCTGTTTTGGTCTCCATCTAGCAGAAAGTTTGTTCAGCTTTTATTTTTAAACCAGAATTGTGTAAATGGAACCAATTGAAGTGTCTATGGTATTGGCTATTATTTCTGCTGCCATTTCAATTAGGGCATGAACAAGATTAATTTTTTAATTAAGTAAAAAATTAACGGGAATGGTTGGCCACTGTAGGCTTTGTCTACAGCATTGTCTCGTCCCTTCTTAAAAGATGAGTAATCCATTTGTAGACTGCTGATTTCTTTGGGCTATTGTCCCCATAAACTTTCATAAAGAATCAATTAGGTCTCCCTTCTTCCCAACTTCACCATAAATTATAATTTTAGCAGAATTCATGTTGCTCTGATAAGGGCTCTTTTCAAACTGGATATCTTATCCTTTATGATGCCCAAAACTAGTCTTGTTCAGACTTGTTACAACAAATTAGGACAAGTTTATTTCAGTACAAAAGCATCTTAGACTCCATGTAATTAAAAAAATAGTTTGCATTTTTCCTAAGATTTTTGAAGAGCCCTTGAATATATAAGGTTTTGCAGATTCTTCTTAAAATAAACTGCAAGATAGCCTGGTACTTCACCCTAGAGTGTTTTGGTATGCATTTCTTAAAAGCACATTTTGCTGCATTCCTTAATACCATTATTATACCCTCTTCACAGTAATTCTGTAATATTACCTGATATAGCTCCATTTTCCTTCAAAATACCTTTTTAAAAGTAATATTTTGTTCTATCTTTCAGCTTCCTCCCACTGACTCTTACATTTGGAGCCTTCTGGTTACATATCTATTAGGTCATTTTCCAAGCTTGCTGGTGACCTGGGTTTTCTTTTTTGATGTTTTTCTTCTGATTGTTGTAGAGTACTTGACTTTCTATGTGAACAGTTGGCCATCTTGAGCCAATTTCCTTAGTGATATTTCTTTTTAGTTTGCTTGTGTGAAACCAACTTGTGCAATTGTTTGCACACCACATTGTCACCAAAGAATACAACTCTGTGTCAGTTTTTCTATTCTTCCTTTTTTTTTTAAATCGTTTTATTAGGGGCTCATATGACTCTTATCACAATCCATACACACATCAATTGTGTAAAGCACATTTGTACATTCATTGCCCTCA
>NW_022103896.1:87382873-87385172 GCF_000313985.2 Echinops telfairi | reverse complement strand
TGTTTACATATACATTTATTTTTCCCTTTTGCTTGTGGAATATAATATGTACAAAGAAAAACATGTTTGATGTAGTTGCACAGTCCATCTCATCAATTATAGTATCCCATTAAACTCACTGTATATGTTGTTCTTTTTTTCACTTCTTCCTTTTGCGCCCCCCGCCCCCCAGTTAATGTCCTGTCACTCTCCTCTCCTTCTCCGCCAAGCCTTGTTGTAGTCTTTAAAGTTTTATCCATTGTTGTGTAAGCCAATTTTCTTTTTTCCTTTATAATAATGGTGCCATAAAATATTTCTTTATGAGATTGACTAACTTTGATGAGCATAATGATATCTAATTTTGTCCATGTCTTAAGGTGTTTTTTAATCACGCATATTATTCCATTGTATGAATGTACCAGAGTTTATCCATTACTCCACAGACAGGTGTTTTATAATTTCCATCTCTTATTGTTATAGAGATAGCTGCAATGAACATAGGTGCGTATGTCTGTTTGTGTTTCGTTCTTTATATCTATACCAAGTGGAAAAGTGGCAGAATCAGAAGGTATTTGCCTTGGCATTTGTTTAAGGATGCATCATACTGATTTCCACAGTGATTACCTAATTCTACAATCCCACCAGCAGTGTATCAGCATTCTAGTCTCTTCACATCCGTAAGAGTGTGAGTTGGTATCTATCTCATTCTTGTTTTACTTTGTATTTCTCTTAAGATTAATCAGTGTGAGCTCTTCTTCATATGATTGACTGTTGACCACCTAGATGTTATCTGTAATAAATTGTTCATGTCTTGTGGCCATTTTATGGTTAGGTTATTTAGATTTTTCTTCCTAAGATGTAGTGTTCTACAGATTTTTGAATTTAGCATTTTATCTGATATATCTTTACTAAATATTTTTCCCAAGCTGTGGGTTTTCTTTTTAACGTTTTTTGATGAAATCTTTTGATGTGCACAAATGTCATATTTTTAGAAGGCCCTTCTCTTTAATTCTGTCTTCTGTGCTCTGGGCATTTTGCATTATGCTTGATAGTGTATTTATTTATGCCTTGTATTGGGGCTTTTAAATTTGTCCCTATTTTTTCATTGATGATCTTTATGGTTCTATGGTTTTTAATCCATCTTTAATTCGTGTTTCTACTTAGTGTGAGGTAAGAGTCCTGTTCTCATTCTTTTTCATGTGGAGATCCTATTTTTCCAGCACTATTTATTGAAAAGGCTCTTCCCCACAGGTGTCTGTGGGTACTTGGTTGTATTTCTGTATTATCAATTTTAACTCATTGGTATTCATGTCTATTGTACCAATATTGTACCAATTGGTATTCATGTCTGTTGTACCAATACCAAGCTGTTTAGATTACCGAGGCTGAACTCTAGTAGTAAAAGACTTCCTACTTTGTTTTTAATAATGTTTTGTTTATCCTGTGTTTCTTTAATTTCCATATAAAGTTGATGATAAGTTTGATTTACTTGAAGAATTGTGCTGGGATTTGGATTAGAATTGCATTGGATTTATAAAGTGTATTTGGTAATATTGACATTTTTATTATATTTAGTATTCCTATCCAGGAGCATAATATATTTTCCATTTGTGTAAGTTTCTCATAGAAGTGTTTTATAGTTTTCATTGTATAATTCTTTTGTTTCTCTGGTAAGATTTATTTCTAGATACATTATCTTTTAGGAAGTTATTATAAATGATATTATTTTTTCCAGTGTCATCTTGTTTAATATTTAAGATTTCAACTAATTTCTATATGTTGATCTTATATCCTATATATTTGCCAAATTTTCAAATAGTTCAAGGAAATTTTTAGTTGAATCTTTGGGGGGTTTCTGCATATAAGACTATATCATCTGAATATAGTTCTGTTTACTTTGTGCCAGTGTAGGTGCCGTTAAGAGCTTTTTGATGTTTTTTTTTTAGCTCTGGCTAACACTTGTAGGACTGTATAAAGGGTAACCCTTTGTGATTCCCATTCTAAGAGGGAATTTTTCTATTTCTCTCCATGAAGTGAGATGTTAGTTGTTGGTTTTGTATATATGGCCTTTATTACACTGAGAAATTTCTCTTCTACCCTATTTTTAAAAATTGCTTAATCAAGTTTTCCTTTTGCTTGAAATGACAATATGCAATTTCTGAATTAGGAAGTAAAAGTAGGAAGTCAAATTCTAAATTGTACCTTATTTTATGACTTTTTTTTTCCTTTTTTAACATTTTATTAGGGGCTCATACAACTGTTATCCCAATCCATACACACATCAATTGTGTAAAGCGCATTTGTACATCGTTTCTCAAAA
>NW_022103896.1:87361743-87379662 GCF_000313985.2 Echinops telfairi | reverse complement strand
GTTGATGTGTTGAGTTTTCTTTCTTTTCTTTTTTTTTTAATTCTTTCTTCCTTTTTTATGTGTATGCTTATTTCTGCCCTCTGAGTACTGATTCTGCAATATCTCAGACATGTTCTTATGCTGTATTTTCATTCTCATTTGTTTCAAGGATTTTTTTTTTTATTGTGCTCTTTATTTCTTCAATTACCCAGTGGCTTTTAAGGAAAGTGTTGTCCGATTTCTATGTAATTGAAATTTTGGGGGTTGAGTTGGTTGATTTCTGATTTTATAGAATTGTGATCTGAAAAATGGTTTAGGTTTTATTGATGCTTGCTTTAGGCCTAAAATGTAATCTATGCTGGAGTACATTCCATGTGAAAAGAATTTATGTTGTACTTGTGTTGGGTATGAAAAAACCAAACATAGTGCCACTGAGTCAGTGCCGATTCAGCAACCCTATAGGACAGGCAGAACTCCCCGTGAGTCCCTGGACTGTCTCTTTGCAGGAATAGTAAGCTCCATTCTCTCCCTTTGTTGATACAGTGTTCTGTATATATCCGAGGGGAAAGTTGACTGATAGCTGAGCAATAAAGTGTTACTTAGTTCTTCTGTATCTTTGTTGATTTTCTTTCCAATTCCTCGATCATTACTTGAAAATGATGTCCAGAAGTCTCTTAGGATTATTGTTTTATGGTCTATTTGTCTCTTCATGTCTATAAGAGTGTTATTAATGTATTTTAAAAATCTTTCATTGGATATGTAGACATTAATTATGGTTATAGTTTCTCGTTGAATTAAAGCTTTCATGATTATAGAATGACCTTTGTTTCTCATAGCTTCACTTCATTGTCTATTTTGTCAAAAATTAATATTGTTTCTTCTGTTTTCTTTTGACTGCTGTTAACTTGATATATTTTCCCCCATCCTTTGGTATTTAGTCTGTTTTTCTATATGACTAATGTGGGTTGCTTGTCAAGCAGCATATCAAAAGCTAGTGTTTTCTTATCCATTTGATTAGTCTTTAGTGAATTCAACCCATTTACACTCAATGTTATTGATAAATATACTTTTTTATTTTAATAAATCACTTTATTGGGGGCTCTTACCACTCTTATAATAATCCATACATAAATTGTATCAAGCACATTTGTACATGTGTTGCCATCATCAGATAAATATACTTTTATTGACATCATGTTATTATGTTTTTATAAATGATGATTTTGGTTTCAAGTTAATTTTTTGCTACATTTCTTTTGTTTATAAATTTTCTTGTCAATACTTTCTTTTTTGGTTTTGGTTTTGCCTTAGTGTTTAGCATGATAGTAAGTAAAGTTTTCCTCTTCCTTGTTCTGTTTCTTGTTTTTTCCTTGATGATTGTTTTTTATGGAATTTCTTTCCAAATTCATAACAAATTATTCTTTTGCAACTGACTTTATATCTTCTCCATTTGACTATTAATTATCTGCCCTTCTCTCTCTGTTGTGTGTGTGTTGTTGTCATTGTCTTTGTTGTAGAAATGTTATCTGTGATATCTAATTTTGATTCATGTAGTTCTATTTCACTTTGTGTATTGCTTAAGTAGGAAGTGAGCTGTTGGCTTCTCTCCTTCTCACTCACACCTAACACCTTGGAGGTCACCAATACTTCTCCTCCAACATACTTTGGTGGAGATCGAGTCCAACCTTAAGTGGGAAGATTCACACAGGCTCATGTGCTTTGGGCCTGAGAAGGTTCCAACCTAATAACTGTGTTCTAGTTGGATAGGGGAGTTTTAGATCGCTGTAAGCTGGCTCCCAATAACTGGCTGAACTCTTGGGGACCAGGCTATATTAGAACTTCATTGGAGTGCAGTGTGTTAGGCAAGGTTCTGTAGAGAAACAAAGCCAGGACACTATCATTATATATGTATGGATAGGTTTATACCTATAACAGCTAATTAGTCCATACAGCAGTACAGAGAGGGCTCAGCTCAACTGACTTCTGTGGAACAGTTGATATACTGGAAGTCCTTCGACTCACATGGCCTGCCGGGTCTAAGGTCAAGGAAGCAGACAGCTAACCATTCCTCAGGCTAGGCAGGCAGGCAGGCAGAGTCTGCCCAGAGGCAGCAAACAGCAGAGGGGGTTAGCAACAGTCAGTAGTTTGGGAGCTTAGTGAAGCAGGCCTGGATGGGATATCCAACTCAAGCAATGCTGGATGGGATATCGAACTCAAGTAATGCAAGGTGACAGGATCCACCAGCCTCAAGCTCAAGCTATGTACGCACCAGCAGTGCGGGGAAGCAGGTATCGAAGGAGCCTTAAGCTCTAGTAACAGGAACCACAGGTTGGCTTGGTCCACAAGAAGTGTAGCTCACAGGTTGAGGCAGAGAACTAGCTAAAGCAGTAGCACACTGGTCCGATCACCAGAAAGCAAAAGTGGAGGGTGGGGGCCATACCTTGCAGAGCCATTTATCTCTTTGCCCTCCAATCAAACTGCCACCTGATTAATCCCACGTTTCTATTGGCCAGGTTGGCGCAATAAACTTAACTATCACAAGGGGTTAACTGGGAACTGAAACAATGGAATCAAGAATCTGTGATCGCGACAACAAATCTCTCAAGACCAAAATACAAAAAAATCAAGCTATAAAAGAATACCCCCAAAGCGAAAGAAAACCTAAGAATTTTTAAAAATCATTTTATTGGGGGCTCGTACAACTCTTATAACAATCCATATATACATTCATTGTGTCGAACACGTTTGTACATTTGTTGCCCTCATCATTCTCAAAATATTTGCTTTCTACTCGAACCCTTGGTGTCAGCTCCTCATTTTTCCCTCACCCCCCCGAAAACCTAAGAATTCTATCGGACACTACACAGTCTCTATTTAGATAACTTATCTCCTGACTTCATTGTGGGTGTAAAAGTTTATCAGTCAAGTAGCCCACAGATACTGCTTGAGGTGGGGTGGTCACACTCTAATGTATGTATGTATGTACCACCATGGAGGTTTACCATGTTGCTGTTGGGTCCCCCCCAATAGTATGTTGTCTGTGAGTATAGTCTCAAGTTGCCAGTTTCCTGGGACACCACATTTCTCAGGTAGAAGACAACCTTGGCTACAGGGAGATGTGCCTTGTTGATTTCAAAGGCTCAAAATATGGGAAACACACCTAGAAGCAGGTAGTGTGACTGTGGGAGCAGACGCTACTGTGAAGGCCTATAGTTGCAGCAGCCTGGCAGCCAATGGTTACCAGCCGAGGGAGGAGTATCAGGTTCTGCTTAGATCCCCCATGGGGGTCTGCCATGTTGCTGCCAGTCTCCCTTAGTTAGATTTTAAGTGTGTGGTCCACTTTCAGGTTTCCTATTTTGTAACTCACAACCGCCGCAGTCATCAGTCCTTAGTGCCAGCCAGAAGTAGGGGCAGACTAATCCTAGTTGACCTCTAATGGAGTTTGCCCTGTTCTGGAGATCGGAGATATGAGGTACCAGGGTTAGCAGGTAGAGTGCTAAATCTGGGAACAGACTTGACTACAGAACCTTCTGTGGCAGTCCAACGTGGGCTTGCAGCTGACAATGCTTGATGGGTGAAGTGCTAACACATTCTGCATGGATTTCAGAGACATTTGCCTTGTTCCCCGAGATCTGCCCTGTAATATGTTGGCTTGGGTGTAGCCTCCACTAAAAATGCCTGCTTCCTAGCACACCACAATTTCAGTCAGTTGTCCTAAGCACCAACTGAAGTAGGGGAGCAGACCAGAACTGAGTCTGAAAAGGGCTATCCTGTTGATTTCAGAGGTCTTGAGCTATTAGGTAGGGAGGCTAATAGTAGAATCTTGAATTAGACAGAGACCTTTTCTAGCCGTGTAAAGTAGGCCATATAGCCAACAGTGTCTCCAGGTAGGGGAAATTCTGGCACAATTCAAATGGACCCCTGTGGAAGTCTGCCTTAATGGTTGAAACCAGAAGCCTGGCCTCCTGCCTCCGTGCAGGCAGGTTCTCCTTGCTGACATTACTGCAGTTGACAGTTGCCGGTAGCCAACTTGGGATGGGGAAGATTGGTGGGAGAAGCTATTGATTGATTGATTGATTGATTGATTGATTCTTTGCTTTCTATAGTTCCCCATGCTTTCTTCTGCTTCCCGACTCAGAGTTCCTCAAAGCCGAGTATCATTTCCTCATTGTATTTCTTGTGTATGTGGGCAAGGATTGAAACAAAGATCTGCTTAGCCATTATCTCCCCAGAATCTTCTATTGCTAGTATGTAGAAATACATTTCATTTTTGTATATTGACCTTGTATTCTATCTAAATTCTAGTGAGTTCTACCTCCCTAAATTCCATAGGGTCACTATGAGTCCGCATCGACTCGATGGCGGTGAGTTTAAATTCCATATGGTATTCATGTATTTAATTGTGTAATCTGTGAATAATGAATTTCACTCTTTCTCATCTTTATTACTTTTATGTCAATTTCTTACATCATTGTACTAGTTAATGATTAGGTGTGATGGGATTGGATATCACTTGATCTTATAGGAAAAGGGTATAATGTTTGCCATTAAATATGATGCTAGCTATACTATAGATTTATTGTAAATACCCTTTATCAGAATGAAGGAGTTCTAGTTTGTACCTACTCTGCTGAGGGTACTTTTAATAATAAGTGTAGAGTTTGTCATTTACTTTTTTGTATCTACTGAGATGATTATGTTTCCATCTTTAGTAATATTATAATTATATTGATTGGTTTTTTAAAATATCAATATAGCCTTATATTTATGAAGCAAATCCAAGTTGATCATGATCCTTTTTATATATTGATAGGTTTATATTGGAAATATTTTGTTAATGATTCTACTTCCATACTCATTAGAGCTATTACTCCGTAATTCTTTTGTAATGTTTTCATCAGACTTTGGTATTTGAGGTATATGACCTCATGAGTTTGGAGATGTTTCCTTATCCTCTGTTCCTGGAAAAATTGTTAGGGATTATAGTTTTTCCTTAGTTTTTCCATAGAATTTAATGGTGAAGCAATCTAGGCCAACTCTGTTTTTTGAGATTTATTTTATTGACTATTTTAGTTGTCCATGTTTTCTTGTGTCTGTTTTGGTAAAAAAAAATTTCCATTTCATTTGTCAATTTTACTGGCGTGGAGTCCTTTATGTACACTTTGTTTAATTTTTCATTTAAATAAAATTTACATGACATAATTAGCCATTTTAAAGCACACAATCTAGTGCCATTTAAATACATTTACAATGTTGTGTAGCTACCCCCTCTATCTGGTTCCAGAACATCCTCAAAGAAGGCACCATTAAGCATTCACTTTTCATTGATTCCTTCTCCCGGTCCTTGGTAACCACTAATCTATTTTCTATCTGTACAAATTTATATATTCTTAATATTTCATGTAACAGAATCATATTTTGTGTGTCTCTTACGTTGCATAATGTTTTGGAGGTCTATCTACATTTAGTACGTAGCAGCATACATCATTGCTTTCTTATGGTTGAGTAATATTAATATTGTATGTTTATACCATATTTTTTCATCCATTTATCTGTGGACACTTGAGTTTTTCCATCTTTTGCTAATAGTGAATTAAACATTCTTTAAATTTTTATGTACACATGCATGTTTGAATCACTGTTTTTAACTGCTTTTTGGTATGCATAGGAATGAAATTTCAGGGTCATATGTTAATTCTATGTTTTATTTTTTGAAGAGTTCTTGAACTATTTTCCACAATGGCTGCACCACTTTACAGGCTTACCAGCATCATGCGAGTTCCAAATTCTCCACATCCTCTTTAACTCTTGTTATTAATATTCTTCCCCTTTCATAAATATTCTAGTGGATATGAAATTCTAGTGGAATTTAGTTTGTGTTTCCTTAATGACTGATGATGTTGAGTATCTTTTTATATTCTTTTTAAAAATTCTTGTTGTTTATTGTTAATATACTTTAAATGCCTATAGGATCTTTAATTTCTATTTCATTTCTTCCATTGTTGTATCTTTTTTTTTTAGACACTATTTTTTTTAAATCACCATGACCAATCTTATTAACCTTTACAAATAACCAACTTTGTGGATATGCTCTATTTGTTCTGTTTTCTATGAAATTTATTACACTTTTACAATTTCTTGCCAAATGTTTGCTTTGGGTTTAGTTTGCCCTTTGTCCACCTTAAGAACGCGCTGATCACTGGTTTCAGACCTTCTTTTGTGATACGAATAATTATGAAGCAGAATGAGAACGGACTTCAGTTGACTTCTGAATATTCTTGCTTTTGCTGAAAAATATCCTCAGATTCCAAAACGTTTCTGAAAAGCTGCACATGGAATGTAAAGCAGAGATGGTGACGCCTCTGGTGACTAACCCTGGGCACGTGTGCATCACAGACGCAAACCTGTATTTCCAGCCTCTCAATGGGCACCCGGTAAGGACTAGCTATGGATCCTGCTAAAGAGCTACTTCTGTACTGGAATGCTAACATAAGCCCTTTTCCCTGAGATTGACTTCGATTTACCGAATCCACAAAATCATTCCTCTCACAACCAGTGTCTGTGTTATAGGCTCCCTACATCATCCTCTGCACACTCAGCAGTTTGAGCATTTCTGATCCATTTTCTGTCCCTAGGGGACGTGTTCTCTTTATACAAAGAAATGTGGAAGAGATCAATGAAATGTATTAAGAATCAGAAGGAACTGGAGGATGTGTGTCTGTGTGTGTATTTATAGGTACACATTTATTGATATTTCCCTATTTGCCTCCTTTGTAAAGAAATTAAGTAGATCTGAATCTTTTTTCAAGGAAGTGTGCAAAACAGGGACACGCAGTGATGTAAAATAATCTTCTCATTCACAATTGGAGAAGTAAAATGCTTGACGCCTATCCAAGAGCTTGGCAGTTCAGACCCACCCAGAGGCACCTTGGAAAAAAGCCCTGGTGGTCTGCTTCTGTGTGGTTATAGTCTCGAGAGCCCATGGACCACAGTTCGGTTCTGCTCTGACACATGTGAGATTGCCCTCAGTTGGAATGCATTCAACAACAGCTGTTTGCTTCCTTATTTTTGTTCCTGTCTTAGTGTTCCAGAAAGTAAGATTAAGCCAGGCTTCTACCCTGGAGCTTTCAAAGGTTTGTAGATTGTCAAGGTTTCTATTTATATCTCTTATTTAGAGTGGCTTATTCTAAGACCAGAACCTCGAATGTATTCTGATTGTACACTGGGGCCATTGGCAAGGTAGCTATAAAAAAAAATCAATCTTTTCTGGTATAGAAGGTTACATTTGGGAAGTCCTCCAGGTTGATCATTAGCTATCACTGAACATCTCATACTTTGGTGAATGAAAAATAGTCCTATTATTATTGGATCCACAAAGGGGTAGGCAAGCTGGTCAAGTCCTTCCATGTACATAGCACACCTTGGTGGGTAAGTATTCTCTAGTAGATAATGAATTGGCTTGGATCAAAAACTTCTGGAAATTTTCATAGTATGAGCATTTATTCCATTCCCAAATGCCTAGAAATCCTTGAACAGCAGTTTCCAAGATCTGGCTTGAATCTTTAGGATGCTTTCCACAGCCGGACAACGTGGCTTCTGTCAGCGTGTTCGCACTTTTACTAGGGAGGACAAATGTGGGCGTGTGACTGGTTAGCTGATTTTAGGGCCTTTATAAACAACTTTCTCTCATACAAGTGTTTTCAGGCTCTACAGAGCCATTAGATTTTTCCTCTTGATAAATTGAGAAAAGGTTTCCAGGGAGTGCTTTATATTACAGTTATTTATGAGCCTTAATACATTGTAATGTCTAAGGAGATGAAGATAGGATTAAAAAATGTATTGGTGCTTAGCAAATAATTGGTCAAAAAGAGGAACAATGCTGAGAGGTTATCTACAGCAAGCATCTAATCTTCCTTGTCCTTATCATGCAGTAGCCTTGTAAACAGAAAGTAACCTGAAGTAACCTGAAAGATAAGTCACTGTGTGATGATCTCTGTGGGCAGGCGGGTGGGACAGGGCTTGCCAAGGTCATAAACCTGTGCAGCGTGGCATACCGGAACATGAAACCAGGTACGCTTTGTTCCTGGCTTTCTTTGCCCAAGTGCTTACTTATGTGTAATGCCTGAGAAAGGCAAGCTTTGGTCATTTCTTACATTTCTGATAATAAAGAGGAGCTATTAATTGTGTCAGCATGTTGATGTTAGTGGTTGTCATTTTGTTTTTAAAGAAACCTGTGGTCCAAATAACACTCCAGGATATCCGTCGGATTTACAAAAGGAGACATGGCCTCATGCCTTTGGTGAGTGTAAATGATACTTCCATCCCATAACTGAGAGAGTTATTGTGAAAATGCGTTTGGCTCCAAGAGCAAGAAGGCTGGAGTGTCCTTGAACTTTGCACTCCTGTTTTCTCGGAGTGCAGGGACTGATACTAGAGTAACACAGGCAGAAGGAATCCAGCACTGCTCATCACCCCCTCGCTATAGCACAATCACAAATTAAAATAGGTTTTAGTTGATTGTAGAATATTCATAGTTAACTTAGATTAATTCAACCTTTAGCCTTGGTGATGGAGGAGAATGGATAAAATAACCCCTTAAATCATATAAGCAGCCCTTTCCCCAGTCCTCTGACTCCGCAGGTGATCATATTTATATTGGTCTTAAGTGCTTACTTTATAAATGAACCTCCACATAAGGTATAATTCCATGGTGTTTGAATTTGACATCAGTATACATTTATTTTTCTTCGTTGAGATTAACCAATAACAATGTTATTACCAAAGCACTGGGGCATTTTATGCATCTAATTAAGTTTCATATTTGTGCACTGTCACTGTTGGGCTGCCTATTTTTACTTAAAGGTGACTGTATGCTTCCAATGCTAATGGAGCACAGGGAAGCAGAAACTTTTTAAAAGTCTTGTTCGGGAAGTGAAATGCACTCAGGAAGAAATTAACACTGATTAAATGTCTTCTATATGCCAGCACTTTATTGTCATCATAACCTCTTTGGCTTATTTCTGCCCTTTCCTGGCCTTAGCAGCACAGTATTCACAAAAACTTGTGTTTTCCTAAAAGGTAATCAGGACTGGGGTCTTCATTATAAATTTATTAGGTGTACCTCATTATTTAATTCATTTGAAAAGTGAGCATTTATGTTTGAAGAAAGATCTGAAGACATGTATCAGCTAATTTCAACATAATAAGTTCTCAAAAGCTATCACCAAAAAGCTCAATTCCAAAGAAGACTTTTTAAAATTTGGCGAAGAGATGTGTCTTGTTTTAGGGGAACTTTAAAATACACTGTGTGAGTCAAATCCAGCTTGAAAGAATGAAGAAAAAATAGGCAAATCGGAAATACAAATGTTTAACTGAAAGGCTTTGGCAATTGTGTAGCTTATATTTGGGTTTCAACATGAATATAATGTATTTGATTTATTCTTTTCTTTCTGAACTTATAGGGCTTAGAAGTATTTTGCACAGAAGATGATCTATGTTCCGATATCTACTTAAAATTCTATGAACCTCAAGAGAGAGATGACCTCTATTATTATATTGCCACGTATCTAGGTTTGGTGCTTACTCTTCATTATTTTTGTTCTTGTTATTGCCACTCAATTCCTGAGTAACTGGGACAGGCTCTTTAAAACAAAAAAGGTAGTCTCTAGAAATAACCCTCAGTATCTTTTCATCAGTAGCTGTGGCTGCCAAAAGTTTAACAGTTAATTACAAGTGTGTTTTAAGAACTGTTGTTAAATATGATGGCAAATAAACAATATTTATACTAGGTTTCTAGTTTATACATACATTGCATTATCCCAAATGAAAACTGTTTAAACATGCCTTTGTGATCACTGGATGGCTGCAGACAAGTTCTTGCAGTCCTAGGCTTGCTTCTGTTAAGGTGCCTGCAAAAGAGATATCTAATCAGAACAGAGGCTTCCAAAGAGATCTGCTGGGTCAGCTAAATTACACACAAGCAGGTCAGCTCATAAAGTTATGGCAACTGTGTATTGGGATTATCATGATAGATTCTCTCCAGGGTTACAGGATGGTCACAGGGGCTTATGAGGAAGTTTTAAGAAAATGGAAAACTGCATGGATTAGAAAAAAGCCAAGAACATTATCTTCATTATTGTACACATGGTTATTAGCTACTCATTTCCCCTCAGCCTCCCCTGCCATACAAGAATAAAGAAAATTTTCTAAATCTGATTGTGGTGATGATTGTAGAACTCTTCTTGAAATGATTAAACTATTGAATTTCATGATATGTGAATTGTATGCCTATAAAACAAGAAAGAGGCCAAAAAAGTTGTGCCAAGGATCATTTTTTCTATCACAATAGACCTGTGCATTCTTCACGGGTAGCAGGCACTGTCCAGTGAGCATTTCAGTGAGAAATCTTACCCCATCCAACTTGCATTCCTGATTTTGCCCCATCAGACTTCTTTTGTTCCCCAAATTCAAACCCACTGCTGTTGAGCCAGTTCCAACTCAGAGCATTCCCCCTGGAAAGGAGAACTGCTCCATGGGGTTTCCAACGCTATCAATTCATATGTGGAAGCCGACTACTTCCTCTTCTGCAGAAAGAAATGGTGGGTTCAAACTGGTGCCCCTTTGGTCAGCAACCCAGTCTTAACCCACTATTCCACCAGGGCTCCCACTCTCAATGCAAAGAACATTTAAAAAGAACATTATTTGAGTATTTTAAGTTATCAAACCTGCCACGTTGAAGTTTAAATCAAAAAGTGCAGAATTCTTGGAAGGGTTAATTTATGGAAACGAAGATTCAATATTTAATATGACTTATCCAGTCATATGTTTGTGATGATTGATTGGAATCATCATCACAAAACCAAGAAGCAAAGCAAAAGGAATATGAGAGTATCGTATCCTGGTACTAGAAGTTCTTTTAATTCATAGTGTTTCTGCCGCCGCCTTTGGAAAATGTCGACCTCTATTAGAACAGCTGTATGTTTTAAGCATAAGCTTGTATTAAGCTGCCTAGCTAAATTAAAATATTAACAAAGTTGCTGGACGATTAGACTGATTTTTAAAAATGGATGTTGGAATTTTATTAATATAATCCTAACTTTTGTTTGCTCTTCAAGTCAACAGTGATACTATTTATGTGATACATTTTATATACAATGTATATTATCCTTTAGCAATGACATTTTCTCATAAGAAGGAATCGTTTTCTTTCAATAAAAATTCTCATTTTGTAGTTGAGCTAGATTTTTCACCTCTTAATTAGCTTTTTAGATTTACTTACATTACTGAAATTGGAGGAGTCCTGGTGGTATCGTGGCTGTGCATTAGGCTGCTAGCCACGAAATCCGATGGAGAAAGACGGGACTTTCTACTCCCATAAATAGTTACCGTCTCGGAAACTCCCAGAGACGGTTCCACCCTGTCCTGTAGGGTCACTATGAGTCAGAATCCATTTGATGGCAGTGAGTTAGGTTTGGGGGTGTTATCAGAATTAGGTTCTTATCTTTGCCAATAAAAAGTTTCACTGCAGAATATTGTAAGAGGCTCTTACAAGGAGGAAGTCGTATATAGTACCACAGATATATTGGCTTACTCATTCTGTGCATATATGCCTGCCTTTTTTAAAGGTTCCTATGGGTTAGACTCTTGGAACTTCTGTATGGACATGCTTTGTTCCCACTAGATGATGTCAGGTAGCAGGGGGTTCTGGGGAATGTAGTCCCTAGGACAAGGTACAGTCCACAAAACGATGCTGGTTCTGTATGAAATAGCTTAGTGATTGTTAAGAGAGAAGGCCTGTATAAGGAAGCCATTCTTGCCTCTTTCGCTAGCCCAGGCCTCCACTTTTGCTCCCACTTAAAGCAGGTTTACGTTGGGAACAGGTTTCCTCATCTCCTTCCTCCCCAGTTTATTTTCTTTTTCTAACTATAGCAAGATTACAACAAAAAACTCAACTTTTATGGTGAGCCTTCAAGTTTAAAGTTCCAAACCTTAGCCATAATCTAGCAAGTGTGCAATATAAAGCTGCTAGTTCTTTTTATGCTTATTCTTAAGATCGTTTATGCTTTTTTCCTGTGGTGCTTCAAGAATAGAACAGAGTGCAATATGCATTTTCATTTTTAAAGCATAGTAGCTGATTAAAGAAGAAATTTGATAAAAGTCAATATTAAATCAACAAATGTGTTGGAGAAGTTGCTTGCTGCAGCTAATAAAAGGTTAAAAACAAATTTTCTAAGCAAAAAGAAAATTTTTTTTAGGACAGTTGACTTCTTTTTAGCGTCTCTCTGAAAGGAGAGTTAATTTCAGTGTCCTGTTACACCACTCACTGCCATCGATGACTTCCCACTCGTAGCACCTCTATAGGACAGGGGATAACTGCCCTGTGGTTTCCGAGACCAGACCATGTGGGAGGAGAAAGCCTTATCCTTCTTCAGAGCAGCTGGTGGATTTGAACTGCTGACCTTGCGGTTAGTAGACCAACACATATCCACCATACCACCAAGGCTCCTGCCTTGCTGTATGTAATTCCATTTTTAGTGAGGTATTTCTGGGAATGGCCTTTATGAAGAAATGTAGAAATGTGTCCTTCCTGCTATTAACCATTTCTCATTTAACAGTTTCCTTTCTTTTTCTTATTTCTCACATGAATGAATAATATATAGTCAATGACAAATTCCACATCTAAAAGAAAACTAAATTATTGTTTTATTTTTATTTTAACCCACCCCCCACCCCCCCAAAAAAGCTTAGCTAACATAAACGTTTTCATAGATGGCCAGTTTCTTAAAGCCAGTAAAATTAAGGCACATTTGTAAGTCCTTTTTTTTAAAGATATATTGTTGACTATATGTAATATAGTAAGTATATTACCATGAAAATATTTATGTATTTTTCCCACACTATCATATTTGGGTAGGTTATATCATATTTTAGGGATTAGATAATAATTACAGATAATTTAATAATCTCCCCCATTGGGTCTTAGAGATGTTAATTCATGTTTAATGGAGTAGTTGCACTGCTTAAAAAACAAGATTTTAGCCTACTTTGCTTTTCTTAAAATGTATTTTTCAAAAGTCTATTGAATGGCTTATATCTGAAGCATCTAGATTTTACAGGTTAATTAAAAATTAGCAAACTATTTGAAAAATTAAGTGGTCAGCTTTCCGGCCTCCGTTTTCCTCTAGAACACCACGTAGCAGAGCACACTGCCGAGAGCTACATGTTGCAGTGGCAGCGAGGACACCTTTCTAACTACCAGTATCTGCTGCACCTCAACAACCTGGCCGACCGGAGTTGCAATGACCTTTCTCAGTATCCTGTGTTTCCATGGATAATAAACGACTATTCCAGTCCCGTACTAGGTAAAGACCATGAATGAATTCAAATATAGCTGAGTTTAAAGTGGTAATCCCTATTGGTTTTAAAGGAGAGAATCAATTATCTTTTGGAGTCATGATGGGATATGTGAAACCCATTTGAATTGTATTGCTCAAGATTGCCCATCTCCATTGTAAGATACTGGCTATTATGTGTTAATATAACAAAAAAGGAACTTTCTTACTTGTTTGGGGAAAGGCACAGCAAGTATGCACATCATACTGTCAGCAGTATTATCTGCAAATACCACCTTTTGAAACATACAGGTTTCTCACTTTGAAAATAGGACTTGGTATATATACCCTATTACTTTAAAGATTACATTAGAAAATATGGTTACCAAAAGTAACAACTGTTATAGAGCATTTGTAAAGTACTGAAATAATCACAAAGAAATAAAAATGAGTCATAATCACATTTCTGAGTGATAACTATTTTAACTTCTCTGTTTTAACAAGTATGTTATATTCTAATTTTCTTTTGTAGTCTTAACGTTATGTATAATTAACAATAGATGTACTTGAACAATTAGCTATATCAAATTCTTGTACTTGTAAGAGAAAGCAACCTTTCCAAAACTGTTTGTTTTTTTTTTTAACAATATTCAGGTATCTGAATTCTAACATTATGCCACTGTTTATATAATCCAACTTAGTAAATCTTGGTAGAAGATTTAAAAAATTTTTTTCCCACTGTTTTACTTGGTTTGTCTAAGCAGACTTTAAAATAATTAATAGGTGTTACTAAATTAGAATACTAAATACTGCATAATTGGGCTGCTGACGTAAAACTCAAAACATTCTAAGCAGAAGTTCCATTTAAGCAGCCAGTGGAAGTATGGTAATTCTTAGATACCTATCTCAAGTTTTATAAAGGTATTTATGTTATGGGAATAAGTAAGATAAACATTTGCATACGAATGAATTAGGGGGTAATGTTATCAAGCACAAGCTGGAATTATGTATTCCTTTACTTTTATAGATTTGTCAAATCCAAGAACCTTTCGGGATCTTAGTAAGCCGGTTGGGGCGCTCAATAAGGAAAGACTGGAGAGGCTTCTGGTATGTGGTACTCTTCGAGCCTGTTGGATTCCACCTGCTTTTTTGAATCATGTCGTGTATTATTCTAAAACAGAGGAGATTCATAGGAGTGACTAAAGAGCCCACAGAATAGTTTTCTCTGTGGTAATGAACTACCTGCAGATAAAGAATTTGACCTTTATCATTGGTTCCTAAGAGATTCCGCTTGGAGTTTCCTTAATAATTGAGGTGCCTTTGTAGACCACACCTGCAAATTTATTTTAAGGAGTAGGTGCTACTCGGGCCAGAAAAACTGCCAAGTAGCCTGATAAACCACCTAACCTCAGCAAGCATGGTTTAACTTACCACTTATGTGCGGTGAGGCCTCAGAGGTGACTGCAGTGAAGCCAGAAGTGCTGAACACAGAGGCTCCAGGAGCCTCTTTGTCAAAAGGAGGGTAATGCATCCTCTTTGGGATATGAAGGTTCTGCATTGAGGACTTTTAACCAACTTGCCCATGCATCTTTTCTTTATGATGGTCTTGATTTGCATCCCTGTGCTATAATAATAAGCAAGCATGTAACATACCTACAGTAACTTTTATACTGTACTTATTTCTGGTTATTTCTCTAAGTTGTTCCAGATAATTAGCAAACCCAAGGGAGTAGTGGCATCTAGTAAGTGAAAGTGCGAAGGCCCAGGGGAGGTCCCTGAACTTGTCAGCGTGCATCCTGAAAGAGCAGTATAAACCCAGTGGCACTGAGTCCACCGTGACCATATATTTTCTGAGGCTTCACGGCTATACATCTTTATGGGAGCAGATAGCCTTATCGGTCTTGTGAGGAGTGGCTAGGGGCTTTGAACCCCCAACCTTGCAGTTAGCAGCCTGAGAATTAGGCCACCAGGGATTCATGAAGATTAAGAATCTAAATACAAGCTACTGCATCCAATCACAGAGCAGGGTGAGAATCAATGTGTGTTTGATTAACGGAACTGAAAGGACAGTGGGTAGATTCTCCAAGACTGCCTTATTTTTCTACACACTGTTGCGACATTTATACTCCTGGGGACGTCAGCACATTTGTCTTGTTTTCATTTTTCCCCCATAGTATAATAGCCTTCCCGTCTGGGAGTATAATCTATATTTGACTGAGCCACAGGATTTACAGCCTGGGACATGGCTACCCATTCCCCTTCAGATAATATTAATGTTCTTAAAGGAAACATTTATCTAGCAGCACTCTCTTTAATCCATGAACTCATATACCTTTCTTATTTTTCTCATGGCCAATTCTCTTATCCTAAGTTCGAGTTAACAAAACATACACCACTAGATCACTCAGCCTATGTGTTCTAGAAATATGTTCACATGAGAAGTTAGGGCAATAATGATAATGATTAAAAGGGTTTTTTAAACTTAGTATCATCTTAATATGTGATCAAAACAAAATTCATGAAAAAAGCCCTCTCTCAGGGATTAGTAGAAAACCCTTGAAATTAACGGCCAACAAGTCAGAAGTAAGTGTCCCTTTGGGACTCTTGACTAGGTAGCTTTCATTGGCCTTTTTGGCAATCTGAAAGAAAGTGTGCTTTTACTTTGTGAGATCTGACCTATCTCTGGATGCCCAGAGGCAGAGAGAGTACCGACTGAGTACCGGCTGCATGAACAGCTGATATAGATCATTGAAATGTGGAGAAGTGGAGATTTGATTGATAATACATAATTATAAGATTATGTGATATGTAATACTGTATTTTCAGGAGTAAATTTACGTTGACTCAATAAATGTTCCTTCACCTTTGCATATAGCTGCTCACCATTTTTATTTGTTGCTTACAACCCAGGGAGTGACCTGTAAACAAGTTCACTGTCTTATTTTCATGGAAGTGCTTTGTGGTAAATTGAATTGATTCCAACTCATAGTGGACAGAGTAGAAATACTCCATAAGATTTTCAAAACTAAATCGTTACAGGAACAGACAGCCGCATTTTTTCCTTTTGAGCAGCTGGTGGCTTTAAACTGCTGACCTTGCAGCTCATAGTCTAATATTCAACCCACTGTACCAACAAGCTTCCTTAAATTACATAAGAACTACATAGGTCAATTCTGTTCACTCAGCCCCTATATTGTATGACTGAGGCAAGAAACTAGGATACTTGTTCTAGGGATACTGTGTTTATTCACAGATTTTTTTCCTTTAGTCTTCTCATTTGCCTATTAAGGAGAGAATATAAGGAGTATAGTATATCTATAGCATGATTTCTTTTAGACTTCTGTTACTTTAGCTAACACTGCGTTTTTCATTTATTATAGACACGCTACCAGGAAATGCCAGAGCCAAAATTCATGTATGGAAGTCACTACTCTTCTCCTGGCTATGTGTTGTTTTATCTTGTTAGGATTGGTAAGAATCTGTATCATCACCCCATTTAAATTTTATTCCAGTTAGGTTAAATGATTCTTTGATCTGATTTAACGGTGTTGATTTTGTTTCTCTAGCACCAGAGTATATGCTGTGTTTACAGAATGGAAGATTTGATAATGCAGATAGAATGTTCAACAGGTGTGTTATAAATATATCAGTTTTAATTTTAAGGTTTTTTCTAGTTATACAAGGGTAAACCAAAAAGTATTGGTACAAAATCATAGAAATCCTTATTAAACAAAATTATCAAGCTATGAAGCTATTATTTCTTGACATGCCTCCATCTCGCTCTGTCCACTTTCGAAGGTGTTGTTTTCATCTTTCTCACCCTCCCCAAAGACCCCTGGGCGGACTTAAACCGCACCCAATTGGCGGCTGGGCATCCTCATGAGACTCAACCATGTTCCTTTGAGTTTGGTTAATGAAAAGATGTCTGGGAGGCAAAAGCAGGGGTGGAGGGTGGTTGGGTGGGGTAAGAGCTCCACAAAAAAATTTGGGAAAGATCATCCTGGTTGCCCTCAAATAATTAGTAGGTTGCCCTCAATTTTCACTTAGACACTGTGATTACCCTGTGCTCCTCAAGAACATCTGTCGTCACTTTGGAGCCCCCCAAACCGGTCTCCATGACCTTCTGAACTGACCTCTCTGCCTTGAATTAAGCATGTGGTCTTCTCAACCTTCCTTAAGATGCTTGGTTCATCCAAAAATGTGGGTTTATGCGGACTGCATTCCCATAAGATTGTCACAAATCATCATTGATTTGGGAAGATATCCACTTGAGTTTTGGTAAAAATTTAATACTATCCCTGACCTCAAAATTGGGAACCACCTCCACCCTATGGTTACAAAGTATCTCTTTTTGGGAAGATATTATAAACTGTCTTTTGTAAATTAAGGCAAGTCGATTACTGGGAGCACAAATCTGCAGCCATCCACTGATCTCATACATGCTTAAACATGTATTGTTTGGAATAAACCTATGCATGTATGAACTAGAATTCTAGTAGCAGTTCTTTTTTTCCCTTTTTTTTATTATTATTAAATAATCATTTTATTAGGGGCTCATACAACTCATCACAATCCGTACATACATCATTTGTGTCCAGCACATTAGTAC
>NW_022103896.1:87354929-87360701 GCF_000313985.2 Echinops telfairi | reverse complement strand
TTTTGGTAGCTGGGCACCATCAGCTTTCTTCACCACACTTGCTTGTGCACCCATTGTCTTCAGTGACTTCAGGTGTTATATCTTTTGGTAGCCAAGCATCATCCACTTTCTTCACCACATTTTCTTGTGTACCCATTGTCTTCAGAGATCATTCCAGGCAGGTGAGCATCTCAGACTAGTAGCAGTACTTTTTAATCTTACCCTCATACATGTATAATTTGTGTGTCAAACATTAGATAAAATGAAAAAAATATAAAGTTTGTTTTTTTCAAAGTCACTATTGGATATATCTTATTTCCTTTCCAGGTATTTTTGTAGGTAAATGTGTGTTTCTAAATTGAGGACATGGGTTTTTGACACGTAGTTTTAAGTTTCATATTCCATAATATTACATCATAAATATCTCTCCCGTATTATATTCTTCAAAGCAGTGGGGTTTTTTCAAAAGTATCTTATCACATTCCAAGGCAGACCATAATGTATTTTAACTGATTTTCTCTTTGTTGGGCCTTTGTTGTTACGAACATCTTATTATTCTACCCGTGAGGGTACTTAAGTATTTTAATTCACATTATGGTTAGTAGTACACCAGACTACCAGGGCACAGAGCCTTGGAAACCTAAGAGGTTCTTTCTTTTGCCCCATAGAGTCACTGTGAGTTGGAAATCCACTTGATAGCGGTGTTACTGTCCTGCTACAGGGAGAGAATAGTCGCAGGTTGGCACTCAATGAGTTCTAGTACACCTGAAGGGTTAATGCTGAATGCTGGAATCATCCCCCTTGGCTCCTTGTCCTGGCTCTATTCACACGACCTATGCAGCCTGGGAGAAGTTGCTTAAATGTGTTGGACCCAGGGGTGTAAGTGGGATATGTAGCAATTAAATGCATTAATATAGGTAAAGTATAGAACAAAGAGTGCACAGGAAGCTGCTCCTGGTATTATTTGCACAGACTGAATTTTTTAATCAGTTGTTTGTTTTTCCTTTCATATTTAGTATTGCAGAAACTTGGAAAAACTGTTTGGATGGTGCCACAGATTTTAAAGAGGTATGTAATTAATAAAGCTATTGATTTACCAGATAGGCTTAGAATTGCCTTTTTTTTTTTTTTTTTTTTTAATGATTTTGCTCTTCTCTCTTCCTTTTTTTTTTTGGTCTGAAACTTTCAGTTGATTCCTGAATTTTATGGTGATGATACCAGCTTTTTAGTCAATAGCCTAAAATTGGATTTAGGAAAGAGGCAAGGAGGGAAAATGGTTGATGATGTGGATCTTCCTCCCTGGGCTTCAAGTAAGTATTGGAGACATTGAGGTATTTAAATTCTTTACTGAATAGTACAATTTGAGCATTAAAGTATTAATTATTTTTGTTGCTTGGGTTTTTTCCCCCTTATAACTCGCTCATTTTCTGAATGAGGTGAAATCAGTCCCAATTCAAATATTTCCATCTGTCTATAATATAAAAACATTCCTATGTATTTGGGAGATCTAATTTGTTGTGAAAATGGTCTGGCTACTTCCCTGCCGCCACTACCACCACCAAATAAAAGAAATACTTTATATGATAAGAGGAAAGTACCGTATTTAACCTATGTACTGTTGCCTATTCTAGAAGCTTTACCTAAATAGGCAGTGGCAAGAGAAGTAGACAAAACAGAATGGAGACTGACTTCGTGACTTGGTTTGGTCCGCTAGGCCCTGAGGACTTCCTCCAGAAGAACAGAGATGGCCTGGAAAGCAGCTACGTGTCAGAGCATCTTCATGAATGGATTGATCTTATATTTGGCTATAAGCAAAAAGGGAGTAATGCTGTCGAGGCGCAGAATGGTATGCAAACTCATTTACATTTTATTTGGTGTTTGGGAGAAACAAAAACATAGACAAGATGTTAGGTCCGAGTAGTTCAGCTTCTTTCTTTAGCAGAAGGAACGTTGATCAGAAAATAGTGTTTATGGCTCAGTGACAGTGGATGAGATACAGAGTCAAAGAGAGGAAACATGTTTACCTAAGATCACCTACTCACCGTGACTCCATCAGATTCTTCAGAGATTTTTCTAAGATAATTTTAGATGTGCTCTTCATCCCATTCAACATGATACTCCAGTGCCCTCAATTCCATCGAAAGGCCCGGAGTTTCTCTTCACTCAAGTCCCAGGTTCCCTGAAGACTTTTCTTCATATTCGGTTTTCACCTGCCTCTAATTTTTTGAGTATTGATAACAAGATGTGACCTGGAAATCCAGACTTGATTACTCCCATGGCTTTGCAGGGTAAAAACAAGATCAGTTCTGCTTCCCCTAAGGAGAAAGAATATTGACTGAGAAACAAACCAAGATAACTAGTTATTGAACCTATCCGAATTTTATGCAGTGAAAGATAATTCCAATAGCTACTGAGTTAGACATTAGTCTATTGTACAAAGCAAATGTCAGTCTCTTGGAGCACAAATTTATAGTTGTTAAGTTGTTTAACTTTTGAGGAGAGTGTATATTGCAATGAAATATAATCTTCAATAGTGTTCTATGCCTCTCTTTTCAGTGTTTCATCCTCTGACCTATGAAGGAGGCGTTGATTTGAACAGGTAACTAATAGGTCTATGAAGAGTTTCTACTTGACTTACAAAATACCTCTGAGTTATTTAATTGTACCAACCTGGCCGATTAACACGTGGGGCTAATTGAAAGGCGGAGGGATAAATGGGTGCTGAGCCTCGCCTTTCTAGTTCTCGAGTCTCTTGCTTTGTGATGGTGGCACCAGGATGCAGCTGCCTTAGCAGTTCCCTGCTTCAGCTTGCAAGATTGACTTCCTGCAAGACATCCTCAAGGAGAAGCTACATGGACCTATCCCGATGCAGCCCTGGTTGCTGGAGCAGCCATGTGGAGACCCCTGCTAGTGCTGAGATGCTTATTAGTCTGGGTACTTTAGAGAAACAAATCCACAGCAACTCATGTATAAGAGAGTTTTATGTAAAGAAAGTGCATCAAGAAAACATGCCAACCCAATGCTGCCCAAGCCCACAAGTCCAACATTAACCCATAAACCCAACACCAGTCCACAAAGTCCTCCACCTCACAAAACAGAGGCAATGATGCCGACGGCAGGAGGAAAGCTGAGTCAGTGAACGAATAAGCATCTCAGCACTAGCAGGGGTCTCCACACGGCTGCTCCAGCACCCAGGGCTGCATCGGGATAGGTCCATGTGTCTTGTAGGAAGTCAATCTTGCAAGCTGAAGCAGGGAACTGCTAAGGCAGCTGCACCCTGGTGCGACCATCACAAAGCAAGAGACCTGAGAACTAGAAAGGCGAGGCTCACCACCCATTTATCCCTCCGCCTTTCAATTAGCCCCACATGTGTTAATCGGCCAGGTTGGCACAATTAACTAACTCAACCTCTTTATCTAAATGATTACTGTAGTTATTTGAGAGTGTTAAAGATGAAAATGTTACAATGAATGATACCATGCTTTCATCATTATGTAAGTTATTGAACCTCAGAAAATTATCTAGAGGTCTTTGATGTGGTTCAGACAATCTTGGCATATAGTTGCTGTTTTTAATCAAGGGTCCTTTCTCATATTAGTATGTTGCTTAGTGGACATGTGTCTCAGGCACTTTCACCTGGAGGCTCACCACATGGTTTGTGTTCTGTCTGAAGCATTGAGGATCCTGACGAGAAAGTAGCTATGCTGACTCAAATACTGGAATTTGGGCAGACGCCAAAGCAGCTGTTTGTGACCCCACATCCTCGAAGGATCACTCCGAAGTTTAAAAGTTTGCCCCAAACGTCTAGTCATAATGCATCTGTGGAAGATTTCCCAGGTAAATGTAAAGAATGTAGATGTGAGTACTTTCTGTTTCTACTCTGTTATGAGGATAGTTCTGAGGATGAGACAAACCATGAGTTGGTGGGCTCCTTCAGGATCACTGCGTTTACTGTCTTATTGTAGTTCTCATGAAAACCGACTATTGACTTTCAAAGAAGACAAATGGCTTTTGTTTTCTAGTAATTTAGCTTGAGTGAGATAGGACATTTTCTTGATAAGTTCACTCCTTTCCTGTTGGTACTTCCCGGCCATGACTAGTTTGGGCCACTGCCTTCAATGTGCCACCCCAGGGTGGTGTTTCCCCATGCAGATCTTCAGTTCTAAGTGTACTGTCTCCTTTGGTTCCAGTTTCCTTATTTGAAATCATTAAGGGAGAGTATCTGCTGTGTGCTGAGCTCGCAATGGAACGCAACCCCATTCTCACACCTTGTCATACTCACCTTCATCCAATTATCCATGTTTCATAGTCTAAAAGACAGGTCAAACTTCAGGCTCCCAGGAGGCATTTGATACTGTATTATGGCAAAATAGTTGCAATTCATATTATTGCCACTTCTATCTGCTGTCTGTCTGTCGTGCTTTTGGATTCCTCAGACCCACACAGCTGAGAGCTCTCTACTTACTCCTAGTTGGCCAAAGAGCTGACTGCAGTCACATGATTCATAAGTAACTTGTCCTTTATAAGAAGGTACCCCATAAGGTTCAGTGATAAAGACCATAGGGCTACCTGGTTTTGCCATTCAAACTCATGCTGCTTGGTTACCATCCCTGTAAGCACTGTCACATAAGTGTTGTAAAGGGCAGTTGTCCCAGCCCTGCATGAAAACAGCATGAAAGCCAGCCCTCGAGCAGGAACCCACAGAGAAAACTCCAGGAGGCACACGAAGCAATTAACTTGACCTCTTTTTCTGCCTCTCAAAGCCCAAACAAAACTGCAGTGGTCTTGGGGAACTGCTTGATCTTTGCAAGGATTTCTGACAAGGAAGTGGTTGCTCAGTGTTATATTGCCTCAAGTCCTTAAGTGAAAACCTTGAAAATATTGATGAAATTTTAAAAGTTCATAGTATTTAAAGCTACTTTACTACTTTACACTACAGATTTTCTTGAGCATCTAGTGTTTATCTTGACTAACCTGGAGTTCTCTAACGTACATTTTTTGAAGGGTGGTTTTTGCTCACTGTTTGATTTTGATAGGAATCTTGGTGTATCAGATGCTCGTTGTTCCTTACTGTTAGGCCACTCACTTAGCAACTATTTTATGTAGTGTCTCCAGGCGAAGAGTCCTTTGAAGACTTGACGGAAGAAAGCAAAAGCCTTGCTTGGATGAACATTGCCAAGTTGCAGTTATACGAGCAGTATAAGATCCACAAAGAGTAAGTGCAGCATCCGGCCTTTTCTTGGAGCTTTGCAAAAGTGGCACCTTAGCTTAGAGCTAAACTTTTAAACACTGAGTTAAGGGGAAGCTCTCTGTAGAACCTTGACCTGTTCTGATCCATGGTCATAGAAACACAGTTAACATGTTCATGATATGTACACGGTGGGTGTGTGGGTCTCATTTAAATCAGTAGTGTCAGGTCAGAGTACGGCTTCCTGAAAAGACATAGGTGATCTCTTATTCACTCTAAGAATAAGCTCTCTTTTCTCAACTCCTATATATGGTAAGGAGAAAGGGACCTTCCATTCAAAGGAAGTGAAGATTGAATCGATAGAATATGCCGGAACCAGACACTTTATCATCATCGAACAGAAGCTAAAATACTAGGTGTCTTGGTTATCTAGTGCTGCTGTAACAGAAATACACAAGTGGGTGGCTTTAACAAACAGTCCATTTATTTTCTCCGAGTATGCTAGACTGTGTGGATTCTAAGGGAGGCCCCTCTTTCTTCACTCTGCTTTGGCAAAGGTGCTTGACGCTTCATTTTTGGTTCCTTGATTTCTTTTTTTTTTTTTT
>NW_022103896.1:87352068-87354021 GCF_000313985.2 Echinops telfairi | reverse complement strand
CATCATAGAATGCCAATTTAATAGAAGAAAGTATTCTTGCATTGAGGGAGTACTTGAGTGGAGGCCCAATGTCCTTCTACTACCTTAATACTAAACCTATAAATGTAGGCTCATAGATCTATTTCGATTTCTTGACTGTCTCCATGTGTGGTGGCATCGCTTGCCCTCCATCTGTGTTTCCTTTCTTCATGCCTAATCTGCTTTTTAATATCTGAAGCGTGATTGAGTTTAAGCCACAGCCTACCCTGATATGGCCCCAACAGCAAAACAAAGAGAGCTCTATTCCCAAATGGGATTATATACACAGGAACAGGGGTTAGTATTACAACACATATCTTTGTGGGGCACAGTTAGAACACTGGGTAACTGATGCTTAGATAAGAAGCAGTGAACTGATTGTAAAGAAAAATTTTAGTAATTTTGGTCACTAATAAAATATAATTGAGGAAGACTCTATTCCTTTTTTATCATCAAAATATAGGTTAAACATAGATTATGGAAATTTGGAAAATTAAAAGTGGGAATGTCTTTTTTAACCATTAGATTTTATCCAAAAACAGAAAAGTTCCCAAAGCGTGTATGCTGGGAGAAGTCCAACAGACAAGCTATGAAGACAAGAATGAAAGAAACTAGGGAAAGTTAGACCAGTGGCTACCTAAAGCATCTGTAATAATATATGGTGGATAGTAATTTATGAAACTCCTTGTTTTTATACAGTGCAGTGACTGGAATAGCAGTCTCTCGCAATGGCTCTTCAATATTTACCACATCCCAAGGTATGTTTTCTTTTCTGAAAAGTAGTTTTTCCAGAACCATAAAGTAGCCAGGTTTCCTAACACTTTATTAATGAATCTACTTATATGCGCTGCCTCCATATAACATAAATTTAGAGTAACTCATGTATATACTCATACGTAAGTTTCATTGTAGTTTGCCAAAGCAAAAATCAAATATCTCGATATTGCTGACAAGGCTTCCTGAAACATTAGCTATAGAGCAGAAAGAGCCTGTTTCCCATGCCTTCTGTGAAAGTGCGGTCAGTGCAGCAGACTGAGGCTGACAGGCAGAAAAACATAGACCAGGCCAGCAACAATTGGCAGGGGTCTGATGCCTTTAAGCAAGTACAAATGCAGAGTTCCTGTTAAATTTTCCAGGTTTGTTAGTGTGTGTGTGTGTGTGTGTGTGTGTGTGTGTATTTAAGTCTTTTATTGCAAACAGTAAAGGGTGCCCTCGGGGTAGAGGGCTCAAAAAAATTGTGTATCTCTTTCCCTGAAAGTGCCTGCCAAAAAGGAGAAGGTTTACATGCCAAAAAATCTAGGAGCATGTGTTAGTGTATATTTACATATATACATTGCCGATTTATTTGACAATCTAATCTACATATTTTTAATGTGGCTACATTAAAACAATAGTTAAAAATTCTTGAATATGATGGATGTGAATTGTAACTATGTTTTAATAGTACATTAGAATTTGACTGTCTTACCAAGGTCAAAGCATAAAGCATCTCTTGCTACATACACCATCGCTTTTCCAGTATCCCATGCAACTAATAAAGTTTTCGTTTCCCTTATACTCAAAGCACTGTGGGAAATACTTGATGGTGTGGAGATAAAGATAATACCGTAGCTTTCCTACTCGGCTTATAAAAAACTGATTTTGATGAAGTTAGCACCTACCATCAACTCCCAGGCAAATTAGCTACTCGTAAGGTTTTATTATCCCTAACACTTCTTATATTTTTATTCTGAAAACTACCAGAGATTCTTTTAAAACACAATTTTCCCAAAGCCTAGAAAATGATTCCATATTAATAAGCCAAAAAGAACTGAACATTCAGTATATGCACGAATGGATAAGATGAGGTTCCATAGATTATGCTTTTAATAGTAATACACAAGTCAGTTGCCTTACCAGTATTTACCTCTTGAATTTGCCATTATTAAAACAGGA
>NW_022103896.1:87319733-87351457 GCF_000313985.2 Echinops telfairi | reverse complement strand
TTTTCTCGTTTCAAAAAAGGTGAAATATTTATTGATGATAAACCTTGTTTTGGATGTTCATCAACTTCCCAAAAGGACGAAAATGTTGACAAAATATGTGCACTTGTGCTCAAAGACTGACAGTGCACCTTTGAAGAGATAAGGAAGTTATCTGGACTATCTTGGAGGTGGGTTTGCAAGAATTTTAACAGAAGATTTGAGAATGAGAAGGGTCACTGTAAAATTTGTGCCGTGGGTTCTGACTGTTCAGCACAAAGAGAGTCTAGTGGACACATGCCATGCTTTGAAAGAACAGCTCTAAAGTGACCCAGACTTTTTTCCGATGTCATTACTGGTGACGAGACATTGGGCTATTCTTATGGCCCTGAAAGCAAGCATCAATCAAGCTATTGGAAGGCACCATCTTCACCACGCCCAAAATAAGCTCGTCAAGTGAAATAAAATATCAAGATATTGCTCATTTTTTTGCTATCAGGGGGATAGGCCACTTGTAGTTTGTTCCACCAGGTCAGACTGTTAATCAAGCTTTCTATTTGTTGGTTCTCAAAAGATTGTGTTAACAGTGTGAAAAAAAAAGTGGCCTGATTTGTGGCAGATGAGGAACTGGTTTTGCCACCACAAGGATGCACCTACTGACTCAGCCATCTCAGTGTGCCAGCTTTTGCCAAAAAATAAAAATAAAACACCCCTGCATGCCTCTCTTACCTCACGTACCTTACTCACCTGACCTCACTCCATGCGACTTTTTTGTTTCCGCAAATGAAAAGGGATGTGAAAGTGATTTGACAACATAGAAGAGGTGAAGAAAAAAGTGAGGGAGGTGCTGTCAGCCATCCAAATGATGAGTTTGGAAAATGCTTCCAAGAGGAATCAGATTTGACAAATGTAGTAAATGTAATGAAGAGTATTATGAAGGTGATACAGTTTTGTAAAAATCTTTAAATACATAGCTTTGAAATTTTTTTCTGTTTTTTGGAGTACCCCCTCCTACATCTTGTGATAAGCTGCATTGTCTGGAGAAGCAAAACCAGTTGATCCCAACTTAGAGCAATCCTCTAGGACAGAGCACACTGCCACAGAGCTACCGAGCTTGTAATTGCTATAGAAGCAAACTGCCATGTCTTTGTTTCATGGAATGACTGGTGCATATGTACCACTGAGCTTTTGTTGAAAGCCAGGCACTTAACCACCAGGTGCCACCAGAGCTGCTTTTGCAGAAATAGGGAGACCCTTAATGAGATGGATTGACCCAAAACCCCAGTGAATGGCCACAACACACCAGTGACGATGAAGATGGCATAGAACTGGACAGTGTTTCATTCTGTGACTCAGAAGGTCACCATGAATTTGAGCTGACGTGACAGCAATAACATTGAGGAGGAGGATTTGGTTTGGTCTTTTTTTTAAATCATTTTACTGGCGGCTTTTACTAACCATAATATTATAACAATCCATACATCAGTTGTATCAAGCACCTTTGTGCATATGTTGCCATCATAATTTCCAAAGAGGGTTATTGGTCTTGAGAAAAATATGTTGACACACTTGTGCCCATTTCACAACCTCTGGTACTATGATCAGGAGGCCCCAAATTAATCAGCTCAACTAGACTTTGTGCCAGGCAATCAGATTTGCCTCATAGAAATAGCATTCTTAGGAATTAGAAGGCTTCTTCACCTTTAGTTTTCAAAGTAGTGTCAGAGAATGCCTTTATCTAGGTTTATATTTATAAATTCCAAAGATTTTGTGTGTGTTGATTTTGCTAAAATTAGCTTGATTAAATAGTACAAAACAGTAAAACTAACAAAAAACAAACAAAAAGTGCGTTGCCATTGACTCGATCGGATTTAAGACTGTAAATGTCTACGGGAGCAGACATTAAGTTTTTAACCCACGGAGTGGTTTAGTGGGTTTTGAACAGCCAACCTTGTGTTTCGCAGTTCAATGCTTGTCCCCTAGCATCATCAGGGTTTCTTAGTATAATAGTATTATACCACAATTTTTTTAAATTGCCAAAATATAAAAAGTTTTTTTAAGGTTATTATGGTTAACATTAATTTAACTTTATTAATATTTAACTTTTAGTTTATATGAATTGTTAGGCCTAACTATGCATTTAATCATGTTAAAATGTCGGCATTATACCATGTTTACACTAAGTTGTTGTTGGTTGAAGCCTGAAATCATCCAGCTATTTGACTGGCTCCAGGACTAATAGGAGAGCTGTTTGATTACTTGTTGTATCTGATGGTGAGGAAATTTTATATGCTTCCTTTCTCATTATTAAATTAGATTCCACCTTAAAGATGTTTTCTAAAGAATCCAAAATGTTACAGAGAAGTATATCATTTTCAAATATGGTGAGTTCATTTTAAATTTATCAACCTTTTTTGATATAAGTTCATCTAGCAATGTGTTTTGCACACAGACATACACATTTTATTTCTCCCAAACAATTTTGAGTTTATTTCTGTGAGTTAATTTCTACATATTATCTTCCTTTTTTAAACTTTCTTAAATTGTCTCTAAATTTAATAAGAATTTTTTTAGGTTGCCCTTTCCTTGTAAATACTTTCTATAAATACTGTAGATATTTTCCTTGTAGTTACTATAATGTAACATTTTTCAAAATTACATAGAGAGTTTTGCATGTGTTTCTTACATACCTAGTTTATAACTAAGGAGGATATTTGAATTCCTGAGGATCACTCCCAACAAGCAGCCCATCCCAGGGCAGTGAGGGCCATCCTGAGTCGCTGACAATGACTAGGCTAGATTTATTGGTACAAAATTTGACAAACTTTGACATTCTTTCCAATCTTTGAAAGGAAACTAAGCATGTAAATTGAGAAAACCTGGATAAATATGAGAAAGGCCAACATAAAGAGAATTTGAACTTATTTTTTTAGAAACTTATGAGATAGTTTTACTTTGTGTGTTAGGCCAGGTTGACCAGAGAAACAAATCCAGTAACACATTTATGTGTAAGAAAGAACTTTATATCAAGAAGTTACTACATATCAAGAAAACATCCCAGCCCAGTCCAATCAAGTCCATAAGCCCCTCTTCAGACTCACACAGCCACATGCAATGATGCAGAATGCAGGAATAGCACAAGCCAGTGGATGTCAAGTCTTGTGTATCCAATAGTGGTGACGGGGTTCTGGCAGCAATCAGGATCAGCCATCAGGAAGGAAAAGGGAGAGAGAGGAGGGAGGGATGGTTCCTAGAACCTCCTTATGAGAAGGCCATGCCCATAAGGAGGCACCAGCAGCTGTGACCTGATTGACAGGTTGAATAACAAACACCCCTTCACCTTTGTATATTATGTAACTGCCACACTTTGTTTAGACTTTACACTTGGAAATGACTAATGTTGAATTATTTGCATTTCAGGCTTTATCATCATGTTTGGTTTTACCAGGAGATGCCACTGTCATCAGTTCTTCATGGGATAATAACATGTATGTATCTGTGACGTGCTCCTTTGTCACATTCCACATGAGAGCCACTTTTGTTGATCCTTGATGCTAAAGGGCACAGTCTTCACTGCTGGAGATTGGTTTTTCTCTAAGGGAAACAAATATTAACTATAAGGAGCGTACTATTATATTGGAATTTAGTTATTTGAATCTAATTTCTCCAATTAGATTCAATTTTTTCCTTAAGTTTTAAAGTGAAAACAGATGGCTAGAATCTGGGAAGTTCTAGTTTTAAATTCAAATGTGAGTATTTGGCTTAAACACATGAATAAGTTATTTGTAATTCTAAAAGATCTTAATTACAGAACTAAAGTGTCATGTTTCTTAATCATGTCTTATAATTAAGCTTAACTCCTGTTTCAATAGTTCTTATTATTTTTTATCTTAGCTATTTTTATTCCATAGCATTTGGAAGACGCCAGGACACATTAGCGGGACATGATGATGCTGTTAGTAAAATCTGTTGGCATGACAACAGGCTATATTCTGCATCATGGGACTCGACAGTGAAGGTTTGTAAATAATTTGTAGCTTAGAAAGATTGCATGCATATTCATTCACCATTCTTTTGATATAGAACCTTTTCTTTGCATTTTTTGCAAAAGTTTCCTGCATAAATCACATCATATTCATCATCTTTGGTTTTCAACTTTTATTTATGTAAAAGAAAACAAAAATCTTAAATCCTTAGGATTCTTTCATTGGGCGCTTCCTGTCCTCTTGAGTGATTGCAGTTTCTTGGCCACTATGATTCTTGTCAGGTGCTGTCTTGTGGATTTCCACTTCCACCAACCCTGTGTATAAAGAATGAAAGCACAGCTGGTCTTGCGCCATTCTCACAGTTGTTATATTTGAGCCCAGAGTTGCAGCCACGGTGTCAGTCCATCTCCTTGAAGGTCCTGCTCTTTTTCACTGACCCTGTTACACAAAATAGGGCGTCCTTCTGCAGGGCCTGCTCTCTCCCAGGAGCTCTGGTGGCACAGTGAGTTACAACTTGAGGGCTCACCACAAGATTGGTGGTTCAAACCCACCAGTTGCCTTGTGGGAGAATGTGAAGATTTCTGCCCCTGTAAAGATTTACAGCCTAGGAAAACCACAGGAGCAATTCTACTCTGGCTTATAAGGTCCTATGACTCAATGGCGTTGTTTGTTTGGTCTCTCCTGATAACATATTCAAAATATGTGAGACAAAGTCTCACGTAAATTTATTTTATTTTTTCTATGACTTACCATGTCAAGTCTTCTTAAGCTACTTTTATTTCCTTGGTTCACACAATGAATCACATAATTACAAGAGCACATGAAACTGACTTAAACAGATTTGGGTACAAGCAATTAACCTAGGCTAGTGGGTGTAAAAGTCCAAGTACTATGGAGAAGGTGCTAAGCACATTGCTCAATTTAATTTGGTGGGCAAGTATGCTATATGGAGTTATAATAGGGTCTTTTTTATACAAATCAAATACTTTTATGGTAATGTATGAAAATGACCTCTGCAATGTGCCCCACCCTAGGTGTGGTCTGGCATCCCTGCAGAGGTGCCAGGCACCAGAAGGCACCACTTTGACTTGCTTGCTGAGCTGGAGCATGATGTCAGTGTAAGTATGCACACGTTCCACCTGATGGACGAAGCTAGGAAGTCCTGGTGGGGAGGATGGTATCTCTTGGTTTTGTGTGTGTATATGGTATATACTTGTGTATAAGCCGAGTTTTTCAGCACATTTTTAATGCAGTTTTTTGTGGTAAAACTGGGTGCCTCAGCTGATATCTGGGTTGGCTTATACTCAAGTATATGTTAGGTCTTCTTTTTATCTTTGTTTTGATATTTGGAGATCAGTTAAATCTCAGTCCTTTTCTTTGGCTCCTTGGATTTCTAAGTCTATATTGTTTTTCTTTCCTTCTATTTGTATCTTTGTACATTTCCATGATAATTTACTCTCATCCAACTTGACTTCTAAAATATCAGTTTCTAAGCATGGCAGAGAGAAGTTCTGATAATGCAGTTATTTAAACATTGGGTTGCTAGCCACAAGGTTGGTGGTTCAACCCACCAGCAGCTCCATGGGAAAAATATGGACTGCCTGTGTCTGTTCCTATAAATATTTACAGTCCAGGAACCCTAAGGGGCAATGCTACTGTCTTATAGATCGATGGCATTGAATATCACTGCCATTGTGTCAATTTTGACTCATGGTGACCCTGTAGGGCATCGTGGAACTGACCCTGTGGGCTTCCGAGACTAACTCTTTACAAGAGTAGAAAGCATCATCTTTCTCCCACAGAACAGTTGGTGTTTTTGAACTGCTGACCAAGAGTTTTACAAGTGACCATAATCATTACGCCACCAGTAACACTGAATATTTGGATACCCTAAAACTATTGAGGGTACTGTGTTCGTCTGGGTTGACTAAAGAAATAAATTCATATACACTCATCTGTGCTTAAGAAAGCACTTTACAGTGAACCCTCATTTATCGCAGTTAATCGGTTCTAGACCCTACCGTGATAAATGAAATTCCGCGAAGTAGGATTCCTTATTTGTAAATCAAATATTTTCGTAGTTAGAGCATATAGGACATGAAAAAACATCCTTTAGTCACCATTACACTCGTATTACCCAATTTATTAAACGAAAAAGGGAAAATACAGTAAAACATTTTGGACATTACAATTATCATTTATTATTTATTATATTATTTATGGCATCTAGTTTACAGTATTACATATTTCACATACAGTATTATTATACATAGTTCTTACAAATACTGTAATCAGTAGCCTATGAAATGACTTAAGGGATGTACTCTACAGGTGGGTCGCCGTCTTTTGCCTCTGAAAGAGCGGGTGTAGGCAGTGGGTGCTGTTACGCAAAAACCGCGATAGAGTGAAGCCGCGGAAGTCGAAGCGCGAAGTGGCAAGGATTCACTGTATATAAAAAAAGCCATTGTGTATTGAGAGAACATCCCAACCCAGTCCAGATCGAGTTCCTAGGTCCGATACTAGTCCATAAGTTCCTCTTTAGACTCACACAGCACATGCAATGATGCCAAACGCAGGAAGATCATAGGCCAGTGGGTAGAAGGCCTTGTGGATCTAGTGGCCGTGGAAGCATCTCAGCACTGGCCCGGGTCTTCTCCAGCTCTCTGAGTGTCTCAACAGCAGGAAAGGGAAGGCAGAGAGCGTGAGTCTGGCCTCCGATGAGCTATTTATCTCTGTCGCACCTCCAAATGAGGACAAGCTGCGACCTGATTGACAGTCTAGACACCACCTCTTTGCTCAAGTTGACAGGAGATTATGTAACTGTCACAGGCACCCAGGTGTGATTCACCATCTTTCATGTTCTCTGAAGTGGAAGATAGAAGGGACAGTTTTTCTCTATTGATATACGAAGACACCGATGCCCCAGCTAGTGGGTTCCGGAATGTGCAGCCTGAGATGGCCGTCTTCGTTTTCACCGGCTCACATTCCTATATCTTAGGTTGTATTTTTGCTGAAGGTTTTTATACCAAAGTCTTGAATTGATGTCTAATCTCTATAGCCTACAGACTAACCAAGGTTAAGAGATACAAGGGGCCTTCAAAACGTGCGTGGAAATTTTTCATTTATCTTCTAATTCCATTTTCTATGATGTTTTTGAGGCCTCCTTTTTAAAACTTTTTTTTTTTGCTTCCCCAATCCCAGATAATCATTAACAATTCATTGCTGTGCTTCAAAGAGTATGACACTAAGAAAATGACATTCATTTTTGTGAGCCCAGGCTATCTGAAGACAATATTTACTTCAGCAATATTTAATTTTCATTTATACTTCTATTTGGCACCAAGAACCTAATATTTTAAATCATCATTCAGTAGGATAATGGTGAAATGATCTGTGTTAACTGCCTGTATGATGGACAACAGACTTTAATGAATGTATATCACTATTTGAATTACATACATGAATCAGCCACATAATGAATGAATGTAATTCTAAACGGAACATTTTATGAGTGTATTTTCTTTCTTAGGTAGATACAATCAGTTTAAATGCTACAAGCACACTCTTGGTTTCTGGTACCAAAGAAGGCACTGTAAGTATTTGGGACCTTACTACTGCCACCATGTTGCATCAGATACCATGCCACTCAGGGACTGTGTGTGATGCTGCTTTTAGCCCAGGTATGTCATGACTTTTTTTTTTATCATTTTATTGGGGGCTCTTCCAGTTCTTGTCACAATCCATACATTCATCCATTGTGTATTAGTTTTTTAAATACAGATAATACTGGGTGAGTTGGAAATGTCATTTTAAAATTAAAAAAAAATTTTTAGAAAAGTATTTTGCTGATGACATTTTTTCAATAGGTAAAGGTGCTTCATGCATTATACTGGTGACATTGTACCTACTAGAAATGCAATAGTGGGTATTATTCTTAATCCCCTAACTCACTGAAGTTAATTTTTAAGATATAACTGAATGCATGTAGGAGCCCTGGTGGCATAGTGGGTTGCATAGGCTGCTAAACTGCAAGGTCAGCAGCTCAAAGCTACCAGAGGCTCCATGGGAAAAGATGGTCTTCAAAGATCTGTCGTCTCAAACTCGCATGGGGCAGTCTTACCTGTAGGTCAGAATGAATTGGAATTGACTCCTTGGGAGTGAGTTTGGGGTTTTGTTTTGTTTTTATTGAATGGATAGCCTTTAAAGTGCCATCCAGCACCCTAGGAACAGCAAAGCATATCAAGCCAAGGAGCTCAAGGACAATGAAATCCGAGATTAGGCCATTGTGGTTGAAATAAAATCTCAGAATAACTATTTTTCAATATCATGTTTTCCATGTCAGATAGCCGCCACGTCCTCAGCACAGGAGGAGACGGCTGTTTGAATGTCATAGATGTACAGACTGGAATGCTCATCTCATCTCTGGCTTCTGAGGGGCCACAGAGGTATAGTCCCTGCATTCTAGTGTTGAAGCCATTTACAAACAGGACTGTGAACATTTCATGCTGAAAGGACTATTTCTAAATCGTTCTTACAGGTGTTTTATCTGGGATGGAAATTCAGTTTTATCTGGAAGTCAGTCTGGTGAACTGCTCGTTTGGGATCTCCTTGCAGCAAAAATCAGCGAGAGAATTCAGGGCCACACAGGTACCCATCCTCTTCCATCAGGGAACACAATGATCTTCTCAGACACATGTCTGCATGCAGTCACTGCTGGTGTCTACAGCACAGATCTGTCAGGACTTAGGTCAATTTTCATGTGGACAGATACATTAACATAAAAATGGGAAATTAGAAACTAAAGTAAAAGTTGTAATATTTAATTTTTTAAAAGATAGTACACATACAGGGTAAAAGCAGAAATAAATAAAACTTAATCAACCCATCAGTTTCTTTCCAATCCAACCCCTATTTCCTGTTCTTATTCCAGGATAGCTAGTGATGTGAGCATTTCTTCATGTGTTTATCATCCATTCGATGCCTTCTCTGGTAAAATCTGTGGTCATGTCTTTTGCTCCTTTTTATTGGATTCTTTTATTATTGAGGTGTAGCATGGTTCTGTAGCGTTTCATGATTATTCCCTTGTCTGTTGCGTTGCTAAAGATTTTTTACCAATCATTGGATTCTTGTTTTACTCTTTTGGATTCTTTTGATATGCATAATTGATGCATTTGAATTGTGCTGGTGCAGAATATTGAAAGTACCAAATAGTTATTAGTTTTGCCATTTCTTTAAAGAATGATGTCATTTGGATCAGAATCGTATTGTTTGTAGATTGCTTTCATTAGTATTAATATGTCCACAATTTTGTCTTCCTATCCATGAAAACTGGTAGTCTTCCATTTGTGTTCGTCTCTTTAATTTCTTGTAACTGTGTTCTGTAGTTTTCTTTATACAGGTCTTTTGTTTCTTTGTTTTGATTTATTCCTAAATATTTTACCTTTTGTGTGGCTATTGTAAATCATATTGTTTTCTTCATGTATTTTTTAAGAGCCTTCCTACTTGGCGTACAAGAATCCAATTGGCTTCTGCTTGTTAATCTTGTATCCTGCTGCTTTATGAAATCCCTTAAACATTTCAAACCACTTTTCTGGGGTCCTTGCTACATAAAATCTGTTGTTTGCAAATAGCAAGTTCACTCTTTGCCCAATTGTATTCCCTTGATTTCTTTCTGTTGTCTAATGATTCTGGCTAAGATTTCTAGCATGATGTTGATAAGAGTGATGATAAGGGCTTCCTTGTCTAGTTCCCATCTTCAGGGGAAATGTTTTCAGTTTTTCCCTGTTGAGTGTGATGTTGCTTGTTGATTTTTCTTACATGCATTTATTTTGTTGAGGAATTTACCTTCTGTTCCTTTATTTTTTTTTATCAGAAATGGATGTTGGATATTGTTGAATACCTTTTCTACATTTATTGATATAACTATGTGGGTCTCATTCTCTGTCTTGTTTATATGGTAGATTACATTGTTTTTTTTAATGTTGGACCACCCTTGCATTCCTAGTTTGAATCCCACTTCATCAAGGTGAATTGGTTTTTTGGTATATGTTGGACTCTATTGGCCAAATGTGTATGAACAATTTTTACATCTATGTTCATGAGGGATCTTGGTGTGTAGTTTTCAGTCTTTGTGAGGTCATTGCCTTGTTTTGGTATCCGGGTTATGATAACTTACAGAATGAATTGGGAAGTTTGCTGTGTTTCTATATTCTGGCATACCTTGGGCTGAATTGATGACAGTTCTTCAATGGACGTTTGGTAAACTTGCCCTGTAAAGCCATCTGGTCCTGGGCGTTTACTGGTTGGAAATTTCAGGATGACTCTGTTCTTTTGTTATGAGTCTTGTTGAGGTTTTCTACTTGCATCTGAGTTCATTTGTGTAGAGGTGTATCTATCAGTATTTGTCCATTTGTTCTAGGTCATAAATAAACTTGTTGGAGTACAGCTTGTCTTAGTAGTTGTTATGATTTATTTCAATTGAATTTATTGTGATGTCCTTTTCATCTCTAATTCTAGATATTTGCATCTTCTTTTTTACCCTTTGTTAATTTTGCCAGGTTTGTCAATTTTACTGACCTTTTCAAGAAAGCAACTTCTTGTTCTTTTTATTTCATTTGTTTATTTCTACTTGAATCTTGGTGATTTCTTAAGTTGGTGGAAGGTTCATGTTGTTGCCTTTGTTCTAGGTGGTGGTGGTGTTAAGGTGTTGATTTAGACTTTCTCTTTTTTCATATGTGCACAGTAAATTGCCTCTGTTAACTGCTTTAACTGTGTCCCAAAGGTTTTGTTTGATATGTTGGGTTCTTGTTTTCCTGTGCTTAATTTCATCCCTTATTTGGTCATTTACCCAATCAATATTAAGTAGTGTGTTGTCCGGTCTCCATGTGTTCTTGTTCATATTGGTTCATATTAGAGTATTGTGATCTGAGAATTTTCACAATTGAATATTAGTATCTCAATGTATTTTGTTAAGGCTTGCTTTGTGGCCTAGTATGTGGTCATTTTTAAAGTATGTCCTATGTGCCCGGAAGACCTGTGTTGTCAGAGTGCTCTGCATGTAAGTAGGAGGTAGAGCTGTTTGATTGTATGATATAGCTCATCTTGTTAATGAATTTCTCACCTGATGTTCTTCGTGGAGAGTCATCTATTGAAATGTACTATTATTGTTGTTGATTTCTCCAACACTGTCTGAGGATTTGGTGATGTAGTTTGAAGGTCTTTCATTGGGTTTTCTGTTCCCAGTGTATTGGTCCTGTAACTGACATGTAGTGGCCAGTCTTGTCTCTCATATTATTTGCCTTGAAGCCTATTTTGTCAGAGATTAATTTTGCCATTCCTGCCTTTTAACAGTAGCCATTGGCTTGGTAATTTTTTCCTCCATCCTTTGGTTTTTTTAGTTTACTTTTCACCCCAGTTTTTTTCTTATTCTTTTTAGTTTATTTCTATCTTTAAGCTTAAATTGTGTCCTTTAGGCAGCCTAGAGATAGGTCCTGGCTTCTAATCCAGTGTGTCTTGATTGGTGCATTTAGTCCATTAATACTCGGTGCTATTGTTATTAGTGGGGCTGCTGCTCTCATTTTTCTGTTTGGTTTCTTTTCTGTGTGTGGTGTATGTGCTTGCTTATTGCTCTTTGCTCCTCCACTACTTGTGTGCTGTTTGGAGTGCTATTTTCATTGTGTTGCTTTCTGAGTGTTATTGCCCTGTGTGATGCTCTCAGGTTTATCCACTTGTTGTTGTACTGTCCACAGTGATCCAGTTAATATTTTTTATAATGTTGGTCTTATTTTACCAATTTCTTCAGATTTTCCTTATTTGGAAATACCTTTATTTCTGTCTCGTATTAAGGGATACTTTTGCTGCATATAGTATTCTTAGCCACTACTTGTCTGTCAAGTTTGTTGTACTGTGGTGGCCTGTGTGTTTTTGTGATGCTGAAGGCTATGTGACTGGTATTTCAAATAGCTTAAAGTGAGGACTTGAAGCACTTGCAGATGAAGATCAATCATTGTAGCCTTCAATATCAATTACAACTCATTGTAAAAAAAAAAACAAAAATTCTCACAAATGGACCAAGAGATAATAACATCACGATAAAGATTGAAGGTGTCAAGTATTTCATCTTGCCTGGATCCACAATCAGTGTTCATGGAAACAGGAGTCGAGAGAGCAAGGGAGGCATTGCATGGGTAAATCTGCTGTATAAGACCTTTTCAAGCTGCTGAAAAGCAAGGATGTTAACTTTGAGGATTAAAGTGCACCTGACTCAAGCCATGTTATTTTCAGTTGCCTAAAGGCATGTGAAAGTTAGACACTGATTAAGGAAGACCAAAGAAAATCGATGCATTTGAACTACTGTGTTGGCCAAGAATATTTAAAGTACCAAGGATTTCAAAAGAACAAATTTTTCTTGTTAGATGGCATTGCCAGAATGCTCCTTAGGGGCAAGGATGGCAAGACTGCATCTCATGTATTTTGGGCAAGTTAAGAGGAGCGACCAGTCCCTGGAGAAGGACATCATGCGTAGTAAAACAGAAGGGAACAACAGTGGAGGAAAGCCCCTGCAAGATGGACTGGCACAGTGGCTCTAACCATGGGCTCAAACATAAAAACAATTGTCAGGCTAGTGCAGGACCAGATGGTGTTTCATTCTGTTGTGTTCAGGTCACTAAGTTTGAATCTGCTCAGTGGTAACCAACAATAGCAATCTTGGTTGGTAGTATTTTTCCTTCAAAGTTTGTTTTATTTTGCATATTTTGCTCCATTGCCTTGTCTGAAGTTTCTGCTAAAAAGTCTGAGCTTACTTTATTGGTTTTCCTTGGTAGGTGACTGTTCTTTTACTCGAGCTGCCATCGGGATTCTCTCCTTTGCCTTGAAGGTGCAATTTGACTACAATATTTCTCCGTGGGTTTCTTCTGAGGTCTACCTATTGTGGGTTCTCTCCGCTTCTGGCACAGTATTTTCTCCTCTGGGATGTTGGAGAAATATTCTCATAGTCTTTTTTCTGTAGATTTTTTGGTTTCTTGTTGCTCCAGGATTCCAAATAAATAAAGCCTTTCTCTCGCGATAGTGCCCCATGTCATTCTCAGGCTTTCTTCTGATTCTTTCGCCTTTTGGTTGATTGTTTCTCTCGTTGGCTGTATTCAGAGTGGTTGTGTTTGAGTTCATTGATTGGATCTCCCTTCATTTGCATTCTATTTCTCAAATCTTATACCATGTTGTCTCATTTATCTTCTGGGATTCCTTGTGTGAAGGTTTTAGTTTTTAATGTCTTCTGTTGTTTTCATGAGTGTTCCCGGTATGTCTTAAGGTTCTTATATACTATTTGGTTGAATTTTATTTCCAGTTGCAGGGCATCTTTTTTGTTTCCCAATTGGGGTTAGGTGTTTTTTGTTTTTCATTTGTAAGCAGGAAATCATATGGAGGTGTTAAGAAAAAGGGAGATGCATAAGTGGGAGAGTTGCAGGGAAGAGAGGGCCCTGTAAGCTGTAAGTACTGGAGGTCCTTCTGGAGGAGACCTCAACTAGGAGGTGTAGGGGTAGGGGAGGGGAGTGGAAGCCGATAACCAACCCAGAAGGGGGTGGGGGTGGTGTGTGTGTGTTGTGTGTGTCTGAAATAGGGAGGAGACAGGAGGGAAAAGGAAGAGTGGAGTCGGAGAAAGACCAGGGGAGAGGAAAACGGGCAGAGCGACAGAAGGGGCTGGGTTGGAGTGCCTAAGGAGTTGTGTTGCTATGCTAGTATGAAAATGGGTGGGTCTGTACCCTTAGGGTCCAAGGTTTGACTGTCTCAGTATGCTGCTTATTTGCCAGAGGACGGGGGCTGCTCAGAGAGGATGTGACAGTTCAAGAGAGAATACAGGCTGGATTAAAGTAAAAGGAGAATGTGGCACTTGAGAAGTAAAAAATACACGCTGTTTCGGTGTGGATTGCTGCTGCTTGTGCTCGGATGGTTTATCAGGTTGTCTGGGTAGGACAGTATAGGCAGGTGTGGTGAAGGGGAGAGGGGCACTGAGGTAAAGAAGGTTAAGGAAACCTAAAATAATGGACAAAAAATGTTTGCTTGGGTTGTGAGGAAGTCTGCACAGGGCTCCCAGTGACTGGGGGAGTGAAGGGTTTGGCTGGGTGGGGAGGGACAGGTTTTAAGACTGGTCTGATTTTGTTGGGAGAGGGATGTGCTCTGAAGTAACTTGGACCTCTTTTGAGTGTAAGAAGGCAGTATTCCGGAATTTTAACTTGAAAGAAAGGAGTCTGGCTGGGTGGGTATGGTTTGCCTGTGCTGGGGAGGCTGCAGGGAGGTGGGATCCTGTAAAGAAAGGATTTTGGAATTAAAAAGGGATATAGATTAATTCATAGTGAAATAAGAGTGCAAAGCCCTAGAAACAAAACATAAGCCTATTTTGAGTCGGTATGGCTACTTCCTTGGTGGGACCAGCACTTGAAGATTCACCTGTCAAGTGTGGCCAGGAGGTGTGGGGAGGCAGTAAAGGAAGACTAAGAAAAGTTGACGAAACGCCAACAGTCGTTTCTTGGGTTATGAGAAATCCCGCGCCAGGTTGCCTGCATGGTCTTTCCTCCGTGTAGGGCTCCAGAGACCAGTGAGGTGAGGGGCATGGTTATGTGCTTTAGGGTGGGGGTTAGGTCATCCCACAATCATGGAGGGAAGTCAGAAAAACAATGTGACCCTGATCTCCTTATTTTTTAAGAGACAAAAAAACTTGGTGCACTTATCTTTCAAGCTGACTCTGGTTTCAAGAAGCAAGAGCCTGGTGAGACCTCTCTGGGACTCGCGGCAGAGGAGTTACTCCCATGCTTGCTACCAGGGCCATGCTCCTTTCTAGAAGAGATTCTAGTATCTACTTTTACCTACTGACGTCCCACTGTGCACAGTGATTTCTTTCCAACCTGAATGCTCTGCTTTCGATTGTGTATACATATATGAAATTTTTAAAAAATCATCTGTATCATCTTTCAAAGTAATTAGATTCATTCCCCCAGCCAGGTCCTAACTATTCTGCATCCGTATTTCCCAGTTGTTGTAACAGCTAAGTGGTTTCTTATTCCACTTTGTGGACTCATTTCAATTTTTATGTAAATTAATTGCAATTAAGTTTGTCTTTGGGGCTTTCTTGTCAACTCACCACTGAACCAAAACATCTTTCTCTTAGGTCCTGTGACCTGTATATGGATGAACGAACAGTGCAGCAGCCTCATCACAGGAGGGGATGACAGACAAATTATGTTCTGGAAATTGCAGTATTAAGTGCCTTGTTAGCTCCTGGATATACAGAATTATATTTAGTGTGCTTTTAAATCGACTGGTGGATGTGTAATGATAGCACTTGGAAGTTTCGCCACATGTAAAATGTGTGGTTTTAAACTTTCTAAATTCTGACTTCCTTGAAAGGCATTAGCTGCCATCTTCTAAGACAGATAAAAGCGCGGCAATATTTGGAAGAAAATGTTACCTTATCTGTACAGTAGGGAATCATCCTACTAGGATACTCATCAGAAACAGCTTTGGGGACAGGAGCTAGAAGAGACTGAACGGGGACTGGGAAACGTACCACAAGGCATGCACAGCTACAGTTTTCCAAGAAACCACAACACTCTCTGCTACTTGAGTCTCCTGTCTCCCGTCGACAATTGCTAGCCAATTGTAATTCATTTTCTTCACTGCTTGGCTGGTTACTATCTAACCTGCTGTACCCAGATTCTAAGAAGCTGGGGAAGGATTAGCAGTTCTTTCAATGTGCATTGGAATGGTTTCTATTTCATTATGGCTATTAAATGCTCATCTTTTCTACAATAAAATTATTTTTATGTAATGAAAGCATTTTTCATTGTCTTATGTAAATGACTCACTGCAAAGAAAAGTAGCCTGAAAGAACCCCCGGTACTGATCTGCTCTAGAAGACCAAGCTCACGGAGTACAGCCCTTGTACCTCTAGAACCCTCTTCTGACTCAGAATTGGAAATGTGTTTTGCTTTTTAAATTTCAAACGAGGTTAGCTATAAGGCAATAGTTCTGATTACCTCAGATAATCAACTTCTGAAACGCAAAATATTTTTATACTCGTTGAAAACACTGTACGATACAGCACAGTAATTTCCAGTGTTAGTTTTAAATGCCATGAAACATGACACAGTTGCCTCACTGCACTCCTGCTGCTTGGCTCGCAGGGTCCTTCGCCAGCTCGACTGGTCCTTTAATCCCATAGGCTGGAGGTCCAAGTTTGCAGCCCCCTTCCAGATACAGGTACCACCAACACCAGGCTTTCCTCGGTAATTCTTACTGCCACCTGCTTTGGCAGATAAGTATAGTAACAAGGTAAATGTCACATTCCCTATTTCTAAAATCATGTACAAACTGGGTAGAAGACACTGACAGTTTCCCAATGAGAGACATTAAGAGTTTGAAACTTTGATACATATTTAATTAAAATAGAATAAGCATAAAACAAAAAGTATCAAGATAGTGTTAGTGCCTTTTTGTTGGCAGAGAAGAGTCAACAAATGACCAAGAAGACATTTGAAGATAATTTCAAAGTAGCTTGGTTATATAATGCCATAATTAGTTATTATCTCACTTAATCTACAAATGAAATGCAGGCGTAAAAAGTTCATCCTGTTTAGTATAAGAATTTTTACATTAAATATATAGCAATCCATTTTTCCAGAAAAGTGATAGCCGTAAATATAGAAAGACGATTTCCATTATGCAATTTTACTAGAAAAATCTCAAATACAACTAAATAGCTATGCAATAGCTCATAAGTACCATTAAATTGTTCTAAGTTAGTATACATTTCTGCTTAATATGGAACTACATCTTGGATTTTCAAAAGGCAGCAATAATTGTATTTTGGCTTCTATTGATGCTTAACACAGTTAAGCAGACAGTTCAAGCATATTAAGTGAAGGTGGTTAAAACTAAATGATAATCACAATCTCTTGGGTTTACATATGCTAATGCTTACATGGAATAAAATGAATGTCACTTAATTGGTGTTTATACACACACAACTAAAAATCAAAGGTAACCATTCTAATTGTAATCAAGCAACACATTAAAATACAAATATACCATAGAAATGAAGTAGTATGATCAGTTCTCCGATCTTGAAGAAAAGTGGCTAACAAAGCTAAGCCTGCAGCAGTTACCTTAATCATAATGGCTTACAGAAGCATCACGTTTCCAGTAGAGAAACGAATTTATGCAAGTCAGTACGTCTTCTGAAAGTTTCACATCTGTAAAACCAGGATAAGGCTACAACTATCTTGAAGTGTGAACAAGATACAGGTTAAGAGGGTAAATTTCCCAGCCATATATAAGGGAGAAAGGCAGGTCCTCATGCAGCATTTGCTTGGCTCCTGGAAAGCTGCTTGTGCATAATACAGAGTCGTCAGAGAAGTGAACTGGAGAAGTTGAGGTACATTTTCATTATGACTTGACTTTTACACTTCAGGAATGGAATGATCCATCAGGCTTTTCATGATGCTCGGTGCCATCCTGTAAGAGTTGAATCACTTTCATTACCTACTGAGGCCTTTTTTTTCTTTAAAACGTTGTATTAGACCAAGAAAATGTTAATTTAAACTAATACCTGTTAGCAGCAAGGGAGATTGGTCAGGGGTGGGAAGGAGTGCAGATAATCTAGTTGTTTGAAAACACCTGGTGTGAAAGGTCACACTAGAGACATACAGCGCTGTTTCTGAATCCTGGGCTAGAAAAGTTGGACAATAGGACACATATTAAAGCTGAAGACACTCCCTGATACGATCGCTGAAGACAAATGGATACATAAGCAAATGTGGTGAAGAAAGCTGATGGTGCCCAGCTATCAAAAGATACAGCGTCTATGGTCTTAAAGGCTTGAAGGTAAACAAGTGGCCATCTAGCTCAGAAGCAACAAAGCCCACATGGAAGAAGCACAACAGCCTGTGTGATCACAAGGTGTCGAAGGGATCAGGTATCAGGCATCATCAGAACAAAAAATCATATCAGTGAATGGGGGGCGGGGAGTACGGAGTGGAGACCCAAAGCCCATTTGTAGGCCACTGGACATCCCCTTATAGAAGGGTCTGGGGAGGAGATAGCCGTCTGGGTGCAGTGTAACAACGATGAAACAAAACTTTCCTCTAGTTCCTAAATGCTTCCCCTCCCCCACTAACATCCTAGTCCTACCTTACAAATCTGGCTAGACCAGAGAATGTACACTGGTACATTCCAGATAGGAACTGGAAACTGGGAATCTAGAGCAGATGATCCCTTCAGGACCAGTGGTATGCGTGGAGATACAGGGAGGGTGAGTTGAAAAGGAGGAACCGGTTACAAATATCTACATGTGACCGCCTCCCTGGGGAACGGACAATAGAAAAGTGGGTGAAGGGAGACATCGGACAGGGCAAGATGACAAAATAATTTATAATTTATAAATTATCAAGGGTTCATGAGGGAGAAGGGAGCGGGGAGGGAGGGGGAAAATGAGCTAATACCAAGGGCTCAAGCAGAAAGCAAATGTTTTGAGAATGATTATGGCAACAAATGTACAAATGTGCTTTACACAATTGATGTATATATGGATTATGATAAGAGTTGTATGAGTCCCTAATAAAACGATTAAAAAAACCTTGAAGATAATGATAAAAGATGATTTTGGAGGAGTTGCGGTAAGGGAAGCAAGAGGAAATCCTCACACAAGGCTGAGACAAGTTGGGAGAGGGGACCCTATTAATGGTTTATGGAAAGAGCTCTAGACACTAATTTCTTCACCCCTTCCCTGCCCGCCTCCAATATTTCAACTTCAGCTTCATACATTACCCTAAAGGCAAAACAAAACACCTACTTGAAATTGCATCATGGGTTATGTTCTACATTCAAGACAGGTATTCTAAAAGTAGGATGCTAAGCCAGCTTGGCAAGAACAGTTAAGACAGAAGCCAGGATTTTAAAAGCTCTAGAAAAAAATCTTTTGCTGCCCCTTTTCTAGAAGTAGCCCTCAAAAAGTTTGGGGTGTGGTGGAGAGAGAAAAACCAGACTATTTTTTCTATGAACTTTTTGAAGCCCCTTGTAGTGGCCTCACTTGGCTTCCTAATACTCAATTCATACGGACATAAAGTAGCACCTTTGCCCACATACTTCTAACGTCCTGGGCTGCTCAAGAGAATTGAAATTGTTCCTCCTATCATCAACTACCAGGTATACTGGCATCAATTTTACTGAAAGCTGACCGTTTTACACATCTTTTTCCTTTTAGGAAGTGCTAAATTTAGGGAACATATGATTAATTTTATTCCATACTTTGAAAGTTTTGAGGGGTCATCGATCCATTTCTTGAAATTTAAATAATTTACTTCAAATTTCTATATAAATTATACTGTTCTTTAGGTAAAAGAGTTAAAGGTTTGAGAATTAAATGAAAGCAGTGGTAAAATCACAGAACCCAGATAAGTGAATTGACTACATACCGTTTAATAATATGTTCGAAGATGAAAGCAGGCATGATTGTGATAGTAACTACAGTCCCAGATGTTGACAGTATGTCTGCAATTTGAGAGTCCTGTTGAAAACAGAAAATTCCACTGAGACTGTACGCAGTAAGTAGAATACTATACTACACACGGAAAACACACACACACACACACACACACACACACACGAGAGGAAACCAAAAAAACACCACCTGGAATTGCACTGGGCAGAGGCGGAACTTCGTAGTACTGCTGGGTGAGTATCAAGCAACGTGCTCTGAAGTAGTGCACCCAGTGGCTTTTTTTGGTAAAAGTAGTTTCACTCAAACCTCGTTTTTTGTGATGGCTGATTTAAGAGAATGGCGTATGGCTATAAGATTTAATGTTGTGATATTGAACACAGCTTACAAGGACAGTGTTATAGGAAAAACTCAAGTATACGAGTGGTTTTCTCACTTCAAAAAATGCCAAACCTTGTTCTGGGTCAGTCAACTTCCCGAATGGACAAAATGCTGATCTATAGTGCACGTGGAATTCGGTCCACCATGACAAGACTATTAATCAAGCATTCTGTTTAGAGGTCTGAAAAGATTGGCTAATAGTATGTGACAAAAAGGCCCTGATTTGTGGCAGACCAGGGGACTGGTTTTGCCACCACAACAATCCACCTGCTCACACAGTCATCTCAGTGCACCAGTTTTTGGCAAAAAGCAGCATGCCTCTCTTGCCCCACGCAGCTGACTCATCAGACCTTGCTCCATGTGACTTGTTTCCGTAAATGCAGAGGGACTTGAAAGGACAGCGATTTGACAATGTAGAAGAGGTGATGAAAAAAACAAGGGAGGTGCTGTCAGCCATCCAAATCACGAATTTGAAAAACGTTTCCAAGAATGGAATCACAGATTTGGCAAATTTTTAAGTGTAATGGAGAGTACTTTGAAGGTGGTAAGATTGTTTTGTAAAAAAATTTAAATACATAGTCTTGAAAAATAAAATTCTGGGGTTTTTTTGGGGGGAGGGGTACCCCTTGTATTTATTTATTTAATATTTTGATAATATCTAAACTTTGAATGACAGTATTTCTAATTTTTTTCTACTTTACCTAGTTTAATTCTATTTATTAAAATCAGTTGATTTTATGCCTATAAACCAAACTGCTAAGTAAATTGTACTGGATATATCAGGCCCCCACAAAAATCACCTTTTTATTATAGAAATTTCCCTATATGTAGTACCATATCCCCTCTCTTAACTGTATTCTAAACCAAAGTTTATGAACTCAATAAGCCTTACTCTATAACTCTGGAACTAAAGAGAGCCTTGAAGAACTTCAGGGTAGGAGAAAACAAATTGCTGATATATAAACAAACTATGATTTATTTATTCCCTTCCTGCTTGTTAAGTGGCAACCAATCATTCAAAATGTAATTAAAATTTCTATAGAGATCTAGGTCAGAGCCCCCATATGTAGGCAAACTACCCACAGAATTCCACTGACTAGCCAAGAGCCCAGTAAGAGGCAAAGCAGTGCTGCCGGGCGTTTCTTTACTTAGAAGGACAATAACAAACAGTACAGCTGAAACAGTCAAGCGAAAAGGGTGTTTTTTAAAATAAAGTAGTAAAAAGGCACACCCTTTCTGTTCATTACCTTCAATCCAATGACATTCTGCCCATTGACTTCACAGATGTTATGTTCGGTGAGAAGACCATTTCTGGCTGCAGAACTATCTTTCACTATGGATGTTATTTTTCCATTTTTAAAGATAAAACCAACATGCCCAGTACTATCCTTATGCATGGTAACAGTTCGTTGAAAGGGCCTGTAAACATGAGACTTGATTAGAAACTTAATTCCAAGGTAAATATGTTATTAGGTTTCATTACACTCTAAATTTGCCTTACTGGGTATTTGGTTATAACAAATGAAGTGTTTCCAACAGGAGCAACCTGAATGTATATTCAAGAATATCTCTGTACAGCATTGTTTTTATTTTAAAATCATTATCGTTTAACTGGTTTTCTAATGAAGATTTCCTTCTTGGGATAACAAACACAAAACAGTTCTCTAAACAGTTTATCAAAATGTTTCCTCTTTTTCATTTTTGTGGGATTTAGCATTAAGAATGAGGCTTTAAACAAAAATCACAAAGTCAAAAATCTCAGAAAACCCTATATTAGGATAGCTCTGGGTTGGAATTAACTCAATAGCAGGGGGTTTGTTTTCCCTGCATTGTTTTTAGAAACTACTTCTTTAAGTACTGGATGAATATGGTCTCTTACTACGATTTTAATTTTATGGCTGTATTTTAAAGAAGAACTGCAAAGGGATTATAAAGAGGTTTCAACAAGATGGTGGGAATATGGAATTAAAGCTAATAGAATTTGCCCATAAACGTTTTAAAGCCTAACTGTGACTTAAAAGAGTTCTTTTTGCCTCTTTTTGGAAAGACATATATTCTAACAATTACTCAAAAAAGGCCAATTGATTATTAAATCTGTTAACTTGCTCACTTATCTACAAATCTCCTACCATGTGATAATAGGGGCTTTATGATAAACTTGTCTTTACATGGTATAATTCAGAACAACTCTGTCTTCTTGTTCCAATCCAAATTAATGTTTGAACTTTTGCTTTGATATAAAATAGAAACCGCTTTGTGCTGTTCCTTTCTACTCAGGAAGCAAGGCTGGAAGAGACCCAATTTTATAAAAATTTGGTGGATTAGAATGGGGAAACTTTAGATAAAAGTTTTGCTCAAACAGCCCGCTGTCCTCCCCTAGAAATTCTTAGAAAGCAAGAGCAGCATTGACAATGCATAGCAACCAACTTGCCAAAGGATTCTGAGCAGAACCGGAAACAACCGTGGCCCAGCAGACAGTGCTGTTTTGAATGTCCATCACTCCCCACTGTCCTATCTGCTAATAATCCAATCTGCCACATCAAGGTCTGGAAGAGCTCACTATACCTCTTCCAAACTTCCCATTCCAGGTTTTAACCCATAATTTATCATCCCAGAGGTGTCACATTTAAAATATTTGGATTTGTTCTGGTTTTGTTTTACTAGCTATAACTGAACCAGTTTGAACCAGTTTTTAACCCTTACAGTGAAAATGACATTCATCTATAAAATATTTACCATGTCTTAGAAATTTTTATGATACTGCATACTATCAAAGATGAATAAAACAACTTTAGACTAGTACATCCTGTTAAACACCCCAAAGCTAATTAAGCAATGATAGGTTCCCCCTCTACCACGTTACCACTTGTGGGGGCCATAGCAAGAAAATAAACGTTAGTCCATCTACGTGCTAAATGTTTAAAAGTCATAAACACCAACTGGTAAATAAAAGGATGTACTTACTCTCCTACCGTGATAACTACAGCTTCATCACCGCCCAAAGGGTCACGGTGACTTTTAAGGAGTCTTGGACTATTTGGAGTTCTGTGCTGATTGAGCCCTTACACACGTGTGTACAATTTATCAGGTATGTTAAGCAGTCCACTGGAAAGTGAACTTCAGACACTAGGCTACTGAATGATTTCTCCAACAGAATTTCTCTTTTCTAGAAATGTATTTAGAGGACACATTCCTATAAGCTGTGAAAAGAGGTGTACATCGCAATCACAGAATGCTGTTAAAAATCAAATCATGTCAGAAAAATCTGTACCAAACAATTCCAAGAATATAGGACTAATAGCATTTCAATTAGAATTATTTAATGACTGTGAGCCTTGGTAGCGTATTGGGTTACACTTTGTGATGCTAACTGGAAGGTCAGCAGTTCAAAACCACTGGTTGTTCCAGGGGAAAAAGCTGAGGCTGTCTACTCCCGTAAAGATTTACAGTCTTGAAAACCCACAAGGGTAGTTCTACCCTGTCCTTAGAATTGCTACGCGTTGCAACCAACTTGATTGCAATGAATTTGGTTTTGAGTGAGCTTACCTATCACGAATAGTCATGGTAATCTTCTCTCCAAATGCCTGTTTGAGTACTTTGTGTGCTTTTTCTGAGTTCCAGCCAGCACAGTTTTCACCATTAATCTGGAGTACTTGGTCTCCAAATTTAAGGCCAACCAAAGATGATGGAGAATTAGCCTGGACCAACTGCACAAATACACCCTAGGAATAAGAAAATAACTAGTCATTTACCACTGGTACATGATATAGTTAAAAATGCTGGAAATTAGAACTGAACCGTTAGAAATCTACTCTTTTAAAATAAATTATGAGCACAGTGAGTCAAGTTACCCCTTAAAGAAGTTGAAAAGTTTGTGAGGGATAGAATTCTAGAAATCAAGGCAAAAAATAAAGTTTGGGTGGTAATTTCTACTGCAAGTCATTGACACACCTGACCGAGCCTCAGCCACCTTTTCCTCTTAAAGATGAGTGAAGATGAAGAACTATAGTAGATAAACTTATATGAATCAAATAGAATACCAAATCGGTATAACAAATCATCATTATCAGAGACAGAAAAATTTAAGTGCTACAAACCTGATTTCTTTTACAGCATGTAATAGTGGAAGTTTAAGGCCATTCATTAAAATTGAAGGATCCCTTTATTCATGTGCCAATGAAAAACATAATCTAATAACATCAGGATTATAATTTGTTTTTCATCAGTCTTTAACAAAGATGAGTGTAAGAATTTTAGTCAAGTATTACTTCACCATCCATTAAGTCAAACTGTAGACTTACAACTTGGTCTTGCCTATAAAGTAGTCAGATGCTAATATTTCTACTTTTTTAAATACTGGACACAGTGTGGTAAGAGAATAGCATGGTTTCCTATTTCCTATATGAGTATTTTGTAAAAATTGTAGGAGAAATATTTGACAGATTGGGTTTTAAAAGTTTAAGCATTTGTCACTATAGATAAAATAATACAAACATTTAAAAAGTAAGATAAAATCTACTTAAAAGCCTAAAATTATGAGATACTTAACAACACTCCAGTTCTTATAAAGAAATTGTTATAAGACACAGAAGAAAACTAAGGTACTAAAAACCAAATCCAAATATCTCATCCCGGACAGAATAAGGAGAAAAATGTGGAACAAAACTCAAAATCACTGGAAAAAAACCCAAAAAACCAAGCGGACTGGTCTGACGGAGACTGATGGAATGCCAAGAATATGGATCCCTTAGTCCCTACTGAGGCCTGGAATTGAACTCTCTCCCATGACTCAGTTTTTTAGTCTCTAGGGTGAATAATAACACCCAGGAAGTGTTCGATCCACCATGTGAGAGATCAAAATAGCCGCATTTGTTAAGGGCTACAGCTCAGAAGGCCAGAATGGACAGGGAAGGAGCAAATGGAAATAAACATGAGAAGGAAGTGGGAAGAGTGCTATTGTGGGGACTGCAATCAAGGTCATGAAGCAAAATGCATGAATTGTTGAATGGAAAAATCAATGTGTTCTGTAAACTTTGTCTCAAATCACAATAAAAAGCAAAATCAAATAAAGACCCAATCCTGGCAAAGAGCAGCATTGTACTCTCAGCCCCTCAAGAAGAAGAGAATAGTTAAGTTAGAGCTTCCAAGTTCAACTGATAGATGAGTTTTGTTCAAGTTATACATAGACTAACTGCCTTTCATTTTTATCACAATGCGAAGATTGAGGCTGACACAATTCCATTATACAATGTTATTACAATAGAATAATTTCCACAGATGAGTGAACTTTATTCAAGAAAAACTACTCTCAAAAAAGGGAAAACATAGTTCAACTCTGCAACCTTAAAACATGGTACCTAAAAATGGATTACCTGAATAGACTTTAAAATAGTCTCAATAGATCCATCATTATTAGGGAATTCCAAATGAAATTTCCAAATGTGAAAACATTAATCATTAATTAAACATTACTCATTCATTAATTAATTAGTCATACAAACTATTAGACAACTTTAAATCCATTTAAAAAAACTTACATTATCTACTGATTTCAGCCTGAGGCCAATTTTTCCTTCTTGATCTTTACACAATATAACTTCACGAATCCCTTGCTTAATTTCTGCTCTTCGAATTCCAACATCATTACCAGTTATAGGAGCCACCATATGATTCATACTAGAAGGTCTTACTACCAACTGTTAACAAAAATGTACAATATATCAACATTTAAAGACACTCCATCAAAAAAGGTTACAATCATAATTCAAAGTAGTTTAGGCTTTCCAAAATGTATTCTGTAACATTTTGCGTTTAATTTGTATAAAAATAAAATGGCATTAGTGATTCATATTTTATAAGCCCCATATTTATCAGCACCAATAGACAATGTCTTCCTCTTGAACAAACTGGCATGTCTTCAATACAAATGAATTATTCTTAAATTTTGTAGGTCCGTCATAAGATCATTTTGGAACTGACACAACATCTGACAGAGTGTTCTGTCATACGGTATGAGACTTTCAGTCTCTATAAGTACCTCACGGTGCTGGGGACATAGTAGTCACACATTGGGCTGCTAACTGCTAGGTTAGTAGTGAGAAACCGCCAGCTGCTCCAAGGGAGAAAGGGGCTTTCTACTCCTGTAAAGAGTCATAGTCCTGAGAAACCACAGGGGCAGTTCCTACACTGTCCTATAGGGTCACTATGATGGTTCGATGGCACTGAATTTCGAATTTGGAAAGTGTAACTGTAAGGCTAAAAGAGAGTTGTACATTATATGGGTCCTGGTACACATAAAATGGTCAAATATTATTTCTTTTCTCCTTAAATAAACATCTATGGATTAACTTCCACAGAAAGCTATACTAAAAATTATGTAATTAACTTGCTAGTTTATCCACTAGATATTCCACACTTTCTTTGGTCTGCAACAGTACTTCTTTTTTTTTTTTTTTTCAAATGAATAGCGAGGTGGTCTATAACTTCATTCGGAAGCATCTGAATTTCAGAGCTCGTTAATACCTTTTTATTTTACTTATATTTTATAATCAAATTGGATTTTTTTTTAATTGAATTTATTTTTGTTGCTGGTGAATTTTTAAAAGCTTCCCAAGTGAATTTTTCATTTCACATATTGCATTTTTCTCCTCTAGTTTACCTAGTTACTTTAATATCTTCTCTCCTCATTCATAGTTTCATGTAAATCCTTGAGCTCATTTATAGTAGTTGTTTTAAAACTTCATGTCTACTACTTGCATAACAGAGGCAGTTCTAGTCTGTCCTACAGCCTTACTGTGAGTCAAAATCTATTTGACAGCAATAAGTTTGGTTTGGGTATTTTGATCTGCCATTTGGGAATCTCTTTCCAAGGACGGACTGTCCTCCTGGTCACTTTCCTGATGCTTCTTCACCTACCACGTTTTTATTTTTATTTTTAAGTGTTGTTCCTTTCACTGACACTCTAGAACCAACCTTGCTGCAAATTCTTAGATATGCCAGCCTCAGCCCACAATTCTTCTTCCGCCGTCCCAGTTCTTTACCCAGCCTCCTAGATTCTGATAAACCCGCCCCCTTTCCTGCGCTGCCCTAAGCCCTAAAAGACGTAGCTATTTTCTGCTATCACATGTAACCCAGCTTTCCATTCTTCCTTTTATTCTGCAACCTCTTCATGTATATAAATTCTCATATCAAATTATCTTTGTTGAAAGACCTATAGCGATTCTTTTTTCCTAACTCAACACTATTATAAACAAGTTCTCAATATATATTTATTAGATATATGAGTGAAATCATGCACTGTACTAAGCACTGGGTTGTAGCAACAAGGCATGTAACTTTGCCCTTTGCAGTCTAACAGACAATAGATACTGAAATAATTGCACAGGTATTATCTCTAATTATGGTAAGTACTATAAGCACTATTTAGTAATGATTTTGTAATAATAAGGTTTCAGGTAAGTAAAATTTAGGTCTAAATTCTGAGATCTATTACAAAAGCATTATATTTTCATACAGAATGCTAAAAGCTTCTGAGCAAAGTAGAGATATGACCAGTACTCAGGATAACTCATCAACCAGCAGCTTAGCACTATTAGATATAATAATCAAAATGTGAAATACAGAAGCTATGCTAGTCCGTGTAGACTAGAGAAACAAATCCAGGGAGATTCACACGTGTGTAAGAGAGAACTTTATATCAAAAAGCAATTGTATATTAAGAAACATAAATAAATCTGATATTAGCCCATATGTCAGATACTAGTTCATAAATTCCTCTTCAGGCTCACGCAACACATGCAATGATGCCTAATGCAGGGAGATCACAAGCCAATGGGAAGATCATAAGTCTTGTGGATCCAGTGGCAACAGAAGCTTCTCAAGGGCTCTGGCTGGCATCAGAGTGCCTCCTTGTGGCTTGTCAACAGGAAGGTGAAGCAGAGAGAGTGTGTCCTGCCTCCAGAGAGGAAAGCAGGAGTTCCCAGAAGCCTCATTGGCTATGACCTGATTGACAGGCTAGACTCCACCCCTTCACTTAAACTGACATACAAGAAATATGACCCGAACAGAATCACTAAGGCTTACCAAAATCCACTGTCATCAAGACGATTCATAGCAACCCTATCTACAGAGTTAATGAAACAGCAAATATTTATAGGAGCAGATATCATCTTTCTCTCACAGAGCAGCAGGTAGGTTTGAACCACTAACCTTAGGAATGAGGCTAATGCCTAACCCACAGCACTACCAGTAAGTAGTCTCAGTCCTTCAATAAGTCTTAGTAACACTAAATGTAGGTGACAAAGACAAGCAGATTAGTTTAAGACATTTAAAGTCTTAACTCCTAACTAGAGCAGTGAGTGATATTAGCACAAAAGTAGACTAGCATTTAAAAAATTATACCTAAAATAAAGTCTAAAATGTCTGAAAAGTCAATGCTAAAGTTATAGATTTGTTAAGTTAATCACAACACAGACACTTAGGTATTTTATATAACTCAATAGTAATCACACTGTACATACATACCCCTTGCACTGGTGCTCCAGGGACCATGGCCATGTTTGTGCATATTTCTTCTTCATTTAGACTCAGACCCATGTACTGACTGAGCTCTGGATACAGTTTAGGATATAGATCTAATACAAATAAATGCATGCATGCATAAGACATTGGCAGAATCTACACACACATAAATCCTCTTATTGGTATATACTTCTACTTACATTAAAAACCACAGAGATTGAATTATATATTAGTATTATACCCTAATAAAAATGTTTAGTAAAAAAACCCACTTAGGTTTTTCTGTTTCTGTTGTTGGGAGGTTTTCCTTTTTTTTTTAAATTCATTTTATTGGGGCTCGTACAACTCTTATCACAATCCATACACACATCCATGTGTCAACCACATTTGTACGTTTGTTGCCATCATCATTTTCAAAACATTTTCTTTCTACTTGAGCCCTTGGTATCTGCTCCTCTCTCTTTTTTTTAAATAAAATGAAGTATAGCAATGGGCCCATCGCCATGGAATCCACTGCTCATATCATGTTCCTCATCACCCTAAAGCAGATGGCTTGATAGAACGATGGAATGACCTCCTAAAGACACACTTACGGTGCCAGCTAGGTGGCACCATCTTGTGGAGGTGGGGCAATGTTCTCCAGAAGGCAATATATGCTCTAAGCCAGAGGCCAAGGGCAAAGGTAGTACAGAATGGGTAGTGGAAGAAGGTAGTTCTACCAATCAGTTACGACCACATGATCAATTGCAAAGACTGGTTGTGACTGTCAGTATTTCTTCTTTATATGTACTTACTATCTTTCCTTTGTTAATGTACAATATACCAGATACAATCAGATTCAGTATGTTTTCATTTATATGTATGATAGATGTATGTTAGGTATAAGTGTGATTTCATTAATATGTGAAAATTATATATGGCTAAAGAATTGTGTACACGTGTCAGCTTGGCAAGGGGGAGGACTGCAATGTTAGATTTATTGTCCCAACTAGGCCAATAGGAACATGTGGGTGTAGATTAATCAGGTCACAACTTGGAGGGCAATGAGATAAATGGCTCTGCAAGACCTGCCCCTTCTCTCTTGCTCCCTAGTGATAAGACAGTGTGCTGTACTACCTGTGAGTCAAATCAAACCATGGGTCGTGTTGCTAGAGCTTGAGCTTGAGGCTCCGAGACCTGCCTCCCCACACTGCTGGTGCATACATCACTTGAGCTTGAGGCTCCTTCGAGACCTGCCTCCCCACACTGCTGGTGCATACATCACTTGAGCTTGAGGCTGGTGGATCCTGTTCCTGTATAGCTTGAGATCAAGATCCCATCAAGGCCTGCTTCACTAAGCTCCTGTGTTACTGACTGTTGCTGACCCACCCTGCTGTCTGCTGCCTGCTTCTCTGACCTTGGACCTGGCAGCCCACCCCATATGAGCTGAAAGACTCCCAGTATATTAACTGTTCCACAAAAGTGAGTTGAACTGAGTCCTCTGTACTGCTGTGTGGACTAATTAGGTGTTACATTCCTTCAAACTGTATAAACCTATCCTCTTTTATATACACATATATGTATGTATACACACACACACACACACACACATATATATATAAATAAATAAAATCCTAGGTGTCCTGGTTTTGTTTCCCTAGAGAACCCTGAAAACAGTATGGTTTTCTTTATATGAAATCCAGGATAGGTTGGGGAAAATGGAGAGCTAACAATAATGAGTCAAGAATGTAGAAAATGGCAGACCCGCGTGTGGCCCAGGCAAGGACCCTGAAAATAAGCAGCCTCTACCTTGAGAGCCACTTTCACCAGGGCTGCGTCCGAGCGCCCTCTGTGGCGGACACACTCAGACGCAAAGGAACCCTAACTGCAGTCATGAGCAGCACCAAATGCTTCAAGTGTGGGCGCTCTGGCCAGTGGGCCCGGGAATGTCCTGCTGGAGGAGGCCGTGGTCGTGGAATGAGAAGCCGTGGCAGAGGTTTCCAGTTTGTTTCCTCTTCTCTTCCAGACCTTTGTTATCATTGTGGTGAGTCTGGTCACCTTGCCAAGGATTGTGATCTTCAGGAGGATGAAGCCTGCTCTAACTGCGATAGAGGTGGTCACATTGCCAAGGACTGCAAGGAGCCCGAGCGAGAGAGCGAGCGCAGTGTTGCTACAACTGTGGCAAACCAGGCCATCTGGTCGTCACAGGGACCACGCAGATGAGAAGCGCTGCTCCCGTGGAGACTTTGGACACATTCAAAAAGACTACACCAAAGTGAAGTGCTCCAGGTGCGGTGAGACTGGTCGGGTAGCCAGCAACTGCAGCAAGACAAGTGAAGTCAAGTCTACCGCCGTGGTGAATCAGGGCACCTTGCACAGGAATGCACAACTGAGACTTCAGCTTCATTATTTTCCTTTGTCGCCCCTTCTTTTTCTGATGGCTGGTTGTGGTCTTTTCTCTGAATCCTCTTTACTGGCCAAAGGTTGGCAGATTAGAGGCTACTCCCAGGCCAGTGTAAAAGGAGGAATGTAAAAGGAGGAAAGGAGTGGGGGAAAAAAATCTACTTTCTGCATTTAACTACAAAAAAAGTGTATATTTGGCTTGGTAGAAGTGTTATGTATAATGCTTTGTTAAAGAACCCCTTTTCTGTACCACTGGTGAAGAAGGGATTAATGAATAGGAAAGAGTCAGCCCATTAGGCCCATTCTGGGTCTCTTGAGATGTTCCCATGTAGGAGATAAAACCAATTTTGGAAGTGTCTATGAACTTCTGTATGTAAATGTAATTTTAGCATTATGACGGCCTTGGATTGTAGACCTCAGTAGCTGTAACATCATGCAACATCTGCATCAGGCCCTATATAGAACATACAGTTGAGTGGGAGTAAACAAAGAAAAACAAGACTGTGCACAAGAGAACCCAGGATAAAAGTCTACACAGGAACAGCTTCATCACAGAGTTGATGCCGAGTAATCATACACATGTGATGACAAAGGTAGAACACATTTTTTCCCTCAAAGTCTTAAAATTAAAGCCCACGGTAAACATCGATACTCAGAGTTAGCACAATTTGGAGCTTGTTCAGGAATTGCAAAGAAATGCATTTTCACAGAAATCAACATGTTATTTTTTTATCCTGTATCACTTAGACAACTGTGCTTCATTTACTGTAATCAGTTTTTAAATGTCAGATGGAAAAAGCAACTGAAGTCCTAGAAAATAGAATGTAATTTTAAGCTATACAATAAAGCTGGAGGAGGAAAGGGAGGAAAAAAAAGAATGTAGAAAATTTGCTAAAATAGATTATGATGATGATTGTACAAATATTTAAAATATATTTAAACTACTGCATTGTTTGGTATGTGAATTATATGCCAATAAAAGTTTTAATAAA
>NW_022103896.1:87317166-87319633 GCF_000313985.2 Echinops telfairi | reverse complement strand
AAAAAAAATTTCAGGTGAAAATTTTTATAAAGCTTATAGGAAAAAGGATCAAAGAAAAGGAAATGTAGAGAATCCAAAGTTTGGCAAGTTCTCCTACAACAGGTGGGCTGGGAATTTCAGAAACTTCCTTCCCAAAGGTAAAGGTTGAAGAAGTTCCAAAATCAATATATAGCATGGCTCAACCACTAGTGATATGCAAGGTTTTTGCATAAGTTAATCAGGGACTTATGATCAAACTAAAATAAACCTTCATTAAGCCTGAAACAAATTTTCATATTCATAGCTCACTCTCTTTAATTAGACTATTTTTGAAATATACATTCCCCAACCCCCCTCTTATTACTAAGAACAGATTGTATGCCAAAAAACCTGAAGTGCTGATTTCAAAAATACATGGCTTGGGCAAAGGTGTATCAGAATTTAAGTGGAAATACTGAAAGATCCTTGAGGGGGAAAAAAACAAAACAAAACTTAGCTTAAATGATTTCTGTTCAAGGAGAATGAACTCAAACTTTCAACCTACTTCCATCCTGAGAGAGGGGAGCAGATGCTTCTGACAGGATTGCTGGGTTGGCAGGGTTTGCTGAAAAGGCAGCTTGGGCCTAAGAAAGAAAATAAGAAAAGTCTAACAACTATACCTTGAACAACTGAAAAATTCTTCTGTAATTTATAAGATAAATTTCACATATCTGAACTGCAATATAAATGAAGGACTTCTACATAGCTATGAACTAGTAAAATAATGCTGCTGCTTATTAATCAGTGAGTTTTAAATGCATTCTAAAATGACCACACATTTAAACCTTATTTTACTAATTCAAGTAAAAGTGTCAATCATCTTCAAAGCAGCTAAGAATCCTTTTTTCAAAGTGGTCATATCAATGATTAAAAAAAATAAAAAATAGCAGAGAACTCTCAACCAAGTCCACTGCCAACAAGTCAATTCCAATTCACAACACCAGTATCCCAAGACTTTAAACCTGTAAGGTGTCAAATGGACTCATCTTTCTCCCGTTGAGCAGCTGGGGGGTTTGAGCTGCAACCTTGCAGTCAAAAGCCCAACACTTAACCCACTGCATAACCAGGCCTTCTAAGAAAGGTCTAAATGGTTAGAAAGTATTTTATGAATTTACATAGATAGGTTGTATGCAATTTTAGTCTAAAACCAAAGCTTTAAAGAATGAAGATAAAAGGTTAAATAAACGAAACACCACCCCAGGCCCCTTAGCTCGTATTACAAATTTTGCCGCCACGTTTTAGTTAGCAATTAATAAAACTAAACACAAGTTTTACGGAATAAAAAAATTAATACACTTGCTATTAAAGTTTTTGCTTCAGCTCAAGGAGACACCAAAAAGTTTAATAGAATTGTATAATGGATCTTTCCATGAACTTTGTGAACCATTCATGTAAAATTACAATTTATGGCACAGTATATTTTAAGAAAACATACCTGAATTACTTTGTCTACTTTCAGATCTTCAAGAGATGGATACAAAGACATTTTTGCAGAGTTTTTCTAAAAAATGAACAAATAAAAATGTCTGATTGAAATGTCATTAAAATTTAGTGTAATATAACCAGCAACATATTCTTGTATGTTATAGTAAATGTACATCATTAGAAACATTGATATTATACCACACATTAAAAAAACATAAAAATACCTAGGTCATATATCAAGATGCTAAGCAATATTTAAACAAATAAACAAAACCTCACTGCCTACGAGTCGATTCTAGCTCACGCCAACTCTACAGGACACAAGAGAACGACCCGCTGCGAACAGAAGCCGAAAGCCCTACCTTTCTCGCTCAGGGGGGCAGGTTTGAAACTGCTGATCGTACAGCTCTCAGCCCAATGCATAACTGCTAGTATACCTCTTATCCCTCTATTACCTGTGTTGAACTGTAACAATCATAGATTTTTTTAAAGTTTTACTGGCATATAATTCACCTATCATACAATTCAACAGTTCAATTTGTTAGGAAGTTTGGAACAATAAAGTTTTGAACAGTTTCTTCATTCTTATACTAATTCATCATTTTTAACTTCCAATTTCCCCCAGTCTCCCCTGCCATTACCCAAAGAAACCATTAATCCAGTTAGGGTCTCCGTAGATTTACCTATTCTGGATTTCATATGCAGAATTTTTTTTAAATTTTGTTTTAACTAACATTAACAAACTAAAACAGATAAAAACCTCAATGAAAAAGAAAAGCAGAAAATATTAAAAACTAAAATAAATTTAAAGGATCATAAGGGAGATCAAATGATAAAATCCCAAAAAAAATTTTTTTTCTTGAGAGAGTGAGACAGTGAGAGTGAGTCAGTGAGTGAGTGAGTGAGACAGTGAGAGAGTGAGACAGTGAGTGAGGCAGTGAGTGAGTCAGTGAGTGAGTGAGAGTGAGACAGTGAGAGAGTGAGGCAGTGAGAGAGTGAGGCAGTGAGAGAGTGAGAGAGTGAG
>NW_022103896.1:87298193-87315039 GCF_000313985.2 Echinops telfairi | reverse complement strand
GGCACCATCAGCTTTCTTCACCACATTTGCTTATTCACCCAAAATGCAAAATTTTAACCTAACCACGTCTGCAACAATTCACTTTCCAATGCATGCTGCATGATAGCAAGGATATTCACATCCCTGGTCCATGGTCAGAGGTGAGTCACCAGGGGCTTAATACATGTATTACTCCTTCTGGGGTGTTTGGGTTTGTTTTCAACGGAAAGCGCTTTAAAATGGATAAAAAGGGAGATCAAATGATAAGATTTTAACCTAAGTTTGCCATAATTGACTTTACCACACTGCCAAATATGAGGGCTATTCGCATTCCTCAATTATGATCACAGGAGATTCACCAGTGGCTTCATCCACGAGTGGACCCTGCAACTGATTTTGGGTTTCCACTGTCATCTATAAACCAAAAATCAAACTCACTGTCATTGAGTTGATACTGACTCACAGTGACCCTATAGGACAGGGTATGACTGCTCCTGTGTGCCAAGACTATAGCTGCTCCCAGGAGTAGAAAAGCCTCACTTTCTCCTGGTTAGATGGTTTCGAATTGCTGACCTTGCAGATTGCTGTCCAAGGTATAACCTCTATAATGCCAGGGCTCCGGCAGCCTTCTGCAAACAAGGTGTTCACAATTTAAGCTCTGATACCATCCACTCCTTCAGATTTAGGCTTTAGTAGTCAGCATCCTTGGATCACACAAGCTGGTTTGCTTCTTCCACGCAGACTCAGTTGATGCCTCACTTAGAGGGCTGCTTGTTTGAAGAAAAGCCTTTAAGACTTCAGACACTATTCCTTCTGATAGTTAGGGACCATCTAGTTTCTTCATCAAGCAGGGCCATGTCACAAGAACTGGGACTAGAATTAAGCATAGGTCCAAAATCATAGATTTTAAACTTCCCTCAAGTAAAACTCCCCTCTATTTCACAAGTTTAGAAGATAAAAGGCTTATTGTCTTACCCTACCTACAAAAGTAAGCCCTTAGTAACTACGCCTCTGTTCATGTAGTATCAATATAGAAGACCTGTATCAGCAGGGATATATGTGTCTACACACGGAGAGAGAAAAACATTAATATGAGGGGGCACCCAAAAAAACTAATTTTTTTCAAAGCAAAGCATTAATATTTTTTTTACAGAACTGTATCACCTTCAAAGTACTCTCCATTACACTTAATACATTTGTCACATCTGTTTACATCTGTTTGGATGGCTGACAGTACCTCCTTCATTTCGTTCTTTACCTCTTGTATGTTGTCCAATCATGGCCCTCTGCATTCGTGGAAACAAAAAGAAGTCTCATGAAGAGATGTCAGGTGAGTAAGGTGTGGGGGTAGAATGGAGAGAGGTGGGCAGAGAGGCATGTTGGTTTTGCCAAAAACTGGCACACTGAGATGGCTACCTGAGCAGGTACATTGTCACAGTGGCAAAACCTGTCCCGTATCTGCCACAAATCAAGCCTTTTTTTGTCAGACACTGTTACACAATCTTTTCAGAACCTCTAAACAGAAAGCTTGATTAACAGTCTGACATGGTGTAACAAATTCCAAATGCACTATCCCCCTGGCATCAAAAAAATAAATGAGCAATAACTTGATCTTTGATTTCACTTGACAAGCTTTTGGGGCGAGAGGTGATGATGGCACATTCCTCTGGCTTGATTGATGTTTGCTTTCAGGGTCGTAAGAATTAGAACCATGTCTCATCACCATTAATGACGTTGGAAAAGTCTGGGTCGCTTCAGAACTGTTATTTCAAAGACGCTCCTTTTTGCTGGTCAGTCACAGACCCACATGAACAAATGTCCCAGAGAGCCTTCTTATTCCCAAATCTTCCATTAAAATTTGCTGGACCAAGCTCTACGATAGTCTAGATAACTTCCCCATCTCTTCAATGGTCCATCATCAGGCTTTGAGCACAAATGCATAAATTTTGACCACATTTTTGATCTGTTTGGGAAATTGACAGATGTCTAGAATGAGGTTTGTCATCAATAGACATTTCACCTTTTTTTGAAACGAGAAAACCACTCGTACACTTCAGTTTTTCCCACTGAGCTGTCCTTGTAAATTGTGTTCAACATCACAATAGTTTCTGTGGCATTTTTCCCCAGTAGGAATCAAAATTTGCATGATGCATGCTGTTCTCTTCAAAATGGCCATCACACATCTCCTTAACGAAGGGTTGCGGGGAGGAGACGAGCCAGTCTGGGTGCAATGTAGCAACGATGAAGCACACAACTTTCCTCTAGTTTCTAAATGCTTCCTCCCTCCCCCACTATCATGATCCCAGTTCTACCTTACAAATCTGGCTAGACCAGAGGATGTACAATGGTACAGATAGGAACTGGAAACACAGGGAATCCAGGACAGATGATCCCTTCAGCACCAGTGCTGAGAGTGGTGATACGGGGAGGGTGGAAGGAGGATGGGTTGGAAAGGGGGAACCGATTACAATGATCTACATATAACCTCCTCCCTCGGGGATTGACAACAGCGAAGCGGGTGAAAGGAGACGTTGGACGGTCTAAGATATGACAAAACAATAATAATTTATAAATTATCAAGGGTTCGTGAGGGAGGAGGGAGGAGGGAGCAGGGAAGGAGAGGAAAAATGAGGAGCTAATACCAAGGGCTTAAGCAGAAAGCAAATGTTTTGAGAATGATGATGGCAACAAATGTACAAATGTGCTTGACACAATGGCTGTACAGTGAACCCTCGTTTATCGCGGTTAATCGGTTCTAGACCCTACCGTGATAAATAAAATTCCGCGAAGTAGGATTCCTTATTTGTAAATCAAATATTTTCGTAGTTAGAGCATAGAGGACATGAAAAAACATCCTTTAGTCACCATTACACTCGTATTACCCAATTTATTAAACGAAAAAGGGAAAATACAGTAAAACATTTTGGACGTTACAATTATCATTTATTATTTATTATAATATTTATGGCATCAAGCGTGTACAGTATGAGCCAATCAGTGGCAGTAATGACAGAGCGCTGTTATGTAATGCGCTGTTACGCAAAAACCGCGATAGAGTGAAGCCGCGGAAGTCGAAGTGCGAAGCGGCGAGGGTTCACTGTATTATGGATTGTGATAAGAGTTGTATGAGCCCCAACACACAGGATTTGTCTTGAGTCAAGAGTCTTGAAGGCTACTAATTGGTTAATATACTAACATGTTAAGAATGGCTGTGGGTTTGTTTAGAGCAGAGGTTCTCAACCTATGGGACGCGATCCCTTTGGGGGTCGAATGACCCTTTCACAGGGGTCACCCAATTCATAACAGTAGCAAAATTAGTTATGAAGTAGCAATGAAAATAATTTTGTGGTTGGGGGGCACCACAACATGAGGAACTATATTAAAGGGTCACAGCATTAGGAAGGTTGAGAACCACTGGTTTAGAGCAGGGGTACTCAATACAGCTATCAGGATCTACTAGTCTATCGCAAATGTAGTGTGGGTAGATCGCATGGCATTAAAAAAATAGACAAGCCTATCATCAATCCCGTCACTTAACTGATATACAGCGCAGCCAATCAGATGCAATCTTAGGTGTCAAACGCATGTGCAAAGAAATTCGCTAAGTGCAGCAAAACTGACAAGCTAAGTTATCGACAATTTCTAACCTTGGTTTTTTTCTCTTAAACGTTTAAGAGAGTGTATTAAAATGAGTGGGGGAGCTGGACCATGTAAGAAGACAAAAATGTATCACTTTCATATGGAATGGGAGATTTTGACACTACAAGCAGACATTCAGCTGTAGTCCAGAGCGCATGAAGTCCAGAGTAAGTTCTGGAACTTACTCGCAGAGGGAAAGTCCCCAAACATGAGACAATGTGCTACCTCCTTGATTGCATTATTCGGCTCTACTTATTTATGTGAGTCAACCTTTTCCCACATAAAGATCATTAAGTCCAAGTACCGTTCCACCATGACTGATGATCATTTGGAAGTGTGCTTGAGGCTGGCTGTCAGCAACTACTGTCCGGACTATGCAGCCCTGGTTCATTCCTCTTTGCGTAAGTCATCAGAGTAAACTCAGGTAATGACAAAAAATGTACACAGTTAATTGTGTTGTGTTGCACAATATGGACTCATGCGGTTATGCAAGGTACATAAACATACATTGTACATATAAAGAATTCTCAATGCATTTATGAATAAATGTAATAAATAAATACATGTTTTGCATTTTTCTTGTTGGTAGATCATTTTATAAGTAGCTCGCATGCTGAAAAAGTGTGAGCACCCCTGGTTTAGAGTATCTCTGTCTCCGGGCATTTTTTTAAACATATATTCAAATTTGGCAAAAAACGGGGGTGGGGGGAGAAACAAGTTGAGTCATGTTCATTTTAAGGAACTGTTTGGCTAAACAGTATATTTAACTGCCAGTTATTACTAAATTCATCCCCTTTTGATCAATGATTTTTATATCTTTTCTTGTAATGACCAAACAGAACAAAAAGTTAATGTTGCCAAAGTTATATTTGCATCATTGTGGAGTAACTATTTCCTGAACCTTTTAAAAATCATTCACTTCCTTATTTTTATTCTACAGCACAAGCCACTTGACCTCTAACATTGACACATCAATCAAAACTCAAAGCTTACAGAACTAAGAAGGTAACAAAGAAAACTCAGCAGTCACATTGTCGACTGTTTGTCCTTAACCTCAAATACAAAAATGAAAACCAAACCTAATCCCACTGGCATGTGCTAGATTCCAGCTCAGGGAAGGCTAAATAAGGTTTCCAAGATTGTCGATCTTTACAGGAGCAGACAGCTCCATCTTCCTCCACCAGAGTGGCTGGTGGGTTTTAACCCACTGAACTTGCAATTAGCAGACCAACACCTAACCCAAAGCTCCACCAGGCTCTTTAAAAATAAGCAAAAGAAAAATTAGGGCAACTTTTAACCAGTCATTTACATATATTCGAAGCAAGCTTAAGTTACCAAAGACTACAAATTGTTTTTCAGTGTAATTCTTCTTTCGAATTAACTTACTTTTTAAAACTAGATGATAGGAAAAATAACAGGGCAAGTGCATGCAGATGATACATAGACTAAATAAATATAGGAATCCCCTTTCAAAGTCGGCACATTCCCACCATTCAGTGATACTCCTTTGGTAGAAATGAATATTTCCTATTCTCCATATGTTTCCCTGTTTCATTATTCCAATGAAATCCTGAAACGAAAGCTATGAGTCACCAGATCTCATGGGATATTTCCTTTAGAACACACCCTACTGGCAATGTTCCCTTTCCTCCAACTTCTCCAGAAATCAGCGCCCAGTACACAAGCTCTCCCCCACCCCTTCCTGAAAGTCAGGCTTCGCCCACTGAACAAACACCTCGTTTCCCCCTCAAATCCCGGGGGTGCAGACCAAGTCTCCAACAGGCGGTTCAGTACAACCAATGAAATGTGAAGCCCAAAGACAGACTGGCGACTCGACCTCCATCGTCCCTGGAGACCTTCGTCCCCAAGAACAAAAAAGGGTCGGGAAGCAGGGGCCGACCCCGGCAGCTCCGCGCCGGCCAGCTTCCGCCCGCGGCACGGGAGGGCGTTCGGGAGGGGTCCCGGGACGTTCTCGCCGGGTGCCCGGCACCCCGCCCCCACTGCTGGAACAAGGAACCCCTCACCTCCCCAAAGCCGCTCACCTGGGTCGCAACGAGACGTTCCCAACCGTTGCCTCCGGGTCCGGGAATAGATTTTCAACACCCGAAGGCAGGAAAACCGCGAAGACCGGAGGAGCCGCCCACAAATGCGTCACGGCCGCCGCGCAAGCGCAGTGCCGCTGTCAGGTGACGCGTCCCCTCGGGAAAGGGGCGGAGGCGAGGCTGAGCGCGGGCGGGAGCAGACCCCGGCACCGCCCACGGCCCGCCCACGGCCCTGGTTCCGCTCACTCACCGGTTTCTCCGCGCTCGTGATCGTGACCGAGGGCTGCGAGCACCCCTCCGCTACTGTGTTTCTCCCCCTCTCTCGGTTCCCGTCGCCTGCAATGGGAGCGTCCGAGGAGCCCTGCCTCTCCGCGGCTCATCACTTTCTCCACCCTCAGCCTCAGAAGCGTTCCTTTCATATGGTGTCCAGTCTCCTACCTGGTTTCTTTGTTATTTTTTCCCTCTGAGCTCACCGTTGGCCTCTGAGGACGAGCTTGGTACTGCACCAGTAACTGAGTCCTCACACCGAAACAATGCTGGGTATATGCTCTGCACGGTTCCAAGAACTTGATGAGGGATGTTGTCTATTAGGTACATAAGAACATACCTATTTTAAGGAGGAGAAACTGAGGCACAGGTTACCTAGGCACAGCAAGTCACGCAGTTACCTGTGGGTGTACCCTTTTCCAACATGAGTATTTGACAAAATGGCTTTCACAAGCTACTCCTGCTATCGTGTCAATTAGAGCACAGTTCTCTGACACATACGAGCCAACTGGAGGGCAGTGGTTTACTGGTAAACAATTGCCAATGCAGGTCCGACTAACCGAAGAACCTAGTACATGGAGAAGTCCTATGTTATACCTGAAATACAAAACGAGCCGTTGACTGCGGGTGGTGATGTTAATTCTAATGCATGAGGATCCGTGTATATCAGACTTACGTAGAACTGTGCTATGTTCATAGGGTCTTCAATAGCTGTTTTTTTAAAAAATATTTAGCAAACCTTTCCTCTGAGGTGCCGCCACATAGATTTGAGTTTCCGACCTTCAGGTTAGCAGTGAACACATAACCATGTTTGCCACTTCGAAGATCCTTTCCAGATTTAAAAATATTACTTCTGTGCAGGAATAAAGATGAGAGTAAGGACCATAATATTTCAGAGTTGACAATGTCATATTTTCATGGGAACTAAAATAGGATTCTAATACTACCTTAATAAGCATTGTTTATTGTTGTATCAATCCGTTCAATCTATCAATTGGTAGCTACATAATTGGGTGTCAACTTTAAATGTAGGGGTGGAGTCTAGCCTGTCAGGTCACACAGCCTGATGGTACCTCCTGTGGCCTCCTCTCTCAGCCTAACAAAAGAACAATAATAAAAAGAATAACAAAGCAAAACAAATAAAATTTCCATTTAAAAGAAAGCAAAAAAATATAAAAAACTAGAACACATTTAAATGGATCATAAGGGAGATCAAATGATAGGGTGGCTAAATTTTATCTTAACTGTCTGTACAACAATACTCTTGACATCCTGAATGTTAGCAAGGCTATTCACATCCCTGGTCTGTGGTCAGAAGAGATTCAGCAGGGATTTAATCCATGTGTATTTCCCCTTCACCTTTTTTTTTAAACTGAAACAGCTTTAAACTCTGAAACATTTCCTCCTCTAGTCAAGGATCTTATTACAAACCCTGTAATTACACTTAGGTTTGTGTTTAAAGCATATTTTAACAAATTAGGAATTCCTACTGGCTTAAAGAAAATCACATTTTGTGGGGCAACCAAAAACTTAAAGATAAAATGACAGTGACTAGAATAAATATGTAGGGACTTTAAAAATTCATGGAGAGTGAAATAAAAAGATAATGGAATTTTCCCAATTGGGTCATTCCTTTCTTTCAACGTGCTACTTTCTAACTTCTTATATGGGCCATCATTAATAATACTTAGGTGGAAATAATTTTGAGGATTTTTGACACATGTTGAAGCAAAATAATTAAACCTACTTTGAAGCATAAAATACGAGGTAGTTGATAATACACCAAATAATCTACTGTAGATAACCATATTAGAGGGAGCCTTGGGTCAGCAATTCAAACCCACCCATGGCTCCACATGAGAAAGCTGAGGCTACTGTGGTATCTTAATTAATAGTCTCTGAGTTTCAATCTCTCTGGGTCCTATATCAATTGCATTAGGTACACAGAATTCACAGACAAAATTCATGATTAAAGGGTTTACTAAGGAAGTTTACAAGTTGTAATGCCAGTGAGAAATGGTCAGGGTTGAGTTGTTTATCAGGACACATTACAAAGTTCTTTCTGCTCTGCTAATAAATGCCCAAGGGGCCATACACTCTCTGTACGCCTCAGTTCCACATCCATGGGTCAGCAAGCCCAGCTTCCTTATTAAGTGCCCGGAAGTACCCCACTCTGCAAGCAAGCCGCCAGTACAAAAGCACTCAGCTTCGCTCGCTGCCTGCGTCGGGAAGTCCATCCCTTTGATCCATGCTCTGAAGCCAAGTGCTGCCACAGCTCCTCTGATGTTGTAGCTGACACCGACCCTGGAGGTTCACTGCGCAGGGATCTCAGGTCCGGAGGATACACTCCACTCGTGGCTCTTGCTGGTAATTAGATCCTGCTCCCTGCTTCTCAGAGGGCTCATTGTATATACAGCATGGTGGCACTCCAGGGAATCCTATTCACAATTACTCATAGGTGAATCCTATCAGTAATTTCCCCACCTTCTTCCCCAGACCCATGCAGGGAAAGATTGTTGGGTGGGAGTTAGAGACTTGGGCTAGAAGAGTCACAGTAAATAATTCACTGTCCCTGCAGCCATCTCCTCCTGTAAAGATTTAACAACTCAGAAACCCTATACAGGGTCGCTATGAGTTGAAATCAACTTGATGGTAGTCAGTCAAAATATTAATAAAAGATTACAGGTCTTTCTACATCAATATTCAAAATAATTCAAAATAATTTTAGAGGACTAATAGTTTGTGACCACTTATATTCAGTTTAATTTTAAATAATAACTGGAATATTCAGTGCATCTATCCTCTGTTAAGCAAGTAAATTTATTCAAATCTCTAAATCCATTTTCACTCAATACATAAATCTATTATATCTTGGGTGACCTTTCTCAACCGCGCAAGGTAATACTTTTTCAATATATTAAACGTTGTTTAGCTTTTAGCTGTGAAATTTCATATGTGATTCCTCTCCTAATTGTGAAAACAGACATCCCTTAAACAGGGTGTTCCAAATTACTTGTTCCATGTTACCAAAAACCACTGCCACCCAATCAATGCCATCTGACAGCAACTTTACTGGACAGAGTAAAACTGCCTTTGTGAGTTTCCAAGACTGTAGAAAGTCCCGTCTTTCACCTGAGGAGGGCTGGCAGTCAAACTGCTGACCTTGGGGATAACAACTATGCCACTAGGGCTCCTTGATGCCAAGTTAGCCAGGCCCAGAGCTCCTCATATATTTAGGATCAACCAAAAGGGTGCTGTTTATACAGCCTGGAGAAGGCAGTTTCTGAATTGTATTCATATGAGAAATTATGTTTTCTATCACTCAGTTTCTTGTATGTGGATAACTGAACCATTGTGTTAATTTATTCTGTTGCTTAATTTATTCTGCTTTAGAGGGTAATGGGTTACTCTTTTCACAAACTCTTTCTGGCCATGGTCTCTTAATTACCACAAAAGATAATGCAAACAGATATCTAAAACTCTTGCCAGGGATTAGACAGTAAACATTGCTGGCCTAGTGGTTACACATTGGGCTGCTAACTGAAAGGTCTGCAGTTCAAAACCACCAGCCCAATCCAAGGGGAAAAAAACGAGGCTTTCTACTCTCCTAAAAAGTTACAAGCTTAGAGACCACAGAGGCAGCTCTATCCTGTCCTATAAGGTCTCTATGAGTCAGAATTCACTTGCTGGCAGTGAGGAGGGAGGAGTAAGCATATAAAGTGCCTGTAATTCATCAAGGGATTGGTCAATTTTGTAAGCCCACGAGGCTTAAAGAGAGTCCCACAAATTGAAGGAGCACTTCACTACCATCAAGAAAAATAACCTTTGATCCCAGAGTTCCTACATGGATTATCTCTTAGAGAGTGAGAAGTGGAGCTCTAAAGACAGCAAGATGGCAGACCAGAGCTGGCTGCAGTGACTTCTCTGAGTCAGAGAGCAGGGTGCCTCAGGCCAAAGGCTTCCTGATGGAATGGGGGCTTCCTATCAGTGCTGTAAAATGTGCCCCAGTAGGACAAAGGCCAGGCCTGAACAGAGTCTGGCAGCAGGTGAAGTCTTTTTAGAATTTTTTTCTTAATTACTTCTATTTTTTTTACTTTTTATTGTGATTTCTTTGGTGAAGTTTAGAGAGTAAATTGTCAATTTTACATTCAACAATTTATACACATTTTGTTTCAACTCACTCATATCCTATTTTTTTCAATGTTTCTGGTTTCTATTCCTTCTTTTTCCCCCAACCCTCTGTTCTTGGGTAAATGCTGCCCATTTGATCTTAAATGGCTGATTATTTTACCACAAATGTGAATTCGATTCCAGAAGTGAAGGATGACTGATAGTCATGCTCTAGCTTGTCCTACCTGTCTCTCGCAGATCAATAAGCCTGATCTTTTATCATGTTGAGCTTTCGTGCACATTTCCCTCCCATTAGATCTTCTAAGGTTGTCCTTTTCTGAGCTATTGGTCATGGCAACTGGGCAACAGCGAGTTCTTCTGGTCTCAGAGTTGGTGGAGACTAATGTTTGCAGGGTCCATGAGTCCACTGGGTTAATGTTTCCATATGGCTGTCAATTGTCATCACCATTCTTGCCTCTGGATGTGGAGAGCCCAGTCGTGGCACTTTAGATGCCTGCTCACAAGCTTTAAAGACCCCAGTCAAAACTATGGCCCTGATCCCCCTGGCACAATGACACATCTGTCAACTTGTTTGGTTTTGTCTAAGAAGTTTTTATACCTTTTCCCCTTTTAGTTGCCCTACATTCATGGATATATTTTAAGCAAAGGTAAATGCTCATCCACAAATATTCTGTCAAATATATATATATATTCCTAAGCATAAGCATACTTCCAACTCTCTCCCACACTTGCTCAGCCTGCATGTAGATCCAAGCATCTATTCTTAGATCACTACTATTTCAGAATTGTGTATACAACAGTTTTTGCCTCTGTTGCCTTTAACTTTTGTAAATCTCCTTGTGTCTTGCCCTGCCTCCATAATTCTTTCTTATTCTCCCTCTTATTGTATATTGCTTTTCCCTTAACCCAATTTAATATTTGTCTACCCTATAGCCTGTGACTTTCCCTCTCTCTCTTTCTCCTTCAGCCCTGGTACCCATCAAAGGGTATTTCTTTTAGTTTGAAAGGCTTTTCTTGACTTTTTCTAATAGTGTTCTCATACATTATTTAGCCTTTTGTGATTGATTATTTTCACCACTTGTCTGTCAGCTTGTCTTACTGTGGTGGCTTGCATGTTGCTGTGATGCTGGAAGCTATGTCTCTGGTATTCCAAATGCCAGAAGGGTCCCCCAAAACGAACAGGTTTCAGAGGAGCTTCCAGATTAAGAAAAACAATGAAAAAAGACTAGGCTCCTCACTTCGAAGGAAAGAACCACTGAAAACCTTATGCATAATATTGAAACTTTATCAGATACGAAAAACCTAAAAAATAGAGGCAGGACATTGTTGGAGATAGTGCCAGAGGATGGGCCCCTCAAATGCAAGGGTGCTCGAATTGTGACTGAAGAGGAGATGATCTCTTGGGGTGAAGTCAACCATAGTGAGCACTAATGACAGAAGACCTGATGGACTGTGGGAGGACATCAAGACCATCATTAATGAAGAAAGCAGAAAGTCATTAAAAAGACAGCAAGGCAAGAAAAGATCAGTGTGGATGTCAGAAGAGACTCTGAAAGGTGTTCTGACTCATAGAGTAGCTAACGCAAATGGAAGAAAGGATGAAGTCGGAGTTGAATAGAAGATGTCAAAGGGCAGGTCCAGAAAACAAAGCCAGATATTATAATGAAATTTGCAAAGACCTAGAATTAGAAAACCAGAAGAGAAGAACACAGTCAGGATATCTCAAAATGAATAAACTCGAGGAAAAAATTCAAGCCTCGATTTACTATTCTGAAATATTCTGTGGGCAAAATATTGAATGATGTAGGAAGCATCAAGAAAAGATAAAAGAATACAGAGTCCTTGTTCCAAAAAGAGCTAGTCAACATTCCACCATTTCAAGAGGTAGCATATGAGCAAGCACCAATGGTGCTGAAGGGAGAAATTCAAGTGGCACTGAATGCATTAGTCCAAAGCAAGCCTCCAGGAATTAATGGAGTACAAATTGAATTGTTTCAGCAAGCTGATGAAGCACTGAAAGCATTCACTTGTCTATGTCAAGAAATTTGGAAGACAGCTACTTGGCCACTAGACTGGAAGAGAGCCATATTTGCATCCATTCAAAAGAAAGGTGACTCAACAGAATGCTCAAACTACACAACAGTACCATTGATATCACACAAGTAAAATTTGGCTTACAATCACCCGACAATGGTTGCAAGCAGTACACTGACAGGGAATTGATGGAGGTTCAGGTTGGATTCAAAATAAGACATGGAACAAGGGATATCATTGCTGATGTCCGATGGATCTTAGCTCAGAGCAAAGAGTATCTGAAAGATGTTCACTTATGTTTTATTGGCTATGCAAAGCCACCTGACTGTGTGGGCCATAATAAACTACGGGTCACCTTGAGAAGAATGGGAATTCCAGAACACTTCATTGTGCTCATAGAGCATTTCGACATGGATCAAGAGGCAGTTGTGTAAACAGAACAAGGGAATAGTGCATGGATTAAAATTAGAAAAGGTGTGTGTCAGGGTTGTATCCTCTCACCATACTGGTTCAAACTTTATGCTGAACGAATAATCAGAGAAGCTGCCTTATATGAAGAAGGATGTGGCATCGAGTTTGGAAGAAGGGCTATTAATAAGCTAGCTTGCTGAAAGAGGCAGACCTGGAGAACTTTCTGATGAAGATCGAGCATTGAAGCCTTCAGTCTGGACTGAGACTCAATGGAAAGAAGACCAAGTCCGCTGAACCAATAATGAGAAATGGAGAAAAGGGTGAAGTTGTCAAGGATTTTTGGTCTTGCTTGGATCCACAATCAATGCTCCTGGAAGCAACAGTCAAGCAAACAAAGGATTTGCATTAGGTAAATATGCTGCACAAAACCTCTCTAGAGGTATTGAAAAACAAGGATTGCTTTGAGGACTAAGGTGCACCTGACCCAAACCATGGGATTATCCATTGCTTCATATGCACGTGAAAGTTGGACATTGAATAAGGAAGGCTAAAGAAGAATCGATGCATTTGAATACTGCATTTGATACTGGAGAAGAATATTCAAAGAACCATGGACAAACTAATTTGTCTTGGACGAAGTATGGTCAGAGTGCTCCTTAAACAGAAGGATAGCAAGACTTCATCTTACATACTTTGGAGATATTGTCGGGAGAGATCAATACTTGGAGAAGGAAATCATGCTTGCTTGGTAAAGTGGAGGGGTAGCAAAAAAGAGAGAGGTGCTAAATGAGATAGATTAACCCCCTGATTGCAACAATGGGCTCAAGCATAGGAACAATTGTAAGGATGGGGCAGGATCATGCAGTATTTCATTCTATTGTGTACAGGATTGCTTTGGATAGAAACCAACTAGATGGGACCTAACAACATCATTTTCACTCAGCATAATGTTCTTCAGGTTCATCCATATGAGGTGTTTCAAAATGCGTTGTTATTTTTTAACGTTCCATTGTGTTTATGTACCACACTGTATCTATTCTTCCCCTGATGGACATTTAGGCTGTTTATATCTTTTTGCTATTGTGATTAGAGCTGTGATGAACATAGGCATGCGTATATCTATTCATGTCTTAGCTCTCATTTCTCTAGTAAAGTAGAGGGATTCCCAAATTATATATGTATATGTGTATATATGTGTGTGTGTGTGTGTGTATATATATATCAAGTGGGATTCATAGCAGGCATGCAACATTAGAAAAACTATAAGGGTAATCCACCACATAACATACCTTGCTTACTGAAAGGGAAGAAGATTTCAGAATTTTCTTGATGATTTCCATCTTCGTTCCACTTGTCATGATTTTGTTTATTGGCCTAGTTGTGAGGAATGTTTTCTTTACATTGGGGCATAAGCCATATTGAAGACTGTGGATCTTGATCTTCAGCAGCAAATATCTGAAATCTTCTTCCCTTTCAGTAAGCAAGGTATGTTATCTGCTTATTGAAAGTTGTTAATGAGCTTGCCTCCCTCCAATCCTGATGCCCTATTCATCTTCATATAACCCAGCTTCTTGGATTATTTGTTCAGCAAACAGATTGAATAAGCATAGTAAAAATATACAACCCAGAAATACACATTTTCTGATTTTAAATCATGCAGTATCCTCTTGTTCTGTTTAAATGACTGTTTCTTGATCTGTGGACACATTCTGCATGAGGACAATGAAGGGTTCTGGAATTCCCATTCTTCTCAAGGTTATCTATAGTTTTTTATGGTCCATGCAGTTGAATGCCTTTATATAGTCAATAAAATACAAGTAAACATCTTTCTGGTATTCTCTGCCTTCATGAAGACCCATCTGATGTCAATAATGATATCCCTTGTTACACAATATTTTCTGAATCCACCTTGAATCTCTGTCATATAAAACAAAAGACGCTGAAGACAAAGCAGGCGTATAAGCAAATGTGGTGAAGAAAGCTGATGGTGCCTGGGGTCTTAAAGACTTGAAGATAAACAAGTGGCCATCTAGCTGAGAAGCAACAAAGCTCACATGGAAGAAGCACACCAGCCTGTGTGATCATGAGGTGTCGAAGGGATCAGGTATCAGGCATCAAAAAACAAAAAATCCTATCATTGTGAATGAGGGGGAATGTGGAGCAGAGACCCAAAGCCCATCTGTAGGCAACTGGACATCCCCTTATAGAAGGGATGCAGGAAGGAGATGAGCCAGTCAGGGTGCAGTATAGCACCAATGAAACATACAACTTTCCTCTAGTTCTTTAATGCTTCCTCCCTCTCCCCTCCCCCTATCATGACCCCAATTCTACCTTACAAATCTGGCTAGATCAGAGTATGTACACAGGTACAGATAAGAGCTGGAAACAGGGAATCCAGGACAGATAAATCCCTCAGGACCATTATTGAGAGTAGCCATACCAGGAGGGTAAGGGAAAGGTGGGGGAAGATAGGGGGAACAGATCACAATGATCTCCATATAACCCCCTCCCCGGGGGACAGACAACAGAAAAGTGGATAAAGGGAACCATCGGACGGTGTAAGGCATGAAAAAATAATAATAATTTATAAATAATCAAGGGTTTGTGAAGGAGGGAGGGTGGGGAGGGAAGGGAAAAATGAGGAGCTGATACCAAGGGCTCAAGTAGAAAGAAATGTTTTGAGAATGATGATGGAAATAAATGTACAAATGTGTTTAACACAATGGATGGCTGTATGGATTATGATAAGGGTTGTATGAGCCTCCAATAAAATGATTTTTTTTAAAAAGGATAAATCTGCATTGGAAAAAAAGACTATATTTCTTCTCTGGTTTAGACAGCAATTGCTAAGTGTCCAATTATAGTGGGAGCATTTATTATAACACAGATACCATATACCAAAATAAGAACAGTGAGAAAAAGGGCTCCTATAGGGTCAAGAGCCCCTATAGGGTTTCCAAGGCTGTTAACCAAAAGACTGGCAGCTAGAAGCCATCAGCCAAGAGCTGTGGCAGTCCACTTCTGTAAATGTGTGCAGCCCTGGAGACCCTATGGAATAGCTATTGTAACACTGAAACCGCATGTCTGTTCTTCGGGGTCAGAATCAACTCCTAAGCAACAGTTTGGTTTTGAACTTGAAAACCTTCTTATTTATTTTATATGTGTGGCAAAGTGTAAAAGTAGAATCATCATAATAAAAATCAAATGCACGATAGTGCAATAGAATGAAGTATCAGAAAAGGAAAAGACTCGAGAAGAATGTCTAGGGGTTTTAATTGTATTTGTATTGCTCTATTTCTTTAAATGGATTGATGATTGTTGCTCTTGTTATGGTTAGGATCCGTCAAAACAATTCTGACTCATAGAAACCTTATGTACACCAGGAATGAAACATTGCCCCGTCCAGCACCATCCTCACAATTGTTCTTATGTCTGAGCCCATTGTTGCAGCCAATGTGTCGATCCAGCTTGTGGAGGACCTTGCTCTTTTACACTGCCCCTCTACTTCACCAGGCACGATGTCCTTCTCCAGGAACTAGCCTCTACTGATGACATGTGCAAAGTGCATGACAAGTCTTACCATCCTTGCCTCTCAGAAGCATTCTGGTTGTACTTTTTCCAAGACAGATTTGTTTATTCTATTGGCAGTTCATGATACTTTCAACATTCTTTACCAGCACCATAATTCAGTCATATGTGTTGACTCTGCTCAGTCTTCCTTATTCAGCGTTGTTAGTCATCATCTCTCCCAACTCATGGTCACCCCAGGTGTGCAGGGTAGACCTGCCCCATAGGGTTTTAATGTCTACAACATTTACGAAGCAGATTGCCAGGCTTGTATTCCATCGCTCTTCTCCGTGCTTTTCAATCACTAGACTTTGAGTTGTCAAGCGCTTAACTATTTGCACCATGTAGGAACCCCTGGTTACACAGTATTTGAGTATATAGGTATTTATTATAATATTTTTCTACACTGACAATATTAAATTAAAAGAGGAAATACTTTATAACCACTATATAGATGCATTTGACTCATTTAAAATTGTTTTAAATCTAGAAATTGAAGGAAACTTCTGTAATTTATGAACATACAATAAATTAACAAAGATTATAAAATCTTTATAAATAACACAAAATTTTATTAATAATAAAAAGTGAATGTATAAAAGTAAAATTAAAACAAATTTCACAATGAGAATAATAATCCCTGGATGGTTACTAGCACAGGAAACTGCCATGATGTGAAAATTAAAAGGTATAAATTTTTTTCATCATTTTATTAGGGGCTCATACAACTCTTATCACAATCCATACATACATCAATTGTGTAAAGCGCATTTGTA
>NW_022103896.1:87262760-87297922 GCF_000313985.2 Echinops telfairi | reverse complement strand
GTCACATATAGTTCCTTATAATCGGTTCCCTCTTTCCAACCCACTCTCCCTCTACCCTCCCAGTATCGCCACTCACACCACTGGTCCTAAAGGGAACATCCGCCCTGGATTCCCTGTATTTCCAGTTCCTATCTGTACCAGTGTACATCCGGGTATAAATTTTTGAGAGCAGAATATTGTAAAAGAAATTCCAATTTTATTCCGAAAAAGTCCTGTGGCTTTTTAGAACCACAGAACTCCTCAAGTCGCCAGACTCGTACAATTATCAAGGCTCACCACCTTTCTAATGGCCACATCAAATGTGGCCACAAAAGAGCATAGATAAGTAATTTCATAGCATAGCGGCCAAGCAGCAGTATTTCATACTTCGGGACACCAGCGATATCCAGACAGGCTCTTCCAGAAACTATCTCCACTGTGAGGCAGTAGGAATGTCTATGTCCTTCCAAGTTGTTATTAGGAGCTGTCTAATTACTTCTAACTCATAGTTACTCTCTGTACAACAGCGTGAAACACTGCCCTGCCCCGCGCTAGCCTCACAATTGTGATGCTTAAGTCCATTGCTGCAGCCACAGTGTCAAGTCATCTCTTTGCGGGTTTTTCTCCTATTGCTGAGCCTTTACTTTACCAAGACGATGTGCTTCAGGGACGAGTTCCTCCTGATGAACATGTCCAAAGTCCAACAGAAGAAGTTGTGTCAGAGAACCTCACTTCAATTGAGAACTTGGCTGTATTTCTTTCAAAACATATGTGATTTGCTCCTCTGGCAATCTGTAGTATCTTCCGTATTCTTCACCAACGTAAGTTAAGCGCTTCAATTCTTCTGTGTACTCATTGTCCAGATTTTGCCTGCACATGGGGTGACTGAAATCCCAATGGCTTGGATCAGTTGCATGTTACACCTCAAAGTGGTTTCTATTCTCTTTAATCTTTTTGCAGCAGATTTGTCAAATGTAAAGTGTTGTTTGATTTATTGAGTATTGATTAGGTATGGAAGTAAAATTTTTAAATTCTCAATTTCAATATTTTCATTACTTATCAGATATTGTTCCAATTAGGAGGATTTTTGTTTTCTTTACGTTGAGATGCAATCCATGCTGAAGGATGCATTTTTGGTCTTCAGCAGCAACTGCTTAAGACCTTCCCGCTTTCAGAAAGCAAGATTGTATCATTTGTATGTTGAAGGTTGTGAATGAGATTTCCCTCCAATTTTGATGCTGTGTTATGCAACTTCTCAGATTATCTGTCCAGCATACAAACTAAGTAAGTATGGTTAAAGGTTATAACCCTGACACACACCTTTCCTGATTTTAAACCATACAATAACTCGTTGGTCTATGTACTAGTTTGCATCAGTACAGTGAAGTATTCTGGAATTCCCATACTTCTCCATGTGATCCATAGACTGTTTTGATATACACAATAAAACATCGTAACATCGCCAATCAAAAACAAGTGAACATTTTTCTAGTATTCTCTGCTTTCAGCCAAGAGCCAACTTTCATCAGCACTGGCACCCCTTATTCTACTTCCTCTTTTGAATCCATCTTAAATTTCTGGCAGCTCCCTGTTGATGTGCTGCGGCAATGTTATTGAGTTATCTTTAGCAAGGCTTTCCTTGACATGATATTAATAATTGTTTGCTAATTTCCAAATTCTGTTGGATCATCTTTCTTTGTTTGGGGCACAAATATGGATCGGTCAGATGGTTGTCTTCCAAATTTCGTGGCACAGCCCAGGGAGCACCTCAGCAAGGCATTGATTCCTTGAAACATTTCCATTGGTTTCTGTTCATTCCTGCCTCTTGTATTCCGCCAATGTTTTCAGTGAAGCTGGGGTTTTCCTTCAATAACAATGGATTTCAGTCCTGCCCAGCAGGACTTAATAATTGCTGTAGTGAATCAATGCCTATGAAAGCTAGGTACTATCCATGTTTCCCTTTTCCATATGAAAGTATAAAAATTCAGTTTTCTTGATTCCATCCAGGCATTTACTGTGGGGTTTGGACAGTTAGGCAAATACCTTGCATTACAAATGAGTTGACTGCCTATGAAGAGCCACCTCAGAGCACAAACTCAGCTCTCCTAACCGACTTATAACTAAGATCATGGAATTGCTGACCAGCAAGACCTGGCCTTATTCTCACCACAGAGGCCATTACTGGTGTAGTAACCCACCACAATTAACACTGATATAGCCATAATGTATTAGTTAAGTGTATAAATATAGATCTATATTTATATAAATATATAAACAATATAAAAATACTGTATTAATTAGCCTGAGTGTGGCCACTTTGTAACTACTGTAATTCCTTTTGTAACTTCTGTAACTGCTGACCCATTGCATTTATTTTTGAAATGTCTGATGCTGCTTGTAAGCTCCGTTTTATTTATTTTTTATTTTTTAATAACTAAATCATTTTATTGGGGACTTGTCCAACTCTTATCACAATCCACACACACATCCATTGTGTAAAGCACATTTGTACATTTGTTTCCCTCATCATTCCCAAAACATTTTCTTTCTACTTGAGCCCTTGGTATCAGCTCCTCATTTTTCCCTCCCTTTCCCATGAACCCTTGATAATTTATAAATTATTATTATTTTGTCCTATCTTACACCGTCCAACATCTCCCTTCACCCACTTCTCCGCTGTCCATCCCCCAGGGAAGGGGTTATATGTAGATCCTTGTAATCGGTTCCCCCTTTCTCCCTCACCTTCCCTCCACCCTCCTGGCATCACCACTCTCACCACTGGTCCTGAGGGGTTCATCTGTCCTGAATTCCCTGTGTTTCCAGGTGCTATCTATACCTTATTTTTATAAGTTCTTATTTTCCATATAGCATGACACCACCTGCCCTTGTGCCTTGTTTATTCCACAGCATAAACACTCCCCTCTTGATGCATTTAGGGTAAAGGGAGAATTAGGCTTTAGCCACCCCTTGACCTCCGGCTAATAAAAGCTCACTACCTTTGATTAAAGTTGTGTGTGGGGTTAATTGATCTTGTCCGGGACAACACAAATGCTGATGGATTTACTGTTCTAATCACCTGCATCTGAGCTCTGAGACCTACCTCCAGAGCTATGCCAGGGATCTACATCTGTGTAACAAATAACCTAAAATTTATTGATGTCAAACACCATTCTTAGTTTTGTGGATCAGGAACATGGGTAGGGCTTGGAAAATAGGACTTGTCTTTTTAAAATAAATTGTTGAAAAAGAACTGGTAACACAAGATTTGCCAGTTCAACATTTTTTACTTCTACAAGTCAATGAACCCATTTATATCAATCATATTGTACAACCATCAGCAGCATTCATTGTTTTATTTTCCATTCCTATAAACAGAAATCAAATCAATGCTAGCTAAAAAAGATTTTCCTTTTCACTATTGTCATTTGCTCCTGCTTGTTGTTTTTGTTGTTGATTAAACTCATAATGACAGAGTAAGGTTTCCTAGGCTGTAATCGCTGTGTGGGCAGATCCCAACCAAACTCGCTGCCATTCTCTGCCATCCCAGCAACCCGACGTATGGCAGCCTTACAGGACTGAGTAGAACTACCTCTGTGGATTTCCGAAGCTGTGAATCTTTTGGGGAGTTGAAAGTTTCATCTTTCTTCCAAGGAGTGGCTGGAAGGTTTGAACTGCTGATCTTGTGGTTAGCAGCCCATGTATGTACCCCATTGTGCCACCAGGGTTCCTTGGAAACACATCACCAGATCCTTTTTTCCAAGGAGCTGATAGTAGGAACCGTTGTCCCTAGTAAATACTGCTGAACTCTGATCTCTGTAAAGGTGCCTACGAAAAGTAGATCATATTAGTGAATTCATTCAGTGATTTTCTTTTTGTGGTTGACTTGTTTTAATCACTATAATATTTGCAACAACCTGGAACAACCAGTCCTTCCTTCACAAAGTGTGAGGCCAGGTCTGGGATAGCCTGGCTAGCTAGAGATAATGGGGATATTGATTAGAACCAAGGACCTTGGGGCTGGCCAGTGGCTGGGTGCATGCTTCCTTTCCATATGACATCTTCTGGGATCCAAGATGGATTCTTCACTCATACACTGCCTATATTAGAGCAGTTGGGTCTACAAGACAGCTCTCTCTCTCCCTCCCACATGGCTACCTTGGGCATTTTCCCAGGAGAGCCATCTCAAGTAATTAGATTCCTTGCACAGGGCCGGCCCACCTCAGCATGTATCCTCAGAACATCCAAGAGCTCTGTGCAGAAGAGGTCAGACCTCTTCTAGTGCTTCTTCTTTTTAAAATTAGGTGAATTTTACATAACATTAAATTTTACACAAAATTAATCATTTTAAAGTAAAAATTTTTATGACACTTACGTACATAGGAAATATTGTACAACTTTCACTTCTCTCTGTTACAAAGCATTTTCATCACCCCAAAAGGAAACTTGATACCCATTAAGCAGCTTTTCCATATTTCCTACCTTTCTCCCAACTCCTCCACTTTCTGACAACCATCAAAGTATGAATTTAGTTATTCTGCATACTTCATATAAATGAAATCATAATATCCAATGTGCCATCTTTTGTGTCTAGCATAATATTTTCAAAGTTCATCCATGTCACAGCATGCATCAGTACGTTGTTCATTTTTATGGCTGGATTATATTGCATTGTATGTTCTAAATGCCTCATTTTATTTATTCATTCATCCATCCACCGAGGGAAACTTGGCTTCTTCCACAATTTGGTTATTGTGAAAGATGCTGCTTTAAACATAGGCATGCATGAATTTGTTTGATTCTCAGTTATTTCAGTATATACGTAGGAATACAATTGCTTGCTAGTATGATAATTATATCATATGTTCCACTTTTGGGGGTACTACCAAAATATTTTTCACAGCAGCTGAACTATGCACAGTTTCTGAATCTACTAGAAGTCCCAGATTCACTCCCACTCCAGGTTCATTCCACCCCTCTGCCCCTCACATTATACTAATCGAGCAAACACAGTTAGGACCACAGCCTAGTAAAACCACCCTAGGCTGACACAGACAAGTGGCAGCTGTGAATGACAACACAACCCGCTGCTGAGTTTGTTATTCTTGTCTTTGTGCTATGAAAACATAAAAACTCATGTGAGTCCTGGTTTTCCTGAGGCTGGACCTTGACCAAGGTTCTGTCTTTTACTGATGTTACTCTCTTGTTCCTGAGCCCAAGTTTTACTGGTCCAGAATGTGAAGTGGAAAATTAGACCCCATCACACTTTTATGAATTTTTGTTTCCCTTCACTGAAAAATAAACTCCAGAGTATATATTCGTGCAATGTGCTTTTTTGCAAGAACAATTTTACACCAGTAACAATATCCCTCATTCTGTGTCCTCTTCTGAATCTGTCTTGACTATCTGGCAGCTCCCCATTGATGTCCTTGTTGTTGCAACTGTTGTTGAATAATATTCAGTAAAATTTTACTTGCATGTGATGTTAATGATATTATTATTTGTTGAGTCATCTCTCATTGGAATTGTTACAAATATGGGGCTCTTCCAGTCCGTTAGCCAGGTTTCTGTCTTCCAAATGTCTTGTTAAAACATTTCAATGGCTTTTGGTCAATTCTTAGAGCCTTGTTTTCCATTAATGCCTTCAGTTTAAAAACATTAGGCTGTGTGGATCGTAAGAAACTATGGATGGTATTAAGAAGAAAGGGAATTCCAAAACACTTCATTGTGTTAGTGTGGAATATGTATTTGGACCAAGAGGCAGTTGCTTGAATGGAAGAAAGGAATACTGCATGGATTAAAATCAGGAAATGTGTGTGTGTCAAGATTGTAGCCTTTCACGTATGTATTCAATCTGTATGCTGAGCAAATAATCTGAGAAGCTGGACTATATGAAGAAAAATGTGGCATCAGGATTGGAGGAAGGCTTATTAACAGCCAGTAATATGCAGATAAGAATTTGAAGCATTTGATGGAGAGCTACAGTTTTCAGTATGGTGTGTAACAAAATGTAAACTCAAAGCAAAACAAAAATATCACTGCCACCGAGTCAATTCTGAGTCATAGTAAGTCTATCGGACGGGGCGGAACCTCTCTTGTGGGTTTCTGAGGTTGTAATTCTTCTTGAGGGTAGAAAGCTTTGCCTTTCTCCTGTGGGGCAGCTGGTAGTTTTAAATGGCTGGCCTGGCCATTAGCAGCCCAATGCGTAAACGCTGCACTACAATGTAAAGAAAACCAAAATCCTCATGCCTGCATCACTAGACAGAATAATAATAACTGGAGAACAGATTCAAGTTGTTGTTTCATCTTGCTTGAATCCACAATAACTGCTTATGAAAGCAGAAGTCGAAAATCAAATGATGCACTGCATTGGAAAATCTGCTACACAAGACTCTTTAGCGTGTTGAAAAGCAAGGATGTCACTTTGAGGACTAAGGTGGGCCTGACCCAAGCCGTGGTGTTTTCAATAAACTCATATACACGTGAAAGTTCGACATTGAATAGGAAGACTGAACAAGAATTGAGACATTTGAATTATGGGGCTGGTGAAGACTATTAATGTACAAGAACTGCTAGAAGATCAAACAACTCTCTCTTGGAAGAAGTACAGCCAGAATGCTCCTGAGAAATAAGAATGGTGAGACGGGTGGCATGTGCTTGGACATCTTATCAGAAGAGACCAGTTCTTGGACCAAGGACACCATGCTTTGTAAGCAGAAGGGCGGTGATAAAGAGGACGATCCTCCAGAAGGTGCATTGGCTGTAAAAACATGTTCAAACATAAAAGAGTTAGGATAGTACAAGAAGGGGCAATGTATTGTTCTGTTTGACATAGGGTTGAATTACGCTGGAACAAACTTGATGGCATGTAAAACAACAGCATATTCATGCACTAGAGGGCAGTGTGAACATTAATCTTTTAAAAAATACCTTTGAACCCGGTTTCTAGCAGAAATGCATTTGTTTGTTAGCATTGGCATCAGAGGGGTTGGATTTACCCAGTGTGATTGGTCCTGATGTTATACGTGATATAGTTATTAATTGCTTATATGTAATATTTCTTAGGTTATGTGACTACTGTATACTGCAACAAATATATTTGCAGGACATTTCTACATTGAATTACAACATCATTATTAACTGAATCAAAGCCCTTTTAATTGTTTTCCTTTTCATTTAACTAGTACTTTATTCTTTTAAAAGATTATAGATAACGTTTCAGAAGTGCCAGTGACTGCACTATTGTAGCTAAAATACCAGAGAATTTGACAAGAATCATCAGTATAAAAACAATGGCAGCAATGAAAACAACAGCAGGTGCTTGTAGTGTTTGCCAATGAAATCATAATTTAAAACATCATTATAATTGGATAATAATGGCAGCTCTTACTAGATTGCAACAAAAGGATCAAAAAGTAAATTAATGACTTCTAGATGGAAAACTAGGTGAACACACTACACAGACCATCTACAACAAAGACATGAGACCAAATGGAACAGAGCTGGATGGTAATCCTGTAATCCTAGGCTTCAGCGAAAAGGACAGAGACGTGTACTGAATACCAACTAGAAGAAGATGCTGAATGTAAGTGGCCAGAGATAAGACAGGTGTGGGAATTGTCAGCTAGTCTGATATCGCATGACCATAAGAAGGAATGTCTAGACAGTGGCCTGGAACATCAGTGACTGACAAACAAAAAACTAATACATTGTTTCTTTTTCTGCTGTTTCCTGCTTCCCCGCTTGTTTTTTCTTTCTTTCTCTTGTTGTTTATTTATTTACTTCTATCTCTTTTCTTGTCCTACCAGAGAGGAACCAACCATAATGAACCAGACACACCCATACATCCTTGTGATAGTTGGGTTTATTGTGCCAACTAGACCAATGGGAAGGAACATGAGAGTGGAGTTTGGTCCAGTCCCACCTTGATTGAGGATGACCAAAAATAAGTAAGACAGCTGGCCTCACATCTGCCCCCTGCTCCCTGGTGATCTGACCAGGGTGCTGCTGCTTTAGCTAGCTCTCTGCCTCAACTTGTATGCAACACTACTTGTAGGCCGAGCCAACCTGTGGATCATGTATCTAGAGCTTGAGGCTCCTTTGAGACCTGCTTTACCAAGCTGCTGGTGTGTACCTTGCTTGGACTAACAACACAACATAATCATGAATTAAATACAAAACCACAATGCCTCTAGTACAGCAGATAATTTGTGTTCATGAAACAAGACATATGGATTAAACAAGTGAACAAAATATAGAGCCAGAAGCCCTTTCTGATGAAAAAATGGCATTGGAACCATCTTTTAAGGAATTCAGAAGAATGGTATTTATACTCCTCCGACAGATTGAGAAAGCTGCAGAAAAAATCAAGGATAACAGAAAAACATTTCAAATAATTTAAAAAAATTATAAGAACAAAATGACAAAATAAATGTAAAAAAATTAGGCACCATATGTGGCAGTTAGATTTTATATCAACTTAACTTTGCATGAAAGTTAGGAGTGGAATCCAACCTGTCAGTCAGGTCACAGCCTGATGATGCCTCCTTAGTGTGTGGTCTTCCTATAAGAGAGAAATTGGGAACTTACTCTCTGTCTCTTGACCTTTATTTTCATCCTTGCTGTGACTCAGTGTCTGCTTCCAGTGGCGGCCACATGTGGGCTGTCGGGCCCTGAGGACTGTCAACACTCTGCTATGTTTCCACCATCCTTAAATCCACATGACTCCACCCACTGGCCTGTGATCTTCCTGCATCCCACTTCACCTTTCTGCATCATTGACCTGCAGCTACATGAGTCTGGAAAGGGCCCTGGTTAGTATTGGACTTATGGATTTAGTTGAACTGGGCTGGCATGCCTTCTAGATATGGAATTACTTCTTGATATGAAGTTTACCTGTGTTTTATGGACTATTCCAAGGAATTTGACTGTGTGGATTATAACTAATTATGGATAGCCTTGAAAACAATGGAAATTACACAATACTTAATTGTGCTAATTTTCAACCTGTACATGGATCAAGAGGCAGTTGTACAAACAGAACAAGAGAATACTATATGGTCTTAAATTAGGAAATCACAATATGCAAATGGGCAATATATTACCAAACGCATTTTGTGAAACAGTATAACCCTATTAACCAAGACAGGCGAAGATATCACCACAATAGAAAATTATAGACCGATTTTCTGATGAATATAGATGCCAAGATTATCAATAAAATTGTAGCTGATATAATTCCACAAAACATCAAAAAAATTCATCACTATCAAGTGGGAGTCATTCCAGATATGCATCGATGGTTTAATATTAAAACAGCAAGCAATGTAATCAACCCATAAACAAAATGGAAGACAACAACTATATGATCATATTAATTGATATGGAAAAGGCATTTGATAAAAAGCTAACATTCATTTTTGATAAAAACACTCAATAAAATAAGAATGAAGGGAAATTCCTCAACATAATAAATGCTATGTATGTGAAACCAATGACCAGCATCTCACTGAATGGAGAGTGAACTATCCCCCTTTCAAATAGGAACCGGATAGGGTTTCTCTTTATCACCACTCTAATTTAATATAATCCTGGAGGTCTTAGACAGAGTTAGAGGCCATCAAAAAGATAGTAAAAGAATTCACATTGACACAGAAGAAACTAAATTTTCCTTATTTGCAGCTGATATAATTCTATAAATAGAAAGCCACAAAGAGTCAATTAAAATTTGCTAGAACTACTGGAAAAAATTGGTAGAATAACCTATTCTATAAGTCCAACATACAATATACAATCCAACAGATAACATTAACATCCCATCCAACTGTAATCAGTTGGATTCTTGCACTTTTTGTCTTTTTTGGATTCTTGAATAATAAAGAAGTTAACACCAAAAAAAGATATTAAAAGAATAATACCATTTACAATAAATACCCAAAACATAAAATATGTCGGAATAAATCTTACCAAGGAAACAAAATATTTATACAAGAAAATGAAAGACACTTCAACAAGAAACCAAAAGAGACTTCCCTAAATGGAACAATCTACCATGTTCCTGGATACGTAGATTAATTATAGTGAAGATTTATGAAAAACACTTTATGAATTAAATTCAATTAGTTCCAAATTGCAGCATGATTCTTAAAATAAATATAAAAAGTAATCAATTTTATATGGAAAGAAACCCAAAATAAATAAAGTACTATTTTAAAAAAATTAATTAGGAGGCCTTTCAGACTTTAAAACCTACTATAGCTATGGTAATCAAAACAGCTTGGTACTGGTTCAACAATAGACATAAAGACCAATGGATTAGAATTCAGAACGCAGAAATACAACCAAGTACCTACAGACACCTGATTTTGATAGAGGACTAAAACACATTATGTGGTGCTGGAAAAATCAGGTCGCCACCTGAAAAGAATGATACAGTACTCATACCTCACACCACGTAAGAAACAAATTCAAGATAATATAATCCATAGAACTATAAAAACCATCAATGAAAAACAGGGACAAACTTAGGGGCCCCAATACAAGTCATAAATACACTTATGGACATAATGAAAAACATTCTCAATATAGAAGATGAAATAAAGTACTGGGGCCTTCTAAAATATAGCATTTATGCACATAAAAAGGCTTCATCAAAAGAATTAAAAGAGAGCACACAGACTGGTAAAATCAGGAAAGGTGTGCATTAGGGTTGACTTTTTTAGCCATGCTTATTTAATCTGTGTGCTCAGCAAATAAGCAGAGCGGCTGGATTATATGAAGAAGAATGTTGCATTGAGATTGGAGGAAGGCTCATTAACAACCGGTGATATGTAGATAACAGATCTTGTTTACTGAAAGTGAAGCAGACTTGAAGTACTTGCTGAGGAATATCAAGGATTGCCGTCTTCAGTAGGGATCACAACCCAACGTAAAGAAGAACAAAATCCTCACAACTGACCAGTAGGTAACATTATGATAAGTGGAGAAAAGATTGAAGTTGTGAAGGAGTTTGTCTTTGCTTAGATCCACAATCAATGCTCATGGAAGGAGCAGTCAAGAGAAAAGAAGCATAATACAGAGTAAATCTGCTGCAAAAGTTTTCTTGAAAGTGTTGAAAAACAAGGATGTCAAGGTGAAGACAAAGATATGCCTGATCCAAGTGGTGGTATTTTCTATTGCATCATATGCGTGTGAAAGTTGGACACTGAATATAGAAGAAGAATTGATGCATTTGAATTAATGAAAATAATATTGAAAGTACCACGGAATGTCAGAAGAACAAAACAATCCATCTTGGAAGTAGGGCTAGAAAGCCTCTTAGAGGCAAGAATGGTAAGATTTTTTAAAAATCATTTTTTAGGGGCTCACAACTCTTATCACAATCCATACATACATCAATTGTGTAAAGCACATTTGTACATTCATTGCCCTCATCATTTTCAAAACATTTGCTCTCCACTTAAGCCCCTGGCATCAGCTCCTCATTTTTCCCCCCTCACTCCCCACTCCCTCCACCCTCATGAACTTGATAATTTATAAATTATTTTGTCATATCTTACACTGTCTGGCATCTCCCTTCACCTACTTTTCTGTTGTCCATCCCCCAGGGAGGAGGTTCTATGTAGATCCTTTTAATCAGTTCCCCCTTTCACTCCACCCTCCCGGTATCACCATTTTCACCACTGGTCCTGAAGGAATCATCCACCCTGGATTCCCTGGGTTTCCAGTTCCTATTTGTACCAGTGTACATCCTCTGGTCTAGCCAGATTTGTAAGGTAGAATTGAGATCATGATAATAGGAGTGGAAGAAGCATTTAGTAACTAGAGGAAAGTTGTATGTTTCATCATTGCTACACTGCACCCTGACTGGCTCGGCTCCTTCCTGCGACCCTCCATAAGAGATGTCTAATTGCCTACCGATGGGTTTTGGGTCTCCACTCTGCACTCCCCCTCATTCGCAGTGATATGATTTTTTTGTTCTGATGATGCCTGATACCTGATCCCTTGGACACCTCGTGATCACACAGGCTTCTTCCATGTGGGCTTTGTTGCTTCTGAGCTAGATGGCCGCTTGTTTACCTTCAAGCCTTTAAGACCCCTGATGCTATATCTTTTGATAGCCGGGCACCATCAGCTTTCTTCACCACATTTGCTTATGCACCCATTTGTCTTCAGTGATCTTGTCGGGAAGGTGAGCATCATGGAATGCCAGTTTAATAGAACAAAGTATTCTTGCATTGAGGGAGTACTTGAGTGGAGGCCCAATGTCCAAGGAATGGTACGATTTTATCTCATGTCCTCTGGACATATTGTCAAGAGAGACCAGAGAAGGTCATCATACTTGGTAAAGCAGAGGGGCAGCGAAAAAGAGGAAGACCTTTACAATATAGATTGACAGAGTGGCTTCAACAATAGGTTTAAACATAAGGACAATTGTTAGGCTGTACAGCGTTTCTATTGTGTGTAGGGTTGCTATGGACTGAACTGACTCGATGGCTCCTAACAACAATGAACAATAGCAACATCATGGTCCTAATAATTTCAGTAACCCACATCAAGCAAAGTTATTTATTACCTGGTACAAAAAGAATCCCTCCCCAAACCTCCTTTTTGGATCCTTTTCTGTGCAGCCGGCTGCTATTGGATGGAGTACTAATATCTTGGCTGGGAAATCCCCTAATGCAAATAAACGGATATCTCTCAGGTTGACTCCAGGTTGGTTATTTGGTCTCTCAGCAGACCTAAGTAGAGGGACTCTCTCTTTTGGACTTGAGCCCAAACACTCACCTTCTTTCTTGTTCTCAGACATGCCACTTTTATCCTTGACTCAATATATTTGCGTTTACTGCTTCTTTATTCTGACTTTTCCATGGCTAATCCCCTCCAGTCATGCAGATCTCATGTGCCACTTTGGGAGACTCTTTCAGGTCACCGTAGATAAAGTTGACCAATGTCCCTCAGTTGTTCTCTAACACCCTTTTTAATTTTACTCATAGCACTTTGGTCAGTGTATTTGCTTACTTGTTCATTATATCTCTCCACTCAAATAGAGTCTCCATTGGAATAGGCATCCTGTCCATTATATTACTCTCTATACCCAGAATATCTTATAGAGTTCATGGTACATAGTAGGTGATCCATTAGTAGTTATGTATGCACAGCAATAAACCTTGAAAGAATCTATAACAAACAATAATAATAATTACCTCTGAGTGGGAAATTGTTATTTGTTATAAAGTCAATTCTGACTCATGGCAAGCCCATGTATGTGGAGCAGAACTGCTCCATAGGATTTTAAAGGGTGTGTCCCTTTGTGTTCAGATGGTCAGACTTGTTTTCTGAGGCGCCTCTGGGTGGGTTCAAACGTCCAGCCTGTAAACTAGTAGTGAAGTGCTTAACCATTTGTACTGTCCAAATACTCCATTGGTGGAATCACTTTGCCATCAAGTTAATTCAGACTCATTGAAGCCCTACAAAACAGACTAGAACTGCCCCACAGGGTTCACAAAGCCATACTCTTTGTTACAAGAAGTGGCTGGTCGATTTGAACTGCCAACCTTTTCCATGATTCAAGCTCTTAATTACTGTACCACCAATGCTTCTTGATTGGGGAGTAACCCAAACCAAATTCACTGCATTGAGTCAATGCCAAATCATAGGGACCTTATAGGAAAGGGTAGAATTGCCTCTGTGGGTTTCTGAGACTGTAACTCTTCATAGGTGTAGGAAACCTCACCTTTCCCAGGTGGAGTGGCTGGCGCTTTTAAACTACTGCAGTTAGTAGCTTGACGCATAACCCACTACACCACCCAGGCTTCCTTGAATAGGGAGCAGGAGAGGTAAAATCATGACTTGACTTTCACTTTCTACCAAGGTGTTTTAGTTAGTCTTAAGTAATTTGAAATACTTACTCTAAAGATTAGAAATGTTTAAAAACATATTTAGACTAGGAAAGTAGTTGATAAAATGTTTTGATCCTTAAAATAAGCTTTATTATCTGGAAGGTTTATATGGAATAATTTCTTCCTTGAAGATATTCAATAAGTCATGTATTGTTATAAAAAGTAAAACATCTATCAGTTTGGAGAAGCACTGAAACATGAAGCAGCAGGAACATTTCACCTAGTTTTCTTTCCTTTGAACTTGAACACCGTATCTTTCTGGTACAGCATTTAAATTGATTTCTTCTCCCAAAGGTAAGAAGATCAAATTAGCTTGATAAATAATTTATACTTATTTAAACTATATTACAGTTTACACATGTATTGGATATATTCATCCTGAGCAGGTTTTTTTCTTTCTTTAGATACACTAAACTTGCAATACTAAGTGTTGTTCCCAGGTCTGAATGTTAACAGCATATGTTTGAGAGACCTTCAACTTACCAAGTATTGCAGTTCTGTGATTTGTTTTGGAACCTCTTCTGACATCTGTGGACTTAGTTCAAGGACAGTTTATAGCACTTTTTTTTCCTAATAGGATGAACAAATGGTTAATTGTTTGCTTCGGTCACTCAAGTTCAAGTTAATGGATCAGGGTTCGATATAAAAACTCCAACTGGAGTGTCTGTTCAGCCACATTCTTGCTTTTCTAACCATAGATTCTCCTCCCTAGGGATTTTGCCCTGTATCTTCAAAATGATGGCAATCTCACTAACCTGGGGAATTGTTGTAGTAGTGTGCTGTTGTTTATGGCTTTTCCTGGGAATAAGGAGAAGGTAAGGAAAGTTTTATCTTTACATTGTTTTTTAGTTCATCTATTTAACGTTATTTTACTTATATTGTTATATAGTAACTTTGGTTTTTCTGTCCTTCGTTAAATTTTCAAGGGGATATTTTAAAATTATATGCATATATAACTATTGATCCATACTAATGATAGTGTATAAACATTATTGACAGAAACCTTAAGAGAACTCTGTGTATGTTTATGTGTATATATTTTTAAAATCTGAATTAGTTAGGATGCAATTGGCAAGTGAGAATCTGCAGTGGAAAGGGTTTCTTCCTATCATGTGAGTAAAATAGATGTTCTGACTTGTTAGATGTCTTCTTTTCTGCTATTTTTGTAGTTCTTTGTTTAGAGTCAGTCTTTCTGGACCAACTGTGTAGCCTGTATTGATTATTCCATTACTCTCCTCTTATTCATGCTAATCAATCTTGGTGGACCGGCAGACTTTTCTAAGTATATGTGACATCTCATTTATTGGTATGCATCATTTATTCATAGTTTATTTATAATTGCTTCAAGAATACAAGACATACAAAGGGAGTCAAAGCCATTTGTTTAACATGGCGTCTACACTGAGAGCAAGAATATTCTTATTTGTATCTTCATCATCCAGGAAAAGTTATTAGCATTTAGTAGGCATTCAGTAACTGTTTGTAGAATGCATGAATGAATGTATGAAGGAAGGATTTGCCATCATTTTCACCAATTGATTATTGGGTCATTAAAGAGCTGTGATGTTACAGTGGGTCAACATTGAGCTACTAACTAAAAAGTTAGCAGTTCGAACCCACCAAGAATGATGAAGGAGAAAGAAGAGGCTGTTTCTGTAGATTTACAGCCTCAGAAATCCTATGGAACAGTTCTACTCTGTCCTGTGGGGTTGTGATGTGTCAACTGACTCAATAGCAATGGGTAGGATTTTTTTCATCATGTCATTATGCTAATATGTAATATGTACTATGCCAACATTTCAGTGAAAGAGTAAGGCATTATTAAGAAAAGAGCACCTATAAACTGTAGAGTAAACAGAAAACTAAATGTATAATTTCTTATCTATCAAATATCTGTGTTCCTCTCCCTCCCCCCAGGAAAATGGGTGAACCACCTCTGGAGAATGGGTTGATTCCATATGTGGGTTGTGCTTTGCAATTTGGTGCCAATCCTCTTGAATTTATCAGATCAAATCAAAGGAAACATGGTCATGTTTTTACCTGTAAGCTAATGGGAAAATACGTCCATTTCTTCACAAATCCCTTGTCGTATCATAAGGTATTGTGCCATGGAAAACACTTTGACTGGAGAAAGTTTCACTTCACTACTTCTGCAAAGGTAACCTGTGCTGCACGTTATGTAGCATTCTATTTGTTTCTTATATTTTTATAACTCTATTTATGTTCCTATTCTATTTTATAATTTTGATGTATTTAGATATAAGGGTAGAGATATTCAAGAGCATGGGCCTTACCTGGAGATTTTCAGAAGTCCAATAAATGAAGTTAGGCATCCGCTCTTGGTACTAATCATTCATTAAAAAAAAAAAAAAGACAAAATAGACTTTTGAGGGACACATGATAGATTTGTCATTTCTTAACCAGCTAATGAGGCTAAAGTGGAGCCAGATGGTGCTGTGCTCTATGAGTAAGACAGATACTCTATCACTTACAACCCACACAGTGGGTTTATTGGAAAATTTAGACATTCAATCATGCTGCTATGTTCATGTTACACAATCATTTAATTTGTTACAGAAATGACCCAGAATTTTGGCATCTTGTAGATGTCACTAAAGAGGCTTTGCTAGAGAGAAAACTGTTAACCAATATTTACTGATTTCCTCCAAAGAAATGTTAGCCTTGGTCCCTGTCATTAAGGAACTTAGAGCCTGGTTAAAATACATCCACAAAGAATATACAGGAGAACTAATGGTACAAACACTTAAGATTAGCACCACAGTTTATACCCACTCACTGCTATTGATTCAACTAGACTCATATCAACCCTATAGGACAGAGTAGTTTCTCCCTAGGGTTTTAAAGATTGTAAATCGATAAAGGAATAGGCTCATCTTTCTCCCAGGGAGCAAGCAGCTGGTGGGTTCAACTTCTGACCTTAGGTTAGAAGAAGCCCAGCACTTAGACCAGTGCACCACCGGGGTTTTTTTGTACCAAATTAGAATACATTCTGAAAGCATGTCATCTGTGTTTCATCAATTTACAGGTGCTGGTTGTGGTTTCATTCTTTTTTCTTCATTTGCTGCAGGTATTTGGTCACAGAAGTCTCGATCCAAGTGATGGACACACTACTGAAAACATCAACAAGACGTTCATCAAAACCCTGCAGGGTGATGCCTTGAACGCCCTCACAGGAGCCATGATGGAAAACCTCCTGCTTGTCATGAGACCTTCAACTCTTCCCAAACCCAACACGGCTGCCTGGGTGACAGAAGGCATGTATTCCTTCTGCTACCGAGTGATGTTTGAAGCTGGCTATTTAACTCTCTTTGGCAAAGATCTCACAAGGCAGGACTCGCAAAGAGCGCTGATGCTAAGTAATCTTGACAACTTCAAGGAGTTTGACAAGATCTTCCCTGCGCTGGTGGCGGGGCTTCCCATTCACGTGTTCAAGGCGGCACACAATGCCCGGGAGAAGCTGGCCGAAGACCTGAGGTCCGAGAACCTCCGCCGACGAGACCGTGTGTCCGATCTGGTTAGCATGCGCATGCTGCTCAATGACCAGCTCTCCACCTTCGACGACGCCGAAAAGGCCAAGACGCACCTCGTTGTGCTCTGGGCGTCGCAAGCCAACACCATTCCAGCGACTTTCTGGAGCTTGTTTCAAACGATCAGGTAACGGGCAGCCTCTCTATTTGTCTATTTGGATAGAATGCAGAATTTTCACCATTTGAATTGTTTTAAATGTACTCGTGGTACTGTCTCATGCTATCCATCGAGACTGTAATGTTGGCACATTCGTTCCCCCAGGTGAGTGAGCAGGTCTGACCGGTAAGACTGTTTTATCGCCACAGGGCAGCTCCAGGGAGAAGAATGGGCCGAAGCCGCAGAGGTCAGCTCTGCTGACGCTGGAGCCAGTTCAGGCCATCTGGCCCAGCCCTTTAGCTCTTATCCCTCATGACTACCAACTTAAATCCGTGAACAACCTTCCTAACTCAAAAAGAATATTTACTTGATTACTTACCACGGACAATGGACAGCATGCCTCCGCTGCCTGCCTTATTTCCTTGTGAATTTTGTACTTTGTCCTCACCCATACCCCGCCCCACTCAATTAGTAATTGTTGTCTCACGTTATTTGATCAACTATGATTTGTACTGGTCAGTCATTGTCTTTTATGATTGATAACCATTTGGCTAGATTTCACCTTTTAAAACTGTATAAGCATATAGCTTACCTAGCATGATTTATTCCCAACATGTTAATCTTTGGGGAAATTATTGTTCAAGTGGTTTATTAAAGTGTTGCAATTAAATTTGGATGCTTAAAATCACATCGACATAAAATTATTATCCCATAATATTGGGAATGCCAAGTTTCCACTGACACCTGATAATCTTATGACAGCAATATAAAAATATCTTCAAATTTAGTTTCAGAAATAAAAAAACACTAGTTGGTCTCAAATGTTAAATGTCTTCTGAAGTTCTTACTTGGGAAAACTCTGGAATAAATTCAGATACTGACTGTAAGGCTACATGATAGATTTTTGTATCATTTAGATAATATGTACTATGTTTCATAATAGTCACACTTTTCAGCCCAACATTTATGAGGCTCGATATATTGAGTAATTATGTAATATAGGTTCCTTTCCATGACTCTGATCCTCTTATGAACTTTAAGGCCCCCAAATGACTTGATTTCACAATTTAAAATGAGAGTAGAACACATTAAACTCTGAATGGAAAAGAAAGCTGTGCTATCTGAAATCATGGTGTGAATTTTTTTTTCATGGTGTGAATTTTAAGAGTAAATTAAATTTATCAATCTAGAATTTAGCTAGCTACTTATTTATCATATTTATCTTAGATGTGATACTTCATTCTAATTACTGTGCAGTTGATCAATTTGAGCATTCTGTTCTTATTAGAATAGTACATTTATAAGAGCTTGACCACAGTTTCACTTTTATGTAGAAAGGTCCAACTAAGACAACAACTCTAGCCAGTCTTCAAAACACATTATCAGAGAGAGTCAAAAGTAAATAAGAATATCATTTCTCACCTCTTTTTGTATCTGTTTTTGTTGATATTTACCATGTGCTGGCTCATGGTAACCTTATATATAACAGAATGAAATGTTGTGCAGCCTTATGCCATCTTTATCATAATTAATATACCCCATCATTAAAGGAAGTATGGAAATGATTAATGATTTGCAGACCTGTTTATATATCTGTACTTTTTTCCCTTTCTCTTAACCTTTAATAGGAGTCCTGAAGCAATGAAAGCAGCTATTGAAGAAGTGAATAAAACATTAGAGAATGCTGGTCAAAAAATTAGCTTTGAAGGCAATCCTGTCTGCCTGAACCAAATGCAGCTGAATGATATGCCAGTGCTAGGTATGCTTGCCTTTGTTTCCCTTCTTTTCCCTTCTGCCTCCACCACCAGCGCTTTCCCTGTGTACCAAGTCTTGCACACGGATGTTGTCTTACTCACTTCTCAGAACCATCTTATGGCGAGGGACTCTTCTAGTGCCTATGTTAGAAGTGAGGAAACTGATATTTAGAGGTTAAGTTATTGCAAACGGAATCAACCACAACCTTTCCCCGTGGCTCTCAATCCTACACTGTCAACTTCTGCCTTGCTCTATCTACCCTAGTCTGTCTCCCTTGTAATTATTTTCACCTGATGCCAATATTATAGTTATATATTATTCATTTTAATTAAATAAAGGGAGGAAAAGTACCATCATGGAGCCACAGTTCACTTCAGTTACCCTTGGTTGACGGAATTAAAGGGTATTTATTTTCCTTCCATTTGCTTTTCTACGTAATAGAGAAATACAGAAAAATTGTATTTTTATAGAAAGGAAGAGGCTGTTGTTATTATTTTTTTCTAAAGGAGACAAGTCACTCTAACCTTTTAGGGGCAGTGTCCTAGAAGGACAGGCTAGGCAACAAGAAACTTATGCTCCATGTCCGCCTCTCCCCTAACAACCAAAAAACCCCAAATTCACTGCCATCAGTCAATACTGACTCTTCGGGACCCACTATGGGTTTCTGGCACTGGAACTATTTACCAGAGCAGTGAGCCCAGTCTTTCTGCGGCAGAGCTGCTGGTGGTTTAGAACTGCGACCATGCAGATCACAGTAACCACTCCACCACCCAGGTGCCTTTCCCCAATGAGGGACATCTCAAATGTGTCACTTATCTTTAGGACCTTACTTTTCTCACTTGAAAACGGAAGTTATTCACAATCACATAATTAGTAGTAAACAGGATTGTTAGGGAGATAGCAGAGTGGCAGGTAAGACAGAAACTTCTTACTTCCTTTGTAAACACTAAACTATTACTAATGTACTGGTAGATTTTTGCTCAGGCAGAAAAACAACATCAGACAGCGTACTGATAAAATGAGTTCCTCTAAATATCAAATTGAAGCTACATTGAACACCCGGGAAACCTTTTTTATATAAACATGCTATCATCATTTTTTATTTCAAAAGTGATAAACTCTGATGAAGTCATCTCTAAAGGATTTATTGATACTTTCTAATGTTATTAGTTAGTAATTTCCATATAGAAATAAGATTATTATTTCATAAAATTATTGCCGTGTAACACCAATAATGACCAAGAATGTTATGTGTATCAAGTAAACTTGCAGCCATAATCTTTATCAAAATACTTCAATTAGCCTAGATTCCCAGTTTAAGAAACACATTTATACACAAATGAATCAATTATATTACATAATTATAGCCATTACTGAAAAAAACTTTTTGGAAAAATTTTCCCTGTAACCTTCTATTAGAGTCTGATCGTGGTTGTGTTGTAGGCTACTAGATGCCTTTTGGACTCTATATTATGTGGTCTTTGCATACTTGATTAACCTTTCTTGCTTTCCTTCCCTCTCTTTCTCCACCTCTCCTTCTCCACTGTTGTACCTTTCTTTCTTTAAAATATGTAGATAGCATCATCAAGGAGTCTCTAAGGCTCTCCAGCGCCTCCCTGAACATCCGGGCTGCTAAAGAGGATTTCACGTTACAAATCGAGGAGGGTTCCTTCAATATCCGCAAAGATGATTTCATAGCTTTTTATCCTCAGTTGATGCACTTCGATGCTCAAATCTATCCAGACCCGTTGGTAAGTGTCCAAGTGATGTCTACCTAGAGGAAATGTACCACTCAGTTGATTATCGTAGCCATAGGAATTATCCCTTTAATTATGTTAAATAGTTACATATTTTAGAAAATGTGTTGATAGCCTGAATTTTTAACTTTTATTCGTCTTTATCATTATTTAATCTCTGGTATATTATACTTGTAACTATGATAATAAAGCTGCCACTTTCTTTTTACTTAAAAACTACCTGCTCCCAAATCCCAAATATTGAAAAATACACTGACTCATCTAGTTTCTGATCTGAACTTTCTTCCTAATTCTGTCTAACCAAAGAACTAGTTTGCCAGCCAGGGTAGGGGACATCATAAAAATTTCCCAGCCCTTTATTTATTTATTTCATTTATTTTTTAATCATTTTATGGGGGCCTCATATAGCTCTTATCACAATCCACACATCCATCCATTGTGTCAAGCACATTTGCATATTTGTTGCCATCATCATTTTCAAAACATCTTCTTTCTACTTGAGCCCTTGGTAGCTCCTCATATTCCCCCTTCTTTCCTCACCCTCCCTCCCACATGGAGCCTTGATAATTTATAAATTATTATTATTTTTTCATGTCTTACACTGACTGATGTCTCCCTTCACCCACTTTTCTGTTGTCCGTCTCCCAGGGAGGGGGTTATATGTAGATCACTGTGACAGGTTCCTCTTTTCTCCCCCCACCTTACCCTTACCTTCCTGGTATTGCTACTCTCATTACTGATCTTGAGGGGTTTCTCTGTCCTTGATTCCCTGTGTTTCCAGCTCTTATCTGTACCCATGTACATGCTGTGGTCTAACCGGATTTGTAAGGTAGAATTGGCATCATGATAGTGGGGGAGAAAACATTAAAGATCTAGAGGAAAGTTTGTTTCATCAATGCTATACTGCACCCTGACCCAGTCCTTTATTTTTTATTAAACTCCAATCTCTTATTATTTTATGATTCAATATGGGATGTTTATTAAATTACTAATGAGTTAGATTAAAAAACAGAATTACTCTTTAGCTCTTTCATGTCAATATTATTTTCGTTAGGCTTTTATTTGGTTTGATTTTCTCCACATGAAAATTATGACCAGTCAATCTATAAATTACCTATCTATATATTCTAAACATGATTGACAGTTTCTAAGGGATGTTGGAAGAATAACAATAATGAGTATAAAAAAGAAGAAAAATACCTAAAACTGACTGTGGTATGATGGTACCAATCTTTTTTACTACATGCAAACCATTGAATTGTATGGTATGTGCATGATATTGTGAACAAAAGTGTTAAAAGAGATTGGGAGAGGGAAAAGAAAGAGAGAGATGCATTCCTTTAAAATGATCCTATGAGTGTGCTTTCTTTGTATTTTTTTGCAGACTTTTAAATATGATCGATTTCTTGATGAAAGTGGGAAAGCAAAGACCAACTTCTACAGCAATGGACATAGGTTGAAGTATTATTATATGCCCTTTGGATCAGGCGCTACAATCTGTCCTGGACGGTTATTTGCTGTCCATGAAATCAAGCAGTTTTTGATCCTGATGCTCTCCTATTTTGAACTGGGGCTCGTGGAAAGTGATGTTCAATGTCCTCCTTTGGATCAGTCCCGTGCAGGCTTGGGCATTTTACCACCATCACATGATGTTGAGTTTAAATATAAATTTAAATATTTGTAAATCTATGGTTGGAAAAAGAGGACTGTAAATCATGTTACAGGACCATAGAACACAATCTCTTGACAGCGCCTCTGGACAATTGCATTTAGTGGAGTTATGCATCCGGTCCAGTTCTGTTCCCTGATGCTTGTTCGTGGATGTTAACACGCCGGTGACAGTGTCCGCATCTCAGAATCTCACTCTGCACTACCAGAAAATAGTTTCTAGAAGCATGATCATTTAATTTTGAATTAGTGAATGAATGTTCATAGAGCTAGGTACTGAACTGTATTATTTCAGAGGGGGTAAAATCTCTCTCTCTATCCCTCTCAAAAATTAAGGTATTGCGATTTTTGCAATTCATCGACTGGCTTTTTTTTTTCCTAAGGAAACTGCTATATCATAATATAAACCACTCAACATTATTGTGAAAGATAAAAATTCACATTTTAGTGAAACTGTGCTATTTTCTTGATTATCTAGTGAGGCTCTTTAGGTGTGAACATATTACAAAAAGTACTTTAAATGAGAGTATCTTGCCTTTTAAGATATACTCTAAATAAAGTTTAGTTTTGTACCCAATATTCAAGGCTTTAAAAATGATGATGTCAATTTTCTGAAAACAAAGATTTTCCCTTTGTGTTTTAAATTATTATTGCTGTAAACTCTAATGTCTATGACAGGTTTTGACTATATGCTTCCATATTAATGAGATTTTTTAATAATTAAAAGGGAGTTTTTCTGTTATTACTAAATATACAGGAATGAAAAAAATTACTTTCATGTAATTTGTGGATTGTAAACTGGATAGAAATGACCACGAGCTTTGATTATGAGAAATGCAAAGAAAAACAGCTTGGGATTGTGTTTTATTCACTCTTTTTGTCATTAAGGAATTTGTAGTTGAAGGGAAAATAAGCCAATATTGATTCGCCTAGCCATTGTGTACCATGGACCTATGAGAAATTATTTTAAGTTTTGGAGTGATCAACCAAGACATTTTTATTAGTATTTCTCTATCTATTTATATCTGAATTATATTTATCATTTTTATATTAAAATATTGCAGCATTTGATGTTGAAATGAGTCATCTTTCAGAAATAAAAATATGAATGTGTGTGTTTTAAATATTCAGAATTTTAGAGTAGCCCCCTGCTGGTGAGCCTCAACAAGTTTCTTCCGGGTTTATGAGTCAGGAAAGCAAAATGTTTTCAACTTCTAGTCTTGTCATTTAATCGTGGACTTGTCTTTTATGAAAAGTATCTTAATACCAAGACAATGGAAATTATTTACAGGCAGTTGAAGAGTAACAAAATTCTTCATTACTGGAAATGATTACATATTAAATTTCTGTGTAGCTTTGTAAAATATTTCGTAACTTGCTGAGTGCATCCATACATTTTTCTCTGTCTTTCTTCTTAAATAGCAGAAGTTGGTCAGTTAAAAGCTGTGGCCCAACACCTTTGGGTTGAAAAACATCAAAAGAACAATGATATTTTGTGGCATGTGCACATGACATAAATTCACATCTCCATGTCCATTAGTGACGTTTTATTGGCATACAGTCAGGTCTATTTCTTTATGCCCTGCTACAGCTGCTCTTTAGAGGCAAGGGTGGCAAGACTTTGTTTTCAATACTGTGGACATGTTATTAGGAGAGTCCAGTCCCTGGAGAAGACATTGTGTTTGGTCAAGTAGAAGGGCAGCTAAGAAACGAGATAGATTGACACAGAGGCTGCATCAATGGGCTCAGGCATAGGAACAGTTGTAAAGTTAACACAGGACCGTGCGGGGGTTTCCTTCTGTTGTTCATACGGTCGCTATGTGTCAATGGCCCCGAACATCACCAACCACACAGCTGCTCTTGCTGTGCAATGGCTGGAATGAAGAGCTGCAGTCGATGCTGCGGCAGCAAAGCAACAGATATTTACATCTTGTTCTTTAAGGGGACCCACGTGGCATAGGAGCTCTGCATTGGGCTGCTAACCATAAGGTCAGAAGTTTGGGTCCACAGGCACTCTGTCCTATAGGATCATCGAGAGTTGGAACTGACCCAATGGCAGTGAGGTTGGCTTTTAGGCGGGTGAGGGTGGGATGGGGCGTTTAGTTATACAGCAATCTCAAACTTTTTTTTTTAACTTTTTCACTATAATTTTAACTTTAAAAGAAATGAACTACCATGTGAAAATGCCTTCATGTTTCAGTGCATATGGGAGACATCTTTTAAAAGCTGTATATAATTTTAATGTAAACATCATAATTTAGAACTGTATTAACACTGAACTATCTCGTATTAAAAATGAACTTTTCTTTGAAAAAGCTATCAAGCATTGTACTGCTAACTGAAAGTTCAGTAGTTTAAACCCACCAGCCTGCTTTGAGGTAGCAAAATGAGGAGATCTGTTCCCATAAAGACTTACTGCCATTTTTTAAAATTGGGAGTTAATACATATGTCATATTCATGCCGCAGTTCAATCACATCAAGCAGTATTGTACAATTGCTACCAGAATCCGTTTCCAAACATTCTTTTCCTTCCTGGACTCCTTGGCATCATCTCTCTTTTACACCCACCACCACCCCACCATTGTACCTCCCATTCCCACCCCAGAAACCCTTATTGTACTAGCTGTCCCTATAGGTTCATCAACCGTGGGTTTCATCTACCCAAACCCAGAAAAACATCAAACACAAATTACACACGTGAGATATGAATAAACAAAAAGAAAATGCTGAAAACCAGACCAGGACCCTGTGCATCAGAAAGGAGATCAACTGAAAAGGTATTAACCATTCAAATTAGCATAGAGTATTAGCCTTCTAGGGATATTAATAAATATAAGTTCGGCTTACAAAAAGCATTTTTGCTGTAATAGCAAACTATGGGGAGCATTTTTATTAAAAATAATAACTTTCTGCTGAAACATTGCAAATAAAGTTTTTTTAAAGATTTACCACCTCAGAAAGCCTACATAGACTTTCTATTAATCAGAATCGGCTTGATGATGGTGGGTTTGTTTTGGGGGTATTGTAAGATCACATAGACTTAGAAAAGATACTAATATCAAAATTTGTTTGGTTTATTCTGGTCCAGGCTTAGGCTCAACACTTCACCCACAAATTCTATTTTCATCCTCCTAAGCATCTTTTGAGGTTCATATTATTACAGGGGACAAAGAAGGAACTCGAGAGAAGTTAAGTCACTGATTCCAACTCACAGCACAGACAGTAACCGAGTTGGACGTATTGGAATCCAGGTTGTTGAGACGATAGCGCCAATATTCTTCACTCTGCTGCAAGTCCAGGTGACAGATTATCTAGACTAGGGTCATGAAAAGTTAATCCACGGTAAACAAAATCAATGATGTCATTTTTGTCCTGAAATACCCTCTTTGGGGCCATTGGCAAGCCAGAGAGTGAGGAACTGCAATCCCCATCCTCCGCAGACACCGGGACACGGGGAAAGAGGCTGTGGACACTCAGCTTGCAATTTATGGCCCCTGGAAGGGGTTACTGAATAGTCAAACGTGCATTACAATATTGCAACCTTAGATGATGTTGTTCCTCATACAAATATATCTCTTATTCACTTACAGTGTGGAGCTGTCAATTGTACGACCTTCTATTCCTCTTAGGATTCTCGCGATACATTTGGAGGTTGTTGACATTAGGGTTTCAGCCTCAGTTTCATTAACAGATCATGGAATAATGTTTCTCACCTCCTTTTCATATCACCTGGGTGGCCCTAATGTAGGGGCTTGGACCTAGAAGGTTACAGTAAACAGCAACACTGATGCTTCATAGAGCATTGTGGTCCCTTGGGAGTGGGGTACTAGAGAGACAAATCGTGAAGACGGAGAGTGGGTGCTTGTTTGACCGCTGCCTCATGGTAGTGTTTCTTCTTGGGCTAGCCAGAGGTCAGATTTGTCCTTGCGGTTTACTGGATTGTTTTCTGGGAAGAACATGTGAAGTTAAAGTTTTGATTCTTCTCTTCGGTTATTGTCTTTGAGTATTCCTTTTTGAACTGGCAAAAATGAAAGTGATAAATGTAAATTTTGAGCTCAGGGGTTGAAATCGTACATTGAATTTCTCAAAGACCATGCTGCTTAGTGAAAACAGCGGACAGAAGGTCAAAATGGCGGACAGAAGGCCTGCCCCTGGTTTGAGGCAATGCAGTTGGAGACCTAAGGCCATATTTTGTATCAATGGAGTAGTTTAGATAAGGATTAAGATAAATTAGATAAGGATAGAATTTTATTGTTTTAAGATTGATTTAAGATTGTTTTTGATTGTTTTAAGATCTGGCTCTACTAGGATTATACTGTTTTCTTCTGCCTATTGTTATTTATATAAGGACTGATAGAAATGATTATTGGGAAGTAAAACTAGAGAGTTTGTAAGATTACTTGTCTTCGGCCATTAAATTGGAATTTAAGTGGGTTAGGACATGCCTGCAAAGAAGGCTCTAAAAGGATAATCCCCACTCAGTGTCTTGAGTGCTCAGGGCAGTCAACGGTGAAGAGATTTGCCTTGGGAGCTGTTGACAGATTGAAGAAAAAAGGTACTCTTTGACTTTTTGAATTTTGAACTAGTGGTTTGTGCTAGAGGCTGGAAACATTTGGAACATGGAAGGGACTCTCTACTTCAGGACTGAACTGTTAAAGGGAGCCTCTGGTCAGGCCGAAGTACTTCCTATATGACCCCCTGGATCCACTTGTTGAATGGAAATGAGAGTAGTGCAGCAATAAAGAGACAGCTTGAGTCTGGCCACTGACACCCATGGACCTGGTTCACAAGGACTAGTGGGGAAAAGGAGAATGAGAATGGGTTGACTGGTCTGAAGTTCATGACCTAGCACAAGGGGGCTAGGGTTATTGAGAATTTGTGATGGGGCCATGGTCTAAAGGCAAGGCAGCCAATGGGCACCCTGGTGAAGCTAAGTGAGGTAGCCCGCATTGAGTTGATCAGAACCCGACCAGCTGAAGAGAAGATTTTTGAGTCTGTGAGCTGGTGCACATTGCTGTTGCTGACTTCATGGATGGCCTGTCCGGATTTGACTTTGCTTATGGATGCAGACTTCACAAGGTTCCAACTGGAATGAAGATTCTTCACATCAAAGATTAGGGTTGTTTCCTCTGAGCACTGGGCTGATGTAAAGTGGCAGTATAGAAATTGGATACCCAAAATGGGGCAGATAAAGGCATGACGTGGCTGGCTGACAAACTTACATAGGTGGGGAAATATATTCATAGGATTATGATGTAGGTGTTCACTTAACTGCGATTGTTAGGCATAGCATATTTTTGTTTTGTTCACTTATAGAACGTTATGTTTAAATGAGGGTGGCACTTTTAAAATTGTATATATTTTAGTTTTAGTCTTATTAGGTAAAGATATGACTTTTTATTGTTTTGTTTAAAAATTATATGTGACTACAGAATTGTGTAAAAGTGTCAAGTTGACAAGGGGTGGTCTGTGGCAGTTACATAATTTGTTGTCAATTTGAGACTATTAAGAGTGAGGGGTGGAGTCTAGCTTGTCAATCAGGTTGCACCTTGGTGACCTCATTAGGGGGCACCACAAAGATAAATAGCTCACTGGAGCCCAGGCACTCACTTGCTCTCTGCTACACATTCCTGATGACAAACCACATTGAGTTACGCTGATGGAACGAGAGCCCTGGAGCTGACGGAGCCATGTAGAGACCCACACCAGCACTGAGATTCTTCCACTGTCACTGGATCTGCAAGACTTTCTACCCACTGGGCTGTGATCTTCCTGCATTCAGCATTATTGCATGTGTTGCAAGAGTCCAAAGAGGAGTTTATAGACTGATATCTGACATATGGGCTAATATTGGATTTATGGACTTGATCTGGACAGGATGCAATGTTTTCTCAATATATGATTACTCTTTGATATAAAACTCACTCTTACCTACACATAAGTGTCTCTGGATTTGTTTCTCTAGTCAACCCAGATTAGCACATAAATGATTCAAAGTATCTCATTTTAGTTAGAAAAATGACATTAGAGAGGGTTGCACAGCAAGTAAAAGGAGAGGCTTGGGTCGGAAAGGCCCGAGTTGCACATGGAATGTACTGTCTATAGAACTTGGCAGCATGTGTTTGGCATTAGGGACTCTTCCCTCCCTGCATTTGGTTTCACAGAGACCACAAAGTCATAGCCACAACCTTTGGTGTCTTCGACTCCACTTACTAAAAGAACCATTTTTCAGCATAAGTAACCCGGAAGGAAACCTTTTGCAACAAAACCGAAAACCAGATCTACTGCCATCAGCCAATTTCAACTCATAGCGACCTTACATCGAGTCTTTGAGGCTGTAAATCTTTACATGAGCAGAGAGCCTCATTTTTTTTTTCATGAAGAAGCTGATGGGTTTGAACCACCAGCCATGTGGTTAGCAGTTAAATACCTAGCCACAAGTTAATTGAAATATAGGATCAACACCTGACAGTTTTAAAGCAATTTATCATGGATTAAGAGAATGGTGGTTTTAAGAATTCTGCATAATATTAGTGAGAGTTTATAAGAGAAGGAAGTGATTGCAGAATGATCACTTCCTTCCAACTTGCCATTTTGCAAAACATCAAATCACGAGAAAGGCTTAAAGAAGAAAATGACTACCCTCCACTGTCACCCAGCTGCACCAGTTATCAAAATTCTAGTAGGTTAGTTTGTACTATGATGACTTAAAATGTGATTTAAGTTATAGTTTTTATTTATACTTATTTTTCATTCGGGTTTTTTATCTCCTTGATGCCTTTTTGTCTTTGGAGAGGAGAAAATGATGAGGCAATTAGGAGGGAGGTAATGGGGTATTGATTTTCTTCTTACCATCACCAACATTATATCTAACTGTAACCTTTCATCCATCTCTGGTAAGGAAAATTGTGAAATTCAATGACATGGCCTTGAAATAAATTTTTTGTTTTGTTTTAAAGCAAAGCAATATGGACATGTAGGAGACTGTATTGAGGAAAAGACTTTCACTCACCTTTTTTCTTCAAATGTGTTCATGAGAATATGGTTGGGGCGGGTGGTAACACAGTGTATGGTTCATGGACCCTAGGGATGCACCTGAGAAGGATGGGGGCAGGTGTGCCCACAGGTACTTTGCTGACGGAGGCAGCATTGCAATCATGTAGACAGTTCACAGAAATTTGGCTGTAAGTGCCTGTACTTTATCCCTTTTTTTGGACTAAGTTCAAGCAGTAGTAGCTTCACAAAGAGAGAAACTGTCTTTATTCAACAGTGTATCCATCAATCTCCTATTGGTGTCTAATGCATTGTAAAAGCTAAATATTTGCTGTCAGTGGCAGATTAAATGCATACTTTGTGTAACCTTTCAGCCATCTCTGGTTAAAAATATAGTGAAATTTGATGAATGTGCATAGAAATATAATTTATTCTTTTAAAGCTTAACAATATGTACATGTACGAGACTATGTTGAGGAAAATACTTTCCTGCACAATTTTTCTTTTCTGTACATTCCACGTGCACTAATCATCTCCTTACTCTGGATTCCAATACACGATGTACTTAGTTTAGCTAGCTTTCTTTAGCTGTTTTACTAGTGGACCTTTTTGTTCTATGTATTGATCTCTCTCACCACGAAAATATTGGGAAAGAGTTACACATGGAACCGAGAACACAGCTGGGCTATGTCCTGGTCCACGTTGCATGATACGGTGGGTTTACTTTTTACTGAAAAGTAACGGAGGTGGAGAGGATCTCTGGTCTGGGTCCAGCAGAACAGCCCACTGACAGGTCTCAGGGATACGGAAGGACTGGGCCAGTCTGAGGTGAAAGGTGGAGCCCAGAAGCTGAATGGTTATTAGATAGAATCAATTGTGTCACTAGGAGGTAGGAAGATGGAGAAGGAACACGAATGCTACATAAAGAATAATTTGAGAAACTAGGAGGGAACCTGGGTGAAGGAAGCAAGATGAAAGTGAGAGGCTGTAGTACCATCAATACCCCAAGCACAGGTCAGACACAGAGCAGTGGGTGGGGAAGGCAGTGAGTTTCTGCCTCGGTGCAATGCAGGGCAGCGGACCACTCCTGAATCAGCAGAAGCCTATCTCTCTGGGGAAGTGTGCACCGGGTCCTCAATCATGGAACATAGCCTACAGAGTCCTAATAACAAATGTCATCAGACACAGGTTCCATGGAAGGTACTTTCATCCCATTTTAAAGCTCAGGTCCATGGAAAACCCGCCTGCTAAAGACTTGGAAGGGTCTTTGGGTCCAGCTTGCTAGGCATCAGTGCTGGCTGAGATGATTTCACAGCTCCTAAGGAAGATCTATTTCCCAAGGCTTGTTTCAGATATGGCAAGCAGAGAACAAGAGACCCTCTTTCAGACAACCCTATCCAGACCTGACTGGGGACCCTCCCCACCCTGCACTAAAGGGCATCCACTGAGACCTTGGTGGATTGCCTGCTCTTGCCTGTTCTCAGGGGGATTGGTTACTTGCACTTATCCTAATCTTGGGTGAAACAAATAGTTAAGTGTTTGACTACTAACTGGTGGTTCAAACCCACCCAGAGCCTCCCCCTCCCCCAAAGAATTGTTAGATGACCCGGTTCTGAAAAGTTTTGAAGACCCTAAAAAGCACAGGGGTTCACCATGAGTTGCAAATGTCTCAGGGCTACTGGTGTGGTTTTGATATCATTGCCTGACTCGACCCTGGTCATAGCTCTCCAGATCAAGAGAAAGTACCACTGACTTAAGAGCTGCCGCTGCCGGAATCCCCCCCCTCCAGACACTCTGTGCAATGGGAGGTTTTAGGTAGTCTCTCTTGGGAAATGGGAGTGTTTTCTACAAATAAGAAGAAAGGACTTGTTACAAAGTTGACAGAATAGATTGTTGCAGAAACAATACTATGGATTCATCAAATCCATTTTCAACGACCTTTTCCAAGGTGCATAGAGACACTACATGTCCTGACTTCCCTTGCAGTTTGATTGGAAACAATGACTGGGTGAGGCCTTTAAATGCTTTTAACAGGTTCTCGAGATCTCTTTCCCATTGCCTTATATCATGTACTGGAGACAGCAAAGCTGTGCGTTGGAGAAGGGTGAGAGAAAGTCTGCCTGACTCACGATGCATGTCGCATAAGGGATACAAAGCTTTATTGTGTTACATTCCTGAAATAGCTCTATCCCAGCTTTTTCTGACTCATGAAAACTGGCATTACTGATTGTATGCTTTTCATTCTTTGTTCATTTTTTCTGAACTTTTTGAATCTTTATTTTCATAAGGATTTGTAAAAATTCCTTCTAGTCCCATATGTCAATGCATTCTTAATTGCTCATTATGCATCTCACTCTTCAAAACCATGACACAATCTTGAAAGTGTTTTATCCGAGGGTCCTGCTCCCCAGATCTCGGCCTGACTTCTCCTGCGAATCCCCAAATTCAGTAAAAATAAAACTGTACATTGGTCAGCTGTCCTGGCAGCTAATCCATGAGGGACAACAAGATGCACTGAATGCAACAAAGCAGAGAAAACTGTACTTACTCACATTTCTCTGGAAACACTTTGATTAGCTGTTTGGGATGCGAACAGAAGAAAGGGGCCAATGCCATGTCTCTGTGATCAGTGGATGACGACAGACAAGTTCTCTCAGTCACACACTTGCTTCAGTCTTGTGCCCAGAGTGAGAGAGAGAGAGAGAGACAACAACAATGGGGGTGGGGTGGGGGGGGGGAGAAGGATAGGAAAACAGCAGAAACAAGAAATAATTAGATAATATTCTTTTTTATTAGTAGTAATCATTTTATTGGGAGCTCTTACAGATATACTAACAACCCACAATTCACTTAGATCAAGCATAAGTTTTACAATTGCAACCACCATCAGTTTCAAAACATTTTCTTTCTTCTTGAACTTTTTTGTTAAATCATTTTATGGGGGGCTCGTACAACTCATCACAATCCATAAATCCATCCATCCATCCACGTGTCAAGCACATTTGTACATTTGTTGCTCTTCTTGAACTCTTGTTGCTATTGGGGAGGGGTAGAATTTGAGGTCAAGGATAACATCAAAATTTTCACAAATCTCAAGTGGACTCCTTTCCAAAACTTTGAAATTTTGTAACAGATTCCTGGGTAAGCTACCCGATATAAAACAAGCATTTTTAGATGGATCAAGTGCTTTGAGATAGGTTGGGATACCTCAAAGATTAACTCAAAGCAGAGCGGTCAGCTCAGAAGGTTTTGGGAAAATCCAAATAGGAAAACTTGATAGATTTTCCTTCCTTCCTTCCTTCCTTCCTTCCTTCCTTCCTTCCTTCCTTTCCCCCCCCTTATTCCTCCTCCTCCTCCATCTCTTCTTCTTCATCTTCTTAAACAACGTACCAGCCCTTATTGATAAAGCATTTGAGAACATAATTTAAGCCTGCCATCCAAGGGGGCTTGGCAGACCTCAAAATTAAATCAATTCAGACCATCTGGATACGCACTAGCTTCCTAAATGGTGTTTCTCTGTGAAATTTAATTTTTTAAAAAGAAATTTATTTTCATTTAGACTTGTACTCTGTACTCCTAAAAGACAGTTGATGTCCAAAGAAAAAGAAGGAGAATGGGTGGGGTTGACTGGATGCTGATTTTTCCTTTCAGAAGTACTTTATCCTTGGATCAAAAGTTTGGTGAAAGAGATGAAGAGAGATCAATACTTTAGAAAATTACTCTCCAAAGGATAAGAGAAGTAATGACAAGTATTTTCTTTAACTCTATTGTTTCTGTGCTTTCAACTTCCAGAATCAACAAAAAGAAACTATGGAATATGGAAATATGATTACAGAAGAGAATATCATCTACCAGTTATAGCAATTTAAAAGTAAGGGTAATACTTAAAAATATGACAGATGGAATAGAATAAAGGCTATATGTCAAAAGGGAGAGGCATTATTATCTTCATAATTGGTTATAGAAATCAATAAAACAAAATATATTAAGTAGAGTTGGAAGATCAGAACCAATAAAAAAGGACCAACTTTGTGACACACAGGGAATTGTGTAAACCACTCTTCTTTTTAAAAAGTCTTTAAATGACAAAGAAACATATACAAATTTAAGTCAATTATTAAAATTTAGGAACTTGCTGACAAAAGAGATTCAGAACCTAGACAACTGAAAGTGATTATTTCGAGAATATTAACATTGCATCAGGTAGGTATAGGAGGCATGATAAGCCCTCTGTACAGTTTTATGTCTGCCATGCACATTTATTGCTTTGATAAAAATGGAAATCAAAACAACATTTAGTTCAAAATTTTAGGTGTAGTATGATTTAAAAATTATCAAAATGTTATTTAAGATTTTAACTATAGATTGAAAGTAATATTAATAATCATTAAAAAGAACACAATGGGATGCTAATACTAATGTTAGGGGCTCCCACATTTCACTGAAAAATGTAATGGAAATATAAATGTACTTCCATAAGGTTTTTTTTAAAGATTATTTATTGGGGGCTCTTACAGTTCTTATAACAATTCGTACATTGTATTAAGCATATTTGTACATATGTTGCCCTAATTATTTTCTAAATATTTACTTTCTATTTGAACTCTTGGTATCAGCTCCTCTTTTATCCCTCCATTCCCCTCTCCCACTCTCACGGCCCCTTAATAAATTATAAATTATTATTTTCACATCTTACACCATCTGCTGCCTCCCTTCCCCCATGGTTTCTGTTGTTTGTCCCCTGGTGGAGGGTGCTGTGGTTATGTGTAAATCATTGTAATCAGTTCTCCCTTCCTCCCCTCAGCTCCCCGCCTACTCCCTACCATCCTGGTATCACTACTCCCATTTTTGTTCCTGAGGGGTTATCTGACCTGGATTCTGTGTGTCGTGAGCTCTTATCTGTACCAGTGTACATGCTCCAGTCTAGCCGGAAATGGAAGGCAGGACTGGGATCATCATAGTGGGGGGTGAGGAAGCCTCAAAGAACCAGAGGAATATTGTGTGTTTCATCAGTACTATACTGCTCCTGGTTGACTCATCCCTTCCTTGTGATCCTTCCATGAGGCATGTCCCATTGTCCACTGATGGGTTTTGAGTGTCTGGTCTGATCACCCTCGTTCTCAACAATATGGCTCTTTGTTGGTTTGTTTTGGGTCTTCTGATGCCTGTTTCTTGATCCCGTCAACATCTCATGATCACACAGGTTGGTGTGCTTCTTCCATGTGGGCGTGTTGCTTCTCTGCTAGATGGTCACTTGTTTATGAACTTCAAGTCTATAAGACCCCAGATGCTCTATCTTTTGATAGCCAAGAACCATCAACTTTCTTCACCACACTTGCTTGTGTATCCATTTTGTCTTCAGTGAATGAGCTGGGAGGATGAGCATCACAAAATGCCAGCTTATGATGGTGCCCGGCTATCAAAAGATAGAGCGTCTGGGGTCTTAAAGGCTTGAAGGTAAACAAG
>NW_022103896.1:87261234-87262017 GCF_000313985.2 Echinops telfairi | reverse complement strand
AGGGGCTTAGGTGGAGAGCAACTGTTTTGAGAATGATGAGGACAATGAGTGTACAAATGTGCTTTACACAATTGTATGTATGGATTGTGATAAGAGTCGTATGAGCCCCTAATAAAATGATTTTTTTTAAAAAGCCAGCTTGTTAGAACAAAGAATTCTTGCATTGAGATAGGCCTTGAACTGAGGCCCAAAGTCCGTCTACTACCTCCATGTATTGCATTATGTGTCAGTCTGTGTTAACTAGAGAAACAAATCCAGAGACATTCATATATGTGTTAGAGAGAACTTTTCATCAAGAAACAATTATGCATCTATAAAACATGCCAGCCCAGTCTGGATCATGTCCATAAGTTCAATGATAGCTCATAAGTCCAATAAATGCCCATGAATTCCTCTTGAGACACACACAGCACATGCAATGATACTGAATGCAGGAAGATCACTGGCCTGTGGTGGATCCAGTGGCAGTAGAAGCATCTAAAGCCTGGTGCAGGTCTCCATATGGCTCCTCCGGCTCCAGGGCTCTGACTGTCATCAGCGTGGCTCCATGTGGCTTGTCAACAGGAATGTCTCCCAGAGAGAGTGTGTGGTCTTCTTCCCAGGAAAAATAGAGGAAGTCCCCAGAATCCTCCTTGTAGCCTGATCGACAGGCTAAAATCCACTCCTTTGCCTAAAGTTGACAGATTACGTCTCCATATGGCTCCTCCGGCTCCAGGGCTCTGACTGTCATCAGCGTGGCTCCATGTGGCTTGTCAACAGGAATGTCTCCCAGAGAGAGTGTGT
>NW_022103896.1:87247163-87261134 GCF_000313985.2 Echinops telfairi | reverse complement strand
CTGACTGTCATCAGCGTGGCTCCATGTGGCTTGTCAACAGGAATGTCTCCCAGAGAGAGTGTGTGGTCTTCTTCCCAGGAAAAAAAGAGGAAGTCCCCAGAATCCTCCTTGTAGCCTGATCGACAGGCTAAAATCCACCCCTTTGCCTAAAGTTGACAGATTACGTAACTGTCATACCATATAAATTATGTATATAGGCCAACACCTCTATTTTTATAAATGAATATAATTATATATATATATATACACACCTCTTTATACTTCTATCTCTAGCTTTGCTTCCTAGATCTTTCCTCTGTTTCCTTTTACCTTCCCCTGTCCCAACACCTCCAGGATCTCTATGTCCTCCTCATTGTTGATTTTAATTCCCTAGTTGTTCTCCTGTCTATGGTGTTGTTTGCCCACTGCCCTCACCTCCTCCTCCCCACAATTCCCTCCCATAACATGTCAGTCCTGTTGTTTTCTCCTTGGGCTTGCTACCCATGCTTAACTTATATAGGTAGGTAAACCTACAATAATGGAGACAAAACATCAAACAGAAGATTGAATAAAAAGAGGAAAAAAAACCAAGCAAACCCCCCTCCCCCAAAAGCCTATATAATTACAGATCTGTCCTCTGACCTTTATGACCATCACCCCACCAGTTCTGGGGGGGTTTGGGGAACTGCCGCTCCTAGCCTGAAGTCTATTTGGGGGGCTCCTTAGGGGCTGTGTGGCTTTGCTTTGATCCTGTTGCTGATTTATTATGTTCCCTTCATGGTTCTCCCCACTGTGGGGGGGTTCTGACCAGACTCACTCCCCGCCATGTGTCCCCAGTATTTTCCTCTGTTGTGTTATGCTCAGCGAGTTCTTGAGTTGCTACACAGGTGAAAATTACAGGGGTAGATATGAACCAGACCCTAGTACACAGAATCTATTTTTAGCACCCATCCTCCCAATAGTGGCCCCCTTACCTCTTAATTATCTGGTCTAACAACAGGAGTGCCGGGTAGATGATTCTATCTAGACGTCATCTTGACTCACCCTGATAAATTTTCTTGGACAACACAGGTGGACACTTAATACAAATATGTTTTAAAGTTAAGAAGGTGTGCCAAGAAATTGTTTTGCATCATAATAATTCACCAGCTCATTTTTGAGGGTAGTAAGGTCTGTCTTATGAAAATTTCACTGGTAGATTGTGAAAGCCAGCTCACAGATCGAACCAGGGTCGAGAGGGCCATGGTCACAATTAAAAAGGACAGCAGAAATGATAGATCTAGAAGAAACAAAGTTGGGGCATAGGGGGCTCAAGGAGAAGGGACTCCCAGGCCCAGATCTTGATTTGAGGCAGGTATTTATATATAACTTGTTATGTACCTTGCCTTCCATGACAAGTTCTCACACAAAGGGTTTGTTGACAATTTCTTTGAAGATGAATAATGAAGCAAGAACATTTTAGCCAATGTGTCTAAGGTCTGGAGGGTAAGATAAAGCCAGAAATAGGGAGTCTAAAGAATGCATAATCTGGTGTCAGTTTGAGGATTCAGAGTGAAAGGGTGGAGTCTAGCCTGTCAATCAGGTAGTAGCTTGATGACCTTATTTGGAGGTACTCAAGAGATAAATAGCTCAATGGAGGTGGGACCTATGCTCACTCCTTGGAGAACTTTGCTGTGGAGGAGACACACGGAGAGAGGCTGATGGAGCCAAACCTCTAAAGCTGGAGAAGCCAAGTGGAGACCCCTGCCAGTGCTGAGATGCTTACAATGCCACTGGATCCACAAGACTTCCTACCTACTGGCCTGTGATTGTCCTGGATTCAGCATCATTGCATGTGTTTCATGAGTCTGAAGAGGACTTTATAGATTGGTAAGGGACATATGGGCTAATATCGGACTTATGGACTTGATCTGGACTGGGATGATTTCTCAATATTCAACTGCTTTTGTATATAAAGCTATTTCTTATACACACGAGTCTCCCTGGATTTGTTGCTCTAGTCTGCCCAAATTAACACACTGAACATCTGCAGAATGCTGTGTTTCAGCTGTTTCGTAGGGAACAGGAAAGAAAGTGTCTACCTTATCTTAGTTGAAGATCAGACCATCCAGTGCCTCAGCTCTTTGGGTTGAGCTGTCAGCAACTTCCCACAGGCTTTGCCTAAACCACGAAATGTAGTCATCTTGTACTACTTGAAGAAGGACATGACGTTTCTACTGTCCTGTAAATGTACTCTTTTATTCAGAAGCCTGGGAATCCTTTCCCAGAGTTCATCTGAAGAAAATCTACTCCCACAGTAAACCTTACCCTAACTATTCCACACCCCTTATCCCCGCCCCTTTTTTGTGTTCTCCAAACTTTAATGATATTTAAAAGAAACATGACTTGAGCCACCCAAGGTGTTGACACTGCTGATTTGATGTGTTATAAATTTTGTTGTATACATTTACCTATATAGTGCTGACCTTACCTTTCAGACTGTTTTAACCCCCAAATCAAAGGCCATTTAAAAGGAAAACTACCTTCAGAAGTATATAAGCCTATATAGAGAACATGTTATGAATGGCTTCACATATTAATGGTTTTGTTTAATAAATGTTTCTATAGCAACTAGTCAGATCTTGTGTTCTCCCCCCTGCTGTTTTCCACTGGACTAGGCAGTGAGTAAAAAACGATGGTGTTCCTGGAGTTGGTTTTAATAGTGACCCTATGTACAACAGAAGGAAACACTGCCCCGTCCAGCAGCATCCTCACAATGGCTTTTATGTCTGAGCCATTGTTGCAGCCACTGTGTCAATCCATCTTGTCAAGGGCCTTCTTCTTGTGTTCTGCCGCTTTACTTTAGAGAGAATGATGCTCTTTTCCCGGGACCGGTAACATCTCCTGATAACATGTCCAAACTTTGTGAGATGAAACCTCATCATCCTTGCCTTTAGTAACTGAAGGAGTCACAAATCCTAGCCTAACCCCTTAAATTTACTTGCTTACAGTGGGGCTCATAGAAGGTAACAAATAGCAATATTGTGTGAGGCATGATCTTTAGCATAATATAACAAGGATGACCCAAAAATGGACTGCCAGACTAATTCAAAGTATGTTAGTTTTTCCTTAGAGCACAGCACAAAGCATGGGTTATGGATTGAATTGCGTTCTTGCAAAATAGTTATTGACTTCCTGACTCTTATACCTGTGGCTATGATTCTGGTTGGATAATGGGTCTTTGTTTTTCTTTTGCTCACGAGGCCATATGAGTGCAGGGGGTCCCTAAGCCTACGGTGAAGGAAGATGCCAAGGAAAAGCTAGGAAGGCCAGAAGACACTAGGAAATGAGAAGCTTACATAAGATAACAGTATGACTACATTCCTGATTTCAATTTTCAGCCTCCAGAATGGTGAAGAAACAAACAAAACATTTAAAGCCATCCATTTCTGTACACAATAACATCAATTCCTGAAACACTACTAATTCCCAATAATGTGTGGGAGAAGTACTACACGAGAAGGACTAAGAGTGGTCATTTATAGAGATGAGAAGACAAAATTTTGTCTTTAGTCTAGAAATTTCATATGCTTCAAAGGACCTAAATTCCTACTCTTTAACAAAACAGAGCAAAAAGGAAAAACAAAAACAAAAAAAACACTTCCTGCCATCAAGTTTATTCTAATTCATAGTGATCCTATATGATACACTAGAACTGCTCCCATGGGTTTCCAAAACTATCCATCTTTACGAGAACAAATAGCCTTCTTGATCACCCATGGAGCAGCTGATGGTCTAAAACCACCAAACTTGGTTAGCGGCCCAGAGTTTATCTAACCCATTGCATCACAGAGGCTCCCAGAGTACCTGTACCTGAACAAAAGTTAAAACCCATAGCCAGAGAGTCCATTCCAACCCACAGCAACGCCAACCGTCACTGAGTGGTACTGCTCTCCATGGGGTGCACTTGGCTGGAATTTTTTTTAACAATTTGAATTACTTTTGTTTTTCTTCAGAATATACATATATATACATATATACCAGTTCAAGAGTTTCTTGGCTGTAATATTTTCATCTAATTCATTAAAAATAGTTTCTTTTTAACAGTTTCACAAACATACAATTCACATATTGTGAATTAAATGAAGATTTACAGAACATGTCATAGATTTACATCAATCCATTCAGATACAGTTAGATTCAATTAATCAGTTGGGATCCCCTCAAAGCATCATCGCATCCCTACTTCCTCCTTGTTCTTGGCTATAATCTCCCCCCTTTTATTATTAATTGGAAGTTAATACATATATTATAACATTCCATTGGTCAATCACTTCAAGCAGAATGTATAATTGCTACCACAATCAGTTTCAAAACATTATTTTTCTTCCTGGACTCCTTGACATTATGTCCCTTTTACCACCACCATCACCCTGCATCACCCCTGTACCCCCACCCCCCAAAACCTTATTCTACTTACTGTCCCTACAGGTTCATCAATCCTGAGTCTCACCTTATATACTGAAAACCAGAAAAAAATACAACACAAGTTCAGGAGGGTGACCTCTGATGACACAGCACCCTAATATGAATGAACAAAAATACAGAAATGGAAGCAGAAAGGCCTTTCTTTAGCAAAACTGCTGGGTGGGTTTGAACCACCAATTTATATGCTAGTAGTCTCATACCGCTTACACACCTCTGGACCTCACCCATGCCTAAAGGTACATGTTAAAGTGCATCACTTTAAAATGATACACTACCGTTGGGAGGGTACATTTGAAATGTGACTTCTAATTGCAGAATAGAAATACTTCATCCTGTATGAGAGTACTGCAGGAGATTCATGGGAAAATGGAAGGAAACAATGGAAGTTTTCAACAAACATTTTGAAGCACCCTCAAATTAGAGGATTTTCGGGGGAGGGTGGGTGACGCATTTGTAGGGGTGCCCGCCTAACTAAGGTCTCCCACTCAATTCTGGAAGCACCTGTTATCTGGAGGCCTGCCCCTGTTTCAGAGACTCCGCATTTTCCAACTGGCTATTTACTTTCAAAACACCACGAGTTGTTTTTCAAAGGTATTTGGTTTATTCGTCAAAACTTCATCCTTATCAACTCTTTCTTACCATACAAACTCAGCAAAAACAATTCTGGGACTCAGTGCTCCAAACTAAAACTGCTTCCAATGCTGTCTCATGGTATTTGAAAAATTGGCAGGAGACCTAGAGTCAACATTGGTTTACAAATTGTTCCCCTTGGTTACTTCTAGTGTGATGGTGTAACCATTGCTGCATAGTTGATGAATCAATTAGCCTTTGACTCTAGAGTCACTTAAGGGCAGTGGCGAGGCTGATCCGTAAGAACGTAGAAAAGCACACAGTACACGATGGCAGACCACTCTGCAATAAGTCCTGATGCATGGAAGAAAACGTGGAGGAACTTTGTAACTGTTATGGTGCGTGTAATAAGTCAGTCAAAAAGGACTGCGTGATCTCACTTACATGAAATAAAGTAGGCAAGTGTATAGAAAACAGCGTTTACTAGTGGCTATCAGAAGCAGCCATCGAGAGAAAAGGGGGGAGTTACTATTTAGGGGACATTGTTTCTGTTAATGACAATAGAGAAAACTGAAAATCAGATAGTGGTGTTGCTTTAACAACATCAAGATAACAACTGTCGCTGAATTGTAGATGTGAAGATTGTTGAAATGGAGACGTTTTGGTTATATCTGTATTTACAATTAAGCATGCGTGCATGAACTCTAAATAGTGTTTTGCATGCATTTAACATAAGATAAAGTCTTTTTTTTAAATTGGAGGATCTCATAAATTAGATGAGAAACTAAAAATGAAGTTTGCCCAAGGACTTGGAGAAGCGTGTAAGAACACAGTAACAAGAGAGCGACAAGCACACACAGAAACCTCTTGGACTTGCTCAGAGATGTCTTTTTAACCCTGCTTCTCTATATAAATACCACTCTAAGATACAACCACCGCATAAAACATGCCTGCCATGAATAATCCAGTTAAGATTCTGGTGCTGGTCTGAAGGTACAATGCCTACTCATGGATGGGTAAGAGCTTCATTCTTGTAAACAAACCGAAGTTGCAATAAGTATACATTACATGATATTATGGAAGTTAGAGAAACTTCCTGAATGATCAAAATGATGAATGTCAAATCTTCAAAGGAGTAGTGTATGAGAATCTTCCATGATTATAGAGAAAAGAGTGATGTCTTGTAGATTAGATCTATTTTTGCCTCTGTTTCAATTCAGGTCATTATTAAATAGGTTGTAAGTCTCAATTTTCTTCAGAACCAAGGCGCATTCTGGCTGTACTTCTTCCAAGACAGGTTTCTTTATGCTTCTGGCAGTCCCTGGTACTTTCAATATTCATCACCGGTGCATCAATCCTTCTTGGGTCTCTTTGGGCAGGCACCCCTTAGATTGTCAAGTGGCAGCTTTGCTCTTCAATGCTTTAAAGAGCTCTCGTGTAGCAAATTTTCCCAATGCAATACAGCATTTATCTCCACTGCTGCTTCCATGAACATTGACTGTGGGTCCAAGCAAAATCCTGGACAGTATCAACATGTTCCCTGTTTACCGTGATATTACCTCTTGGTCCAATTGTGGGCTTTGAGTTTCCTTTAATATACAAGTAGTTGTAATTCATATGGAAGACTGCAGCTCTTGATCTTAATAAGTAAGTGTTTTAGGTCCTACCAGCTTCCAGTAAGCAAGGTGATGTCCTCTGCATTCACAAGCTGTTAAGGAGTCTTCCTCCAGACCTGAGGCCACATCTGCTTCTCATACGGAATAAGTATGGTGAAAGGATGCAATCCTAATGCACACCATTCCTGATTTTAAACCACTCAGTATATTCTTGTTCTGGCTACATGACTGCCTCTTAGTCTACGTGAATAATAGGGGAATAAAAATGGGAATTTTGAGCAGAGGCCCGACGTCCATCCACTACCTCAGTGTATTGCCATATAAATATATGTACATAGGCCAACACCTTTATTTCTTTGAATTAATGTATTTACATATGGACACACCTATGCTTATACTGCTATCCATAGCTTTGCTTCCTAGTTCCTTCCTCTGTTTCCTTTTACCTTCCTCCTGCTCCAGCATCATGCTCGCCCTACTTCCACCTCTTAGTAATTCCTCTCAGCTAGATTGCTGTTACTCCAACACCCCCAAGATCTCTATGTCCTCCTTGTTGTTGATTTTATTTCCCTAGTTGTTCCCGTCTATGGCATCGTTTGCTCATCGCTCCTTTCCCCTGCCTCCTTCCCCCCATGTCCCTCTGGGATCATCTGTCCCATGGTTTTCTCCTCCAGCTTGCTTCCCATGCCATTCTTATACAGGTAGGCAAGCCAACAGTAACAGAGACCAAACAAAAAGAAAGCAAAAGATTGGAAATTAAAAAAAAAGAGAAAAAAACACAATTCCAGGTCTGCCCACTGCCCTTTATGGCTATCTCCCCACCGGTCCTGGGGGAATTCCGGGATCTGCCCCTCCTAGCCTGAAGTCTATTTTGGGGGCTCTTCAGGGTGTGTGTGGCTTTGCTTTGCTCCCGTTGCTGATCTGTTATGTTCCCTTCTTGTTTCACACCCCCTGTGGGGTGTTCAGAACCGACTCACTCCCCGCTGCGTGTCCCCAGTATTGTCCTCTGTCGTGGTGTGCTCCACTGAGGGGACAACATGTCTTAAGCTGTTGTTGGTCTACAGTCCTCTCTAATCCCTGCATGGGTTAGTGCCCAGCTCACCCTGTGCCATCATCTCCCTATTTTTTATTGTTATAAGAGCTGTAAGAGCACCCAATAAAATGATCTTTTACTTTTAAAAAAATGGAAAATTAAAAATCAGTTTTCATAGTAGTCAGTATTTTCATTCGGAGCTGTACTGATGGAAAATGACGTGGCTCTACCTCCAGAATGGTAGAACCCTAAATGACTATTCAAGCAGAATGTAGCCAAGAGGTTCTCTGAGCTCAGGGTCTTAACTGTGGGAGAAGGCTGGCTTAGGTGAACCAAGTGTTACCTTGCAGGAACGTTGTCCCATTTCGGGTGGCCCTCTAGGTCCATTCCTAAGGAGAAAATAAAGGACTCTTCACTTTGCCCTTCAGAAAGAATGTATTTGAGAGCTGTCCATTTTAGTCCAAGGTTACCAAATTCCAATAGGGCTAAAGTCAAAGTCAACATATCTTTGCAAGTCATTATTGACTTTATGGGAGAGCGATCCCTCCTCATTATCCCTGACAACCATGCAACTGCCAGTAAAGAAAACAGAGAGCTTGGTGATGACACCAAGTTAAACTGGAGATGTAGGAACCAGGGAAGTCAGAGGCCAGCCTCCAGCTTCTTAGAGCAGGCCACTGCATAGGCACGAAGCTGCACCTTTGAGAAAATGTCCTCTGTCGCAGTTGTAGCAGTAGATAATCTGAAAGAATTCACCTCCAATCCTATCTAGGTGTTCAGGAGAATTCACCTCCAATCCTATCTAGGTGTTCAGGAGAAGTGATTTCTACGGGTTATTGTCATTAATGAGGTTGGGTGATGGGAGATGTCTAGATCACTTCTTGGGATTTTTCATGTTGAGGTGCATTGGAGTCCCTTAGAGCCTGTGGGTTCCATGAGCATTGGAATAAAGTGCTGCCTGGACTGAACCATTTTCATGATTGGCTGAAGATTAGAAGCTTCTGATACAGAGGGCTTTCATTGTCTGATTTCCAACAGTTGATCACCAAACTACAAGCTCTGCTGAAACCTGCTCACTTTCATGCAACACACAAGCCTCCACGGACAGATGGGTGGTGGTTGCACATGAGGCCAAATGACTGGGAATTGAACGCAGATCATCTGCACCGAGAGCTAGAATTCTTCGAGTGAGCCAGCACTGCTCCCTTAATGAATAATACCTGACTGAAATCTCAGATGCCTAGTTCCACTCAGTATTTTTAAATGAGAGAGAATAATACAAATATGAAGTTTGTTGCATACATATTACATGTTAGACACTGTGCTAATTGCTTTAATAGATTGCCTCATTTTGTTCTCAAACCACCCTATCAGGTATGTATTCTGATGATGATAATGATTTTTTTTCTATAGATGAAGAAGCTATGAGAAATTAAGTAACTAGTCACTAAGCAATGATCTGAATACCAGAAGTTGGACTTCAGAGCCCATGTTACTGGTTAAAGAAGGAGAAAAAATCTTAGAATTCTTCAACTAACTTTGTATGAGCTTGCACATGTTAACACTGTTAACTTACAGGCTATCCTATTTAAATAATAGTGTGGGGCTGGGTAACCTCTGATTTGATTGACTGTCTTGCTCCCTCAATAGGCCCAAACTAAAACTCCAATTAACTACTGTTATGTGGAGTTCCTGCAGGGCCAGATCACTAAGACTGGCACAAACATCCTAAGGATGTTAGAAAGCCAATGATTACATTTTAATCAGTTGTTCTTGATTAGATGATGAGAAACTTATTTCAAAGGACAGAAATATTTGAAGTATGCCTACTGGGTTTGACCAAAATTGATAAGGCAAGGGGAGAAAGACTCATTTTCTTCCTGTTCTAGGAGTAGAGGTAGGGAAGAGGGAGAAGAGAGGAGATGGTGAAAAGAGTCAAATACATCATTCGAGTCCTATAAGAAAAGGTGGCTACAATATGGTTCTGCTTGTGTGTGCTCTGGAGAAGATCAGAACACAGTGGAACTGAGGGTTCTTTCTGTCACTTTGACACCGTGACCATTTAAATTAGTGGAATGAAGGAACAACATCACACATACCAGTGTAGGAGGTTTAGGAAGTCTAATGGAACAGCGACTACCACCACTACCACTGGTATAGTTATACTGCCACCAGTATCAATAGAAGCCATGAATCAGGGGCATTGATAAACTTCAGAAAGTAGAAGAAAAGTCCATGTTAGATTTTTGGAAGACTTCTTGAACAATATCTTCAGTCTCATAAAAATGAAGGATTTAGATCCAGTATCTCTGTGGGGTATATTAACTCTTGACAGGTAATATTAACTAGTAAAACAATCTAGTCACATGGGCTCACCGGGATGTAATGGATCCAGTGTACCATGACTGGGTCACTTCCGTTGATGGGGTAATCTTGATGGACTTCTAACGAGCTATGTAGTCTTTCCCTTTATTGTCAAATAAAAAAAATTTTAAGAATATATATGTTAATAAATTGATGATCAGATGCCCTGAGCACTCTTATAGAAATAAAAGTTCCCATATGGTTAACAGATGTCTGTGTACACACTTCTCCTATTCCCCAAAAGATACAACTAGGTACCCCATTCATTACTGCATCTAGTCCATGGGATCTTTACACTTCCTCCTCCTAGGCTGGCATTTGGTTCCTCAAGATCTGATGACCTAGGAACTAAAAGGCAAATTATCTGTCCATCCCCGACATCAATCTCTACATAGAAAAGGGAAGCAAGGCTTGGACAGCTGCAATAAAAACTTAGAAGAGGAAGAAATCCAGCAATCATTGTTCCATAGCAAAGATAGAGTCTTATAAGGCACGTGTCATAAGGAAGGATTCCATGCCCTGACAGGGATGGGTGGTTAGTGATAAGAAAGAGTTCCTTAATTAGACCCTGATTTTGCTCTATCTGGAGAATCCCTTGTTGGTGCTTTCTGTGGTTCCTGGAACCACCCTCTAAGAGAGTAGTATCTGTCCATTATGATCCTGGTCACATCTGACATTGCCTTTGGAGGGCATGCCCTTTTTTGAAGGCTGGTAGGTATGTGCTCCATGACGGTTGTCAACACTCTACAGCAGCGGTTCTCAACATGTGGGTCACAATCCCTTTGGGGGTCGAACAACCCTTTCACAGGGGTCACCTAAGACCATCAGAAAATACAGATATTTCCGATGGTCTTAGGAACCAAGACACTGCTCCTCTATCTGTCTCCAGGTGGGTCCACCCGCATGCAGATACGCCCACATACGAGTAGCCGGTGTGATGACATCATCGCATCAACCTCATCACATACACCTTGTTCAAATACAGGTGGATGTGACAGGGTTGGCGCCATAATGTGTGACTTATATGGACTAGGCACACAAGTGTACAGAGCAGCTACTGTGTAGAAAGCAGCAGTATTGGAGGTAAAACACTTTATGAATGATAATTACTGGGTAAATGTAAAATCATGTATTGTAAAATCATCAACTACTACCAAAAAAAAAAAATCAGTACCACGGTAACTTAAACTGGATTCTGTTCGGTCTTTTGATATTCAGCTGTGGTTGATGTGAATACTTCCCCCTTGTGATCTAACGGCTTTGTAAAAAACAACAACACAGAATGGCAAATCATAGGAAACTTAAATAAACTGTATTGACTGAACTATGCCATGTGTCATCTTTCATATTACTAAAGCTATTGCTATATATTTTCATTAGCAAACCATCCCATGAGAATGAATTATGTAGAGAAGAACGTTAAGAAAATAAAATATAGTGAGAATTTTTTATGGTATGATTTTACCTCAATAATTACAGCAGGAATTGAGAAACCACAATATGTTATTTGTTGTGAAGTTCTATCAGCCGAATCTATGAAGCTGAATAAACTAAAACACCATTTTGATAGCAAGCATCCAAGCTTTGCTGGCAAGGATACCAACTATTTTAGAAGCAAGACGACACTGGTGGCTAGTACCACAGACAAAATGTAGCAGCCTTTGAAGCTTCATATTTGGTGGCTCTCAGCATCGCCAGAGCTATGAAACCTCACACCATTGCTGAGCATTTATTGTTGCTAGCGGCCAAAGACATTGTTCGAGTTATGATCAGAGACGAATTTGTTACAAAATTGAGTGCAATTTTCCTTTTCTAAGGACACTGTCCACAGAAGAATAGATGACATGTCTGCTGATATTCTTGATCAGGTAAACCAGGAAATTAAATCTGCTCCACTTCCAATATTTAGCATCCAGCTTGATGAATCTACAAACGTTGCAAACTGTTCACAGTTACTAGTTTAAGTGAGGCATATTAATGATGGCGACTTTAAAGATGAGTTTTTTTGTAAACCCAAAAGTCATCGGAACTCAGTGTATGATTCATCGGCAAATATTAGCAACGAAGACACTGCCACAAGAGTTACAACAAGTAATGAAAAGCGTCGTAAGTTCTGTCAATTTTGTAAAGGTGAGCACTTTAAACAGTCCATTGTTTTGGCAACTGTGCGAGTTGGATGCACCAAACAATGCTTTGCTATTTCACACTGAGGTGAGATGGTTGTCAAGGGGAAAAGTTTTAAAATGTGTTTTAGAGATTTGTGATGAACTCAAAACGTTTTTAATCAGAAAGTAAGACCGCAGTACGAAACACTTTTCGGTGATGAAAGTGAACTGCAGAAAATAAGCTTACTTGGCTGACATCTTTACCATCTTGAATGAGTTAAATTGATCACTTCAAGGACCAAGTGCAACATGCCTCAATTTGTCTGAAAAGAAACGATCATTCCAAATGAATCTTCAACTTTGGCCAAAAAAAAAAAATTGGATGAAAATAAAATGTACATGTTGCCTACCTTATCTGCTTTCTTTGAGGAACAAGACATTGAAGCAGACAAAAGGATTACGATGATGATTTCTGTGAAAGAACACTTGCACATGCTTTCAGATAAAATATCATTGTACTTTCCAATCTACGTGACACCCCTTTGCACTTGTCAGAAGCCCATTCACAGTCAAAGTGGAAGATGTTCCTGAGACAGCACAAGAGGAGTTCATTGAACTTATTAACAGTGTTGCAGCGAGTACTGATTTCTCTACAATGGCAGTTACAGAATTCTGGATCAAGCGTTTGCAGTCATATCCTGTTCGGAGACTGTGTTGTGCTGCCTTCTTCCATTTCCAACAACGTATCTTTGTGAAACAGGGTTTTCCAGCTTGTTGGTTATCACGTGTAAATTCAGAAGTGGACTTGTTGTGGAAGATGACCATCGTTGTGCTCTTGCAAAAACTGCCCCGAGAATTTCTGATCTGGTGAGAAAGAAGCGATCTCAACCTTCACGCTGACATTGGCTTTTTACACATACTGTCGCAAAATGTAGCAATGTAGTTTACTGTTGTTATATTAAGACTGTTACCCATGCGACACCATACTTCAAGACAAAATTTCATTTATTTGTAATTAGAAATATTTTGCAATATATAATTCCATATTGTTTTTGTGATTAATCACTATGCTTTAATTATGCTCAATATGTAACAATGAAAATACATCCTGCATAGCAGATATTTACATTATGATTCATAATGGTAGCAAAATTAGTTATGAAGTAGCAATGAAAATCATTTTATGGTTGGGGGTCACCACATGAAGGGTGGCGGCATTAGGAAGTTTGAGAACCACCGGTCTATAGGGTCCTGAAGCCATTTATTTTTCTACCACATGTTATTAGGTGCGTTCCAGTCACTTCCAATTCATAGTGACCGTGTGTACAACAATATGAACATTGCTGGGTACGGTCCCTCCTCACGTTTCTACTATCTTGGAGCTCATTGGTGCAATCACTGTGTCAATTCTCTTCAGAGCTCTTCCTCCTTGTCCCTGCCCTTGTATTTTATAAAGCATGATGTCTTTTTCCACGGACTGATGTCTCCTGGTAACATGTGGAAAGTTTGTCTCACTACCCCCACTTCTAAGGAGCATTCTGGCTGCCTTTCTTCCAAGGCAGATCTGTTTGTCTTTTGGAAGTCCATGGTGCTTTTAATCATCTGTCAGGTGGAGAAGGCTAATAAGCATCGAAAGCGCAGGAGGAGTCTGACAGAGAAAAGCGAATACAGTGAACCCTCGCCACTGAGCGCTTCGATTTCCGCGGCTTCACTCTATTGCGGTTTTTGCGTAACAGCACCCACTGCCTACACCCGCTCCTTCAGAGGAAAAAGACGGCGACCCACCTGTAGAGTACATCCCTTAAGTCATTTCATAGGCTATTGATTACAGTATTTG
>NW_022103896.1:87244267-87246025 GCF_000313985.2 Echinops telfairi | reverse complement strand
GGTATGGTGGAGGAGGGAGAGGGGAAGCTAATATCAATGAGTACAAGAAAGAAGAAAATGTTTTAAAATTGATTGTGGTAATTATTAGAATAAGCATTATTACATGCTAAAGTTGATAGAACGCAAATGCCAGGTTGTTTTTAGCTTTTTTCTATTTTTCTATTACTCGTACAAATATTAGTCGCTTTAGACAGTCATTTCTTTGACCTACTCAGTCTTCCAAAACTGTTAAATATCTCATCTAGACTTGAAATGGGTCTGTTTTGAAGCCACGTAAGAGAAATGGATACTAAAAACAGGGCAGTAGCATTGCACTGCTTTGGGGCACATTAATTCCAAAACAAATAAAGAAATTCCACAGGGTGCTGTGATCATGAGCCTGCGTCTTGGATCAAATGCTGTATCATTCTTAAAATCCTTTGGGGTTTTTGAGATGCCATTTTTGGTAGACTTATGTAGAGAATGCTTCTGAAAAAGAAAATGATGGTAGATTAAAGGTGATATTCCTCTCATTGAGAGTTGAGGTCTGCGTCTCCTTCAACCTGAGTGGACTCTGTGGCCTGTTGGACCAGAAGGCTCTGCTACAAATGCAAGGTGATAAGAAGCTTTGCCATCCCAGAGACCTGCATTGTGAACACAGTTAAATCCACCCACGGACTAGGCTATGCGCACCCAGTGTGGGTTTTTGAAGGAGTTTGTCTCCAGTTCAAAAGAGAAAGAGAGACTTTAGACATTTCTCATAAAGCCAGAGAGACAGGGAGAGAAGGTAGATGACTCATCTAAAGGGAAGCATTCCAATGACGTTTAATAAAGACCCTATAATGATGACTGAACACTAACTCCTAGTGAGTGCTTGAAAAAATAAATTTTAAAATAAAGCATGAGGACTCAAGCTTGGGTCTACAGAAATTATTAATTGAAATGATATATCTTCCCCTTTTCTGTTCATTTTGAAATGACACATTTTTTCTGATATTATACAGTAATTGCTTTACACAGGAAGGTAGTAAAAGCCATGGCTACTTCTATTAGAATAAACATCAGAAGCCAGATGTGTGTGCGTGTATTAGAAAGCTTAGAAATAGCAAACATTTTGTCACTGAAGAGCTGTACAGCTTCCAAAATCAACATATGCCAGATACTGATCAAACTGTGGACGCAGCAACTAAGATCAAGGCCATTTCTTGATAAAAGTTGACCTTGAATAGTATTTATCAAGGTCTTTTTTTTTTTTTAACTACAGTTTTGGGGGAATTTTAAGACACCAAACTGCACTTATATATAGCCCTGATTCCTTGAGTAGTCTGCTTTCAGTGTTTATGCTAATGTAAGTCTATATTGCTAGGTCTGTACTGCAATGCACAGATACATTTTAAGAATAATAAATAATTATATAATAGGTAATGGAATGCTCTGTGCAACAATTTCTGAGGAAATAAACCCTACAGCTTCCCCTCTCACATCCATGTCCATTAGCTACTTTGATAATGATTAAGTTGCATCCATAGTTTTGAGAAAAAGGAAGATTGAAGCATCTCATTATGGTGAAAACTGGCTACTTCAAAACCAGAAAAAATGAAGAATTAAAACCTGAGTAACCAGAACACAGCCAAGAAAAACACTAAAGGATCTGTCATAGGTGAGAATCCTGGTGCATCTAAAGGGAGAGTTCATTAGTAAGGGAGTTGAAACACTCAGTGTGCCATTATGGCCAGAGAGAATGGCCAACGAGCAATATATTAAAGTGATGGATATATG
>NW_022103896.1:87231276-87240523 GCF_000313985.2 Echinops telfairi | reverse complement strand
ATTGTCACTTTGACAATGTATTAAGTGTAATGGAGAGTACTTTGAAGGTGATAAGGTTGTTTTGTAAAACAATTTAAATACATAACTTTGACAAAAAGTCTGGGTTTCTTTTGAGGGGGTACCCACTCGTATCCTCTATGCAGGAAGTGTTTCCATCTGCCTAACTCTTTCCTGACGAAGACTGCTCTTCAATTCCTACCACATCAAAACAGCTATTTTGGTATCTTCAAGGGATCCAAGTAGTGTTTCTTTTAAAATGTGGAGTTTGGGAACAGAAAGAAGTTTGAAGGGGTCATAGCAAGGCTGAAGGGCTGATGGGGTAACAGCACCATTCTCATAGCAAGGCCCTTGTTTCCTTGAAGAAAGAGCAGGCACCTCATGATGGAGGAAAATTTTTCCTGCTGCATCATTCCTGCCCTTATTGTCAACCAAAGAAATCTTCAATTTTCTTAAATCTTCATAAAAAGTCTCAAGATTGAGCAAACAGAAAATGACCATTCAAGAAACAACAGGCAAATTAGAAACTGTCCCTGGACTGCAGGGCAGAAAACACACCTGGCAAAAGGTGAGGTTGAACTCTCTTTCCTCCTCATGCCAGACTGTCCCCATCGTCTACTAGGCAGAGATTTACTGCACAAACTTAAGGGGGCGATCAGCTTTCAACCAGACCATACCCAAATAGCCTTGGGTGGGCCTGAAGCAGCAGCCCCCTGACGGGTCTCTGTAACTCTTCCCTTGAAGGGCAGTTATCTTTTGACAGTTCCGAGCCTTCCTCTTGAGCACGTAAGGGTAGTCTTGGGGGATGGAGTGGGCGGTGTCGGCAGAAGGTCGCCCTCCCCTGGGCTTGCAGCCCACGTGTCTCCAGCTGCGGTTCAGCTGAAACCTGGACAACAGCAAGTCGCAGGCGGTAGAAAGCTGGGGCGGTGACCTCCAGCCAGCTGGGTCTCCAGCGCGCGCCTAGCTCAATACCAGGCCCTGCTCTTAAGTCACACGCGAGTTCCATTTTCAGCGGCACTGCGGCTCAGTGCAGGCACCCTGCTCCCCGAGGCCAACCCAGAGGCGGCTCCGATCCTCAATTCTCGAGTATAGCAACCTAATGCACCTGACCCAGAGTCCCCGGCCTGACTTCACCAACACCCGCTCAAGGGGCCTGAGCTCAAGTCCAGATGGCTGGAGCTGCAGGTGGTCAGCGACGCTTGCTTTGTGGTCTGACTCCCTACCGCCTGGGACCCCAGCACAGCGGGCAGCACAAATGGCCCTTACACACGCTCTTCGCTCTTCAGATGGCAGGAGGTAGTAGGGCTCCGTCGCAGACCCAATGGAGCCACTTCAAGCCAGCACCTCCTGACGCCTCTAAGTGCTGGAGGGTCCAGCAGCACCGGTTGGGGACCCACTAAAGTTGACCATCACCTCCGGCCATCAGCCCCATCTCTGATCCTGGTGCAGCCACTCCTACCACTCCCAGTGACCACCAGCCACCAGCTGGTGACCGCCTCATGGACATCGACTGATGCTAAAAGTCGTCTCTTCCTAAGAGGGGTACCAACACCCCATATTCAGGTCTGACTTGTATCAGTTGTGGCCCAGCTGAGGGTCATGGGCAACAAATAAACATTTTAGCATAAGAGCTGCAGGATAGGCTGCTGTCACGGGCGAAGGGCCGGAAAAGGAGTGCACAAAAGGCATTTAAAGCACAATAGAGGGTGTGGTAACCTCATAGATGGAAAGTCTGGGCAGGGAATTGAAGCCTATGTGTGCCCACCTCCGGTCCCAGATCCTGCCCTAGTGAAGGGCGGTGTCATTGCGCATGATGGGGCTGGGCAACAGAAGCCACTGGGTCGACTGTTTCCTCCTCCAATCCATTTTTTTTTTTAGCAGAGAGACAAATGTAACTAAATCCTGTAAATTAACCCAATGTAATCCATATCGCATTCCACTCAAAAAGTAAGCCCCACCCTCAAAGGTCTCTGAGTGGGACTCGGGAAAATGCCCCAGAGATTTAGACTGTACGTTTCAGGCACGGACCCAGGAACAGAGATCATGATCCAAAGAACAGTGCCTCCCCTGAACCCAGGAGGACTTTGTGTTGCCCTAAGGGGAAAGTGCTGGTTTTATGCCAATAAAACAGATTGTGAGACAGATGTTAGCAGAAGTCAGAGAAGAATTGGATGAGAAACAGAAAGTAAGAGAACGAGGGCAGAGCTGGTTTGAAAAGTGGTTTCCTGGGTCCTCCTGTCTGCCTTTTCGGGGCCAACAGTCATTTTAATTCTGTTGTTAATTTTAGGTTCTTGTGTTATAAATGCTTTAGTAAAGTGTATGCTGCAGGAAAGAACGAGGAAGTGCAGTGAAGTGAATGGCCCTGCAGCGACACTATGGGGTCTCACCAAGGCACGGCACTGAGTTTATTGTAGAAGAACAAGGTCCAACTGAGTCAGGAGACTGAGCTGGCCCAAGGCCAGTGGGGGATGCGATAAGGAAGTTAGATTGAGTCTGGGTCTGAAATAAGAATAGCAGACGACAGGGTGTGCCCCAGCTTACGCAAATGTCAGCCTTATTGCAACATATTCCGCTTTTGTAACTGTAATTTTAGAAAAACCACATGCTGATACAAGCAGCTTTTTGGAAAAAAACAGAAAACTAAAGAAAATGCAAAGTTCGCCTTTTTTCTTTTTTTAAAGACACCTGTGTGTGTTATGCCTATAAAAGCTTGTCCCAGGTCAAAACTTGGGGTCCACACTCGGTACCTGACACACTGGAGTGGTCCCTCACTGCTGAGTCTGGGTTCGAACCCAACAAACCTCTTAAAGCTGTAAAACAACAGCCTCAAGATTGTCCTGTGTACTTTGAGAGAATCTAGCAAGGTTATCCTATTTACATTTCCAAAACATTCATCATAATCTCCTGAGCTACCCTCGCTGCCTTGAATTTGGCTGGCTGAGCAGATCTAGGAAGGCATTGTTTTGATTAGACTTTTTTTTAAGGCACCCTACTGAGACAGACAAGTGTGTTGTTAAGAGCAGTGGCCTGCAGCCACCCACTGATCACAGAGACGGCGTGAAAGGAGTGTTGCTTGGAATAAACGTGTGCATGTGTGAACTGGAGCCCTAGCAGCAATACTTTTGACTTTCATGATAGATACCAGCATTTTTTATGCTAATTCTTGCCAATCACTTTCTGATATAATCTTTTTTTAAAAATTGAGAATAACCAGCTTCCCCTGCCCTCAGATGTTTTAAATTTTTTTATTGTGGTGAAACATACATAATAAAGTTTGCTCTTTCAATCATTTTTACATGTACAATTCAGTAACATTAATTTTGTTTGCTATGTTATGCAAAAATCATGATTTCCAAAATGTTCCCCAGCTTTAATAAAATCCCAGCATCCCTTGAGTAATACTTCTTCCATTTTCCCTTCCCTACAGTCCCTGATAACCACTAATAGAATTTGGTCTCTACGCATTTGCTAATTCTAGGTGTATGTAAGCTTATGTAGTATTTTATCACTTATGTCTGATTTACTTCAATCAGCATGTTTTGAAGGTTCATCCATGTCATAGTATGTGTGTTAGGACAGGTTCTCTACAGAAGTAAAACCAGTGCCCTTACATATATGTATAGAGTTTATATCAAGGACTATGGCTCACTCAGGTGCCGAAACAAGTAAGTCTAGTTTGGTTCAAGTCTATGGGTCATCTGTTAAGCTACAAGTTATTTTTCCTGATTCAAGTGCTTTCCTGGAGCTGGGAAGCCAGGAACCCAGATCACAGGCACAGTTGCGTTGACAGATCAGACGCTATAGAAGACTGCTGATAGCGCCCCTAGTGGTCAGATGATAGGGCACTTCATTGAACTGAAAGCGGAGGGGAAAGGCACAGGACCCACACCAGCAAGAAAAGGGCGTTTTTGCAGTGTCGTGTTTTATGGGGACCAACGAGGCCACACCCCAAGGAGACATCATCAGGCTGTGACCTGAACGAGAGGTTTCACTGTATGCATATCGTCCTGTGGGTGCAGCCAAATTGATATAAAATCAAGCTTTCACAGTCTACTTCGTCAGTTTATCATACTGTGGTGGCTTAGTATTTCAAGTGCCAGCAGGCGGACAGGTTTCAACCAAGCTTCCACACTAAGAACAGACTATGAATAAGAAATCGGTTGTCCATTTCTGAGGAATTAGCCACAGAAGAACTCATGGACAGAATCAACACATTGCCAGAAGATCACGAAAATAAGCAGAGCATTATCAGAGATAGTGCCAGAGGGTGAGCCCCTCACACTGCCTTGAGTTGCAACATTGAAAGACTCTAAGGGAAAATTATTGAATGATGCAGGAAGCACTGAAAGCAAATGAAAAGAATATACAGTCACTGTACCCAAAAGAACTAGTCCACATTCCATCATTTCGGGGGTATTGATAGAAAGCATGATCCACCACAAGGTTCCAGGAATTGGTGGAATACCAATAGAAATGTTTCAGCAAGTTGATGGAGCACTGCATGCACTCACTCATCTATGCATGGAAATTTGAAAGACAGCTGCTTGGTCAATTGACTGGAAGGGATCCTTATTGTCCAAAGAAATGTGACCCAACAGGTTTCTCAAATTATAGAACAATGCCATTGATATCACATGCAAGTAAAATTTTGCTGAAGTACACCAAGGAGCTGCCAGAAATTAAATTCAGATTCAGGTGAGGAGCTGGTATGAGGGATATCATTGCTGAAAGGGTGAATCTGAACTGAAAGGAGCAAATACCAGAAAGATGTTTTGTTTTATGCAAAGACACTTGACTATGTGGATCATAAGAAACGATGGATAGCATTGAAAAGAATGGGAATTCCAGAACTTTATTGTGTTTATGCAAAACGTGTACATGGATCAAAAGGAAGTCTTTCAAACAGAACAAGGCAACATGGTTTAAAATCAGGAAAGGTCCTCTGGTTCCTAAATGTTTCCTCCCCGCTCCCACTATCATGACTCGAAATCGATCTTGCAAGTCTGGCTAGACCAGAGGAGGTACACTGGTACAGATAGGAACTGAAAATACAGGGAATCCAGGACGGATGAGCCCTATAGGACCAGTGGTGTGAGTGGCAAAACAGGGACGGTAAAGGGAGAATGGGTAGGAAAGAGGGAACCGATTACATGGAACTGTGTGTGACCTCCTCCCTGGGGGACAGACAACCGAAAAGTGGATGAAGGGAGACGTCGGACAGGGCAAGATATGACAAAATACCCATTTATAAACTATCAAGGGCTCATGTGGGAGGGGGGAGCGGGGAGGGAGGGGAAAATGAGGACCTAATGTCGGGGGTTTCAATGGAGAGAAAATGTTTTGAGAAACGATGTACAAATGCGCTTTACACAATTGATGTGTGTATGGATTGGGATAACAGTTGTATGAGCCCCTAATAAAATGTTTAAAAAAAAATCAGGAAAGGTATGGATCAGGGTTGTATTCTTTCACCATACTTGAACAAATAATTTTGAATTATATGACTTTTCAGGGTGAAATTTAGTTTATCCAGGCCAGACGCCTTCATCAGAGGCCCCGAGGTGAAACTCTTGGATACACTTTGCCTGAATAGCCATTTGTGGCTTTACCATTCTGAACATGAAGCCCTATTATTGGTTCCCAATACACCTCAGAACAAAAATATTGCTTACTGTGAACCCTGATTTTGAAGTTCATATTTTTATTCCCCAGCACTCACATTTTCAATTTGTATGCTGGGAAAATCATCAGAGAGCCTGGAGTATACGAAGACCTTGCCATCAGGTTTGGAGAAAGGATTACCAACTGTCGATATGCAGATGACTCAACCTTGCTTGCTGAAAGTGAGAAGGTCTAGAGGTGTTTGCTGATGAAGAGCAAAGATTGAAGCCTTCAATATGGATTACAACTCGATGTAAAAAAATCCCAAATCCTCACAACTGGGTCAATAGGTAGTAGCATCATGACAAATAGTGAAAAGATTTAAGTTGTCAAGGATTTCATCTTGATTGGATCCACAATCAGTGTTCAGTGGTCTCTTCATGAGGGTGAATATACATTAGGATTACATCATAATATTTGGTTGCTGTAAAAAAATGTGAAGAAACCAGACGGTGCTTGGTTATCAGAAAGAATAGCACCTGGAATCTTAAAGGCTTGTCTTCAGTCATCTACATGGAAGAAGCACACCAGCTTGTGTGATCCAAAGACTGTAAGTGGTACAATTCAAATCTCAAGGATAGCAGAGCTTAAATTAGGAACGCCTGATTTGCAGATCACGCTGCATGACCATGGAAACACAAAATTCATTTACAGTCTTAACCTGGAGGAAGCCTCCGGCGAATCTCCTCTGCACTGAGCCCGGGACGTGAAGACCCTTCCTGTCGGACAGACAGCGCTGTAAAGTCGATTTTGACAGATGCAATGGACTAAAATGTAATACCTTACCATTTGATCTCCCTTTGAACCCATTTTAAAGTTGTTCCAAGTTTTAATATTTTCTGCTTTCTTTTCAATTACAGTTTTTCTGTTTTGTTGAGTCAATGTTGTTCTTTTTTCATTGGCGTAGTTTGTTTACTTTTTTGTCTGGTTTTCTGTCTATGAGATCAAGGACAGGTAAATGTATAGAGACAGTAAATGCCTGGGGGCAGACCACGGAAGGATGTAGGGAATGGGGAACTAATAATGAGTTCAAGAAAAAGTTCTGAAGTTGATTGTGGTGGTGATTGCGCGTCTCTTAATATAATGGAATGATTAAATTTCATGATGTGACATATCATTTGTGATACAAATCAATAAAACAGTGACTTAGTAGAGGTCCTACCCGGTACCATCCACCTGAGTGGTTGTACTGAGAATGGTGCTAACAAAGCCGTATGAAATCAACTACAGTACTCAGAGGAAGTTTTAAGGTTGCAGATGCTTAGAGTGATTCTAAATGTCTTTATTTCACAGAGAAACAATTATCTGAAAGAAAAAGTTGTCAAGCTCACACTTTGAAAGAATGTAGTCTTTTAAGAGAACTAGGTCACAGCTATAAATTCTAAAGAGGCAAAATTAAAAGCTAAGTGGATCATGCTAACGTATTAATTCTAGGTCACCCATGCAATTTTTGTGTGTTATACATAAACTTACACATATATATATATATATACACACACACACACAATCTGGTTCCTTTTATAAACCACTTAATCAGAATTAGAACATACTTTAAAGTACTTAAAAATTGTAGATTATGTATCTTAGTCTTTATGATTAATATATGTTCATTTAAATCATTGGTCAGGGACATAAACTCTAATAAAGGAAATGATTTTTACTTTAGTAACACACATTGAAGCTAGTTTTTCTGGAATCTACTTTGATAAAAAAAGAAGAAATACTCGCATATCTTTGTTTTGGGTAAATAAAAAGCCAGAGACACTGAGCTAGCACAGCCATGGGGTTCCTTTACCGCCCCTTTTTGAGGCATCACAAGAAATTAAACAGGAAATGGTACGCATGTTTCAAATGATCTACTCAGCCACCCCAACCACAAATCAGGGAATATCTGAAAAATATTTTCAATGTGTTTGGTGAAAACATTCTTTATTGGGAAGGTACACATTTTAAATGTTTTCATTACATAATCATGCAATATGATTCCTATCACAAATATTGTCTAACTGGTCAAGTCAAAACTTTGACATTGAAAATTGTGGAAAATGCTCTTGGTGAAGCAAAACCTCTACATAGCACATGCGAATGTATGGATGGTTCCCTCTCCTGGTTATCTGATGATCTCTCGATGCTTACCTCTCTATTTGGAAAGACTGCCAATGCGAAAGTGACAGTTGTGCATGCTGCCATGGACAGTCAGTCTACCTAACTGATAAACCGAAAGTGCAAGAGTAGAATTTCAAAAAACTTGACGTTGTTGCTAGGTGCCCTCCAGTTGGCTCCTGCTCATAGTGACCCTGTGAGCCAACAGAGGGAGTATTGCTGCGCCCCGCATCTCCTCACAATCGTTCTCACGCGCCAGCCCTTCACTGCAACCACCATGTCAATCCATCTTGAGGCGCTTCTCCTTTTGCACTGCCCTCTACTTGGCCGAGTACGGTGTCCTTTCCCAGGACTGGTCTCACCTGACCTGTCCAAAGTGTCTGAGATAAAGTTTTGCCATTCTTGCCGCTAGGGCTTGGTTAATTTTTTGTTTCCTACTTGGATAATCCCAAATAAAGCAATGCCTTTTTATTTAAAATGTTCATTGCTTTCAATAAACCATCTCTTCTGGAAGCTAATTTTATTCCTTTGAAATGTAGTTTCTTTTAGGACCGGGATTAGTACATAGCATCCAACCTGTTTTCCTTAAGTGGAAAGGCGGAAGACTTCACATAATCCAGAGGGAAAGACTGAGGATTAATCTTACTCCGTGTTAAGACACTGAGAAACATTCCTACAGTCAGTGGGAAGATTGCCACTTTTGTAGCATTGGAATTCTGGTAGCACTCACCGCATCGAAACCCTAATACAAGTTTCCTTTTTAGTTAACCTCTTTGAAGTTAATGAGCGCTGTAGAAAAACATGAATTTTAAATCTCCTATTAAGATGTACATGTTACTTAGCAATATCAGGGGCCTTCAAAAAGCCCATGGAAACACTGTATTATGTTTTCTTTCTAGTTCTCATGAGCATGGCAGCCTTTCTAGATACCAGGAAATGGAGTGTTACTCTAACAAATAGTAAAAATGCATAAGTGGTGTGGGGATTGGACAGTGGATAGAAGCTGAAGAATGTTGAAGAACACAACAGAAAAGCCCAGATTCCCTTGAATAGACTCTTTGTGGAAATATGGATGCTAGTGACTCTGTCGTGAGTGTAGGACATGAGGGACACAGGAGAGAAACCCCAAATCACCAAAGAGCAAAACATATCATCACTGTGAAGAGATTATTAGTCAAAATATGGTTATCAAGGGTACTGCTGGTCAGGGCTCTGAAGGAAATGGAGAGCATGTTATTTACCCTAGAGGAAAGGCGATCCTTATAATGCAGTGGTGGAAAGCATAGTTGAATTTTTCCCTGTAGTTATGTTGAAAGCAGCGGTTGAATGTCCTGAGAATGACTACTAAATTATGAAGATTTCCTTCTGTGACGCTCACCTCCCCAAATAGCTGAAGACAAAATGGGTACCTAAGCAAAAATGGTGACGAAAGCTGATGGTGCCTGGTTACTAAAAGATATAGCATCTGGGGTCTTTTTTTTTTTTT
>NW_022103896.1:87225563-87229927 GCF_000313985.2 Echinops telfairi | reverse complement strand
GAGGTGGGGGTGGGAGACCTGGGAGGGCATGATCAAGGGGAACCCGGCTGTCAGAGCGGGAGCAGCCCTCTCATCCACCGCCCTCATGGGAGCAGCCCTCCTTCCTCAGCCGCCCTCTCGAGAACCAGGGAGCCTCCTTATTTATTGCTAACCACCATCTAGTTGATTCTCACTCATAGCATTCCTATAGGACAGGGTAGAACTGCCCCTGTGGGGTTCTAAGGTTGTAACTCTTTATGGTAGTAGAAAGCCTCATCTTTCTCCTGCAGAGGGGAAGGTGATTTTGAACCGCTGACCCTGTGGTTAGCAGTTCAACATGTAACTACTATACCAGTAGAGCTCCACACAATGGCAAAAGACACTAAAAAATGATTATTGTTAAGCAATCATGTCACAGAGCAAAAGTCATGGGTATAGATTTTACAACATTCGCTAATACCTCAGAAAGATCCAAAGAACAGAGAGTACTGAGCCACAAAAAAGCAAAAATAGAGATGGGACTGTTTATTAAAGATCTACATGAGTGAATCCCTATGACATACCAAGTAGAATCTCAGGCCTTAGAGAATTTTATACCAGCAGAAAAATAGCTATCTTAAATTTAAATGGATACTGTACAAAATAACTGTTGGAGGTCTAAAATTCTACATGTAGGACACAGGCAGATAAATCTACTCAGTTGCAAATATGAACTACTTTCAATGAAAAAGAATTACTTCAAGGAGAAATCACAAACTGTGAGGTAAAAGACCTAGTAGGGCCCTAACTAACTCACTGCCATCGAGTTAACGCTAACTTATAGCAATCCTATGGTACAGAGCAGAGCAGCTCTTGTGAGTTTCTGAAACTAATGCTTTATGGGAATAGAAAGCCCCATCTTTCTCCTGAGGAGTGGCTGGTAGTTTCAAACTTCAGACCTATGGATCACAGCCCAATGGGTAATCTCTATGCCACCAGGCCTCTTGTGCCCTAAATTGTGTGTACTTTTTTCTTGGCTCAGGAAAATGGCCCTTGATGTAACTGGAGTGCTTTGGTCTGAGATTTCTAGGTCACACTTGAGAATCTGTGTTTGCAGCAGGGCATGGTAGGGCCAGAAAATACTCACTTGGGATGTCACTAGAAACTAGCCACAGAGAATTGATTTAGCCTATCATCGGAAGCTGGTTAATTAAAGCCCTAAATACCAAAGCTCAGATCGTTTCCAAGTTGATGAGAACATTGCATTCCAGAGGAGGCTATTATGTTCCATAGGACATAGGTGCTTCACTTTGACAAAAATCCCAGTCTTGGTCCCATGCAATTCCTCTTTTCCATCCTTTATCATAATAAATCTGTAGTAGTATGTTTTCTATGACTTCTGAGTTGTTCCAATTAATCATCAAACCCAAAAGAGCACTGGACGCCAGCATGTTGGAAAATAAGATTGTCATGTAGATTCTTGCTTGTGGTTGGCATCGTGAAGGGGTAGTAAAAAAAAACAAAACAGCCCCAAATTTGTGATGAGCAATTTAGAAACTAGGAGTGTAATTCATACTCCTGAGAGTTGTGGCTGCCTATAAGGTGTCCTTTTAAATATGACCTCTGACCTCACTTTGCGTGGCGAGAGTTAGAGTGTGCCATGGGGATGGCTTGCAATGAAGAAGTAGGAATACAGAGAGTGAATCAATCTCTACATGTTGAGAATTAGACTCATGTTGACTCCTACCAAGCACAAGATTAGTCGTGAAATCTAACAGTTTGTTTGGCTGGACTTCCAAAGTGCTTGCCACTGGTGGTTCCTGTTTCATTAATTTGCTTGTTTTTGAATGGGAATGGTTAAACTGCCATTGCTGGCCTGCTGCAATATTGTTCTGAGGAACAGCTAGCTTGTTTTCTAGTTCTCCATATGTACGCGGAGACAGAACGTATGCTCCAGGATGGTTCATATCCAGGACGTAGTCATCAGATCCCTTATGTGCTTTATGACTTTGGAGCTGATTTATGTCAAATGATCAACTTTGGGTTGATACCATGCCTATTAAGACTTTTGGGTTCCTTTAAATGGGATGAATACATTTTAGACAGATTTTCAGTACTAGGATGCAACTATGGCTGGGTAGAATAATGACACTACCCCTGGCCCACCTCCAAAGATAATCTAGCCAGTCTTCAAAAATTGTAAAATGCTACATTATATGGCAACTTTGTAGGTATGATTAAGGTTATTATACATTTTAAAATGGGACAGTCTTGGTTTTTCAGATAGGAAAATCTAATAGCATGCTTTTTTAAAAGTAGAAAACTGTTCTTGGCACTTTGGCTCTGAAGCTGGAAGTAAGTTCCACAAGTGAAAAATGCTGGATGTTCTTTGAATGTACAGTTGAATGCCGTGGCACAGTCAAGTAACCATCTTTCTGATATTCTCTTTGATCCAAGATCCATCTGACACGAGCAATGATCTCCCCTTGTTCCATGTCCTCTTCTGAACCTCTAGCAACTCCCTGTCAGCGTCCTGCTGCAACAGTAGTTGATCATCAGCAACATTTTACTTGCAGGTAACAGCAATGATATCGTTCTATAATTTGTGCATTCTGTTTCATCTTTGGAATGGGTACTATGGATCTCTTTCAGTCACTTGACCAAGCAGTTGTCTTCCAAATTTCCTGGCATAGATGACTGAGTTTTTCCAATGCTTCATCAACTTTCTAAAACATTTCCCTTGGTATGCTATCAATTCCTGGAGCCTTGGTTTTGGCTCATGCAGCTTGGACTTCATCATGGAGTACCATTGGTTCTTGTTCATATGCTACCTCCCGAAATGGTAGAATATGGACTAGGTATTTTTGGTACAATGATTTGTATATTGTTTCCAACTTCTTTGCGTGCTTTTTGCATTATTCAATGTTTTTCTTACAGAGTTTTTCAATATTGCAACTTGAGACTTGACAGTTTGTTGTTCTTCCAATTGAAGGTACGCTGAGCACGTTTTTCCTTTTTGGTTTCCTAACTCTAAGGCTATGTAAATTTCATTCATTTGGCTTTGTCGTCTCAAACTGCCCTTCAAAATTTTCTGTTTAGCTCTCTGACTTCATAATTTCTTCTATTTGCTTTGGTTACACTATGATTAAGAGCAAGCTTCAGAATCTCTTCTGACACGCACCTTGATTTGTTCTTTTTTTCCTGTCTTTTTAATGACCTTTTGTTCTCTTCATGTATGATGCTCTAGATGTCAGACAACAGCTTGATGTCATACAACCTAGAGGTCTTCTCTCATTAGTATTTAATGCAACAAATCTGTTCTTGAGAGTTCTAAAATTTTGGGAGTGATGTCCTCAAGGTTGTATTTGGGCTCGCTTGGACTTGTTTTTATCTTCTTCAACTTCAATCTGAACTTCCATAGGAGCAACTGATGGTTTGTTCCAGTCAGCAACCGAACTGGTGTTAGCTGCTGACACTGAGCTTCTCCCTTGTCAATTTGATTTCTGTGTGTTCCATCTGGGGAAGTCCACATGTATAGACCCTTTTTATGTTGTTAAAAAAAGGTATTTGCTATGAATAAGTCATTATTCTTGCAATGTTCTATCATGTGATCTCCAGCTTCTTTTCTATCTGGATTATATGATGACGCATGTGGCATCAATCAAGACTGGAAGATGGCTTATTAATAGCTGCAATATGCAGATGAAACAAGCTTGTATGTTGAAAGTGATAAAGACTTGAAGCATTTGCTGTTGATCAAGGATTGCAACCTTCAGTATGGATTATAGCTCAATGTAAAGAAAACAAAAATCCTCACAATTGGATCAATAGGTAACATCATGATAAACAGAGTAGACTGAAACTGTCAAGGATTTCATCTTGCTTGGATTCATAATCAATATTCATAGAAACAGTAGTCAAGAGATCACAAGGTACATTGCATTAGGTAAATATGCCGCACAAGACCTCTTTTAAAGTGTTGAAAAGCAAGATGTTACTTTGGGGACTAAGGTAAGCCTAGCCTGACCCAAGCCATATTTTTAATTATATCATATGCATGGGAAAGTTAGATAATGAATAAGAAAGAATGGAGAAAAAGCAATGCATGTGAACTACGGTACTGGCAAAGAATATAGAAAGTACCACAGCCTGCCAGAAGAACAAACAGATTTGCCTTGGAAGAAATATAGTAAGAATACTCTCAGAGTCAAAGATAGTGAGACTTTGCCACATGTACTTTGAACATATTCTCAGAAATAACCAGTCCCTGGAGAAGAACATATCATGCTTGGTAAAGTGGAGGAGTACCGAAAAGGAGAAAAGCACTTGATGGAGGGACTGACACAGTGGCCATATCAACGGGCTCAAACATAAGAACAATGGTGCTTCATTCTGTTGTACATATG
>NW_022103896.1:87208941-87222944 GCF_000313985.2 Echinops telfairi | reverse complement strand
CACCACTATCATGATCCCAATTCTATCTTACAAATCCAGCTAGACCAGAGGATGTACACTGGTACAGATAAGAACTGGAAACAGCGAATCCAGGATAGATAAACCCCTCAGGTTCAATGGTGAGAGTGGCGATACAAATGTACAAAGTGCTTGACACAATGGATGTATATATGGATTGTGATAAGAATTGTATGAGTCCCCAATAAAATGGTTCAAAAATTTGATGACATTTATATATTTTTTTTATTAAGTATTTTTATTGGGGGCTCTTATATCTCTTATCACAATCCATACATTCATCCACTGTGTCGAGCACATTTGCACATATGCTGCCTTCATCCTTTTCCCAGCATTCTCTTCCCACTTGAGCCCCTGATTATCAGCTCCCCTTTCTTCCCCCAACCTCCCCCGCCCACCATCCCTCACAAACCCTTGTTATAGATTATTATTTTGAAATTCATATATATATTTTTTCTACCTTATGATGCGAATAATTCTGTAAGGGTAAGTGAAATGTATCGCTACAAGGTTCCAGTCCACACATGTCCTGAGTTTACTCCAAAAAAAATATGTTTAAACATATCTCTACATCTCTAAGGCCAGTAGACAGCTAAGACAAGTTTTCCCTATAATACATTTGTCTTAAAGTCATTTTTAGTGCCTTGTCCCCCTTCCCCCCCCAAAAAAAGGCCAAATCAGTGGATCCACCGGATCAGTTAAATTCAAAGATTGGAGGTTAGGGCAGAAGGTTATGATAATTGTATTTCTAATGGAGTAATTCTGATAGATCTCGAAGTTACAGTATGATCATGTAAGATTATACATTTTTTTTAAATTTGAAAATTTTAATGATGACAAAAAGGCCACGAAAGTTGTGTCAAGTATTTTTCCTATCATGATAATGGACCTGCTCATTCTTTCAAGGTCTAAAGGGCTTTCCTATGAGAACTGTGTTGGGAAACCTGACCCCAGTTTCCTCACAGCCCTGAGCTTGCGTCTACATAATTTTGTTTCCAAAACTCAAAGAACATTTAAAAGGAACATAATTAGAGTTATTCAAGGATGTCAAAACTGCTCTTTTGATGTGGCATTAATTGAAGATAGCAGAATTCTTCAGAAAGAGTTAAAAAGATGGAAATATCTCCTTCAGAAGTATAGACTTAGATGAAGCATATGTCTGGAAGCAGTGGCTTTACATGTTCATATTTTTGTTACATAAAGTCTTCCAAGTTTTTTAGTAACATTTTTAAGACTTACTCTCATTTAAAATACAAGGTCAAACTACATGTTGATGTTAACAATATAACTACTTCAATAAATACAAAAAGATGCATAAAATCTTAGTAAGAAAAATATTATATGGTCAAACTATTTAAAAATAAAAATACAGATACCATATATACTCATGTATAAGCCAAGTTTTTCAACATTAAAAAAAAATAATTTTATTGGGGCTCATACAATTCATCACAATACATAGATCAATTGTGTAAAGCACACCTATGCATTTGTTGCCTCATCATTCCCAAAATTCGCTTTCTTCTTGGGTTCCCGGAATCAGCTTATTTTCCTTTTTTCCCCTCCCCGTCCCTCCCGCCTCCCCCATGAACCCTTAATAATTTTTAAATTATTATTATATCTTATCTTACACTGCCCAGCGTCTCCCTTCACCTACCCCTCTGCTGCCCGTCCCCCAGAGAGGAGGTTATATGTGGATTCCTGTGATCAATTCCCCCTTTCTACCCCGCCTTCCCTCCTGGTATTGCCACTGTCACCCCTGGTCCTGAGGGGTTCATCTGTCCTAGATTCCCTGCGTTTCCAGTTCCCATCTGTACCGCTGTGCATCCTCTGGTCTAACCAGGTTTTTAATGGAGTTTTTGTGGTAAAATTAGGTGCCTCGGCTGATATTTGGGTCGGCTATACTCGAGTATATTGGTACCTTATAATATAATACACACATACACACAATTCTTAGAATATGTGATCAAAAGACTTTTAACAGCCATTAGTCAATGCAGCATCAAGAAACTTTAGTGTAAATTTTATCAAATGTATTTATCAAAAGGGAATTTTTGTTTCTCTACAAATATTGTTACATTAAGAGTGAACATGTACCAAATTAGTTTATATGGATATTTAGAAGTTATTGGCATTAGGAAGTCCCTTAACAGAAAACCCAACCCTTCTTATATGAAGACCTACACCTACTCTGAACTCATCCACACTAAAGCGGGAAGACAATACGGACAAACTAAAAGTTACCTGTAAGAGTAAATACATAATTCAGTTCTTTTTATGCTGGGAATGTTTCTTACTAATATGGCACATTATTCTTCCTTACATTCTGCTGCATGGACAGAAACAAAATTATTTTAGTTGCTGGAGAATCACAGTGTTAAGAACATTTGCTTCTTGGAGGGTCAGGCTTTCATCTGTTAGCTCTTTGTTTGGAAAAGATGTCACAAGAATAAAATCAAGAGTTGCAAATTCAGGTCGGGACTGTATAATAAAGTCTCGGACATCCAGGATCCTGGAAAAAAATTTTTTTATATTAAATCTTGCTGTCATTTATGCTTTTAATAAAAATTAGATAGTAATATGAATGACACAATTCTCTTTTTAAAAAACATCACTTTCTTTAATATATAGTAATTTCAATGGATAGACTTATTGCGGCTTTAAGTTAAAACAAGAGGAAAGTTTGAATTGGCTTACATTTACCTTTACTGTAAAACAGAGAAAAATTTCAGGAAAATTATGTTTAAGTGTAAACAATGCTATTATATTGCAAGCAGAGGTCCTACCTTTTTATGATGGTAAGCTGTGCTAGCAGCACCTGGGCCAGTAAAACCATGGTATAATTTAGTTGGCTGAGGGCATGGGGAGTCTACAACTAGGGAGAGGTACGTTTTGAGAATATTTTTTAAAATTTCTTTCATATATATGAGGGGGGTTAAATATTTTTATAGCTATTTCTTTATTATAGCTATTTTAATTAAAAGATAATGGGATCCACAAACTTTTCTAAGGCCCCTCATACATAGTACTATATGTTATCATAAACAAAATCAAATGTGTATCCATTAAGCGTATTTCAATGAACATATAAATAAAACTATTGTCTTAGCATAAAAATATTAACAAATAAATATCAAGAGTACATTGAAAACCATTTATTTAAAATACTTGATAAGCAGCCTAGACCAAAGTGCCCATTGTGCCAATTTTGACTTACATGAACTCAATAGACGGAGTAGAACTACTCCTGCGGGTTTCAGGGGCTGTGCATCTTTAGGGGAGCAGAAAGCTTCCTCTTTCTCTTACAGAGGGGCTGGTGGGTTTGAATTGCTTACCTTGAGGTTAGTAGCCTAATGCATAACCCTCTACCCCACGTACTGGGTAACAACATAATGGAATTTACTTATATCAGAATTATATTATGGAGGATTTGCTATATTGATATTAATTCCTGTCAGGATAATGACTTTTAAACAATGAAAGTTTAAATAAAATTTTACTAAACATAGAACTAAAAAAAAAAAAATCTATAACCTTTGCAAGTCTTCCTGACTAAATACCAAAGGTACCATATTCACAGATGTATATGGTTTTTGTATGGCTGGTTTCTAGCAGCAAGTGACCTTGAATCTCCCCAACCAGTGAGGAGCTGACCAGAGCTGGCTGAAACTACTAGCAGTGAGTGACCTTGAATCTCCCACACACACCTGCGGAGCTGACCAGAGCTGGCTAATGTAAAGCAGCTTTGCAAGTTTTTTTTCTTCTTTCTTTTACTCACAGCTGGCCTGTTTTGCTCATGGCCTGTTTGGCTCATTGCCCGCTTTGTTCTCGGCCTGCTGCTCTGCATGGAGCACGAATATACCCAGAACCAGGAAGACATCTTACATTCCAGAAACCCAGACATACCTGTATCTCCCAATCCCTGACTACTTTACCTTATATGGAATCAAGGCAGCCCAGTCACATGTTCCCCGGCAATATAAACACCACTCCAGTAGTCTGGAGTGCAACTCACTCAGCCTGGACACTGGACCGTGGGACTTCGACCAGGCTGGGTTTTTCTCCCCAATAAAGCCTGTTTGCTCTAATTCGACTGATTTGGTCTCTGGCGCCTCTTACAGTTTTAACAATAGTGCTAAAATGCAGCTCTTGCAGATGTGCTTTGTTTTTGCATAAGTGAATTTGTATTAGTATTTGGTTTATAAGAGTTGTTTAAATATCAACTACTTAATTCATACAACCACTATCTTTTTAAGTTTTTCTTTTTTCAAAAACTTCAAAAGTAAATATATAGAATCTATGTTTTTCTTTAAACAAGCCACAGTTTCAAGTTAGATATGTAACCATTTATATAAAAGCAAACTATATACTTAGCTGGTAAAGTAGCTTACCTGTGGGTATTATTGAATCTTTGTATCAAACGACTCCCATCTGCTAGCCTGACTTGGATTTTTGTGGTTGGCATGGAATCATCAGTGAGAACCACTGCATTTAATATTGACTTATCCTCCTCTTCCGGCGAGGAAGGTGTACTAATTATTTCTGGTGTAAGGCTAAGAAAGAAGAATTAAAGAATCAGAACACAAATAATGCCAAGCTGATGTCAGCAGAAGTAACAATCCGATCTCAAGTCAATTTGCCGTTCGTTGGTCCTTAGCATGACTTTTGGATTAGCAAGAACATGACTTCCTTTGAGTCACCTGTCTCCAGTCAATTCCATTTTATTAGCTATTTAGGATCCCATATTGCTGGTTTAGTTTATATATCATACATCTCAAAAGCCAAACTCTGTATTCTTTCTTAGCTATCTTTTTGGAATTTATTGAAACTGTTTCGTAAAATAGTTCCTTTGGCCAGAAATCTGAGTAACTTTGAGTTAAACTCAAAAATGGCAACAGCAGCAAAAGACTTGGTGTCTAACTCCAGCTTTACCAATTGTGTAAACTCCAACGAGTAATTCACTTCCTTGAATCTCAAATCTATCATTTACAAAATTGGGGGGCCAAGGCCAGGGGTTAGAATAGTGCGGGAGGAGGGATGAGGGGCAAAAAAAGAGAGAAAGATTTAACAGGATATTGTTGTTGATTTCAAAAGTAAATATATAGAATCTATCTATATATATATATATATATATATCCCCCAAGATATATATATATATCACCCACACACACACACACACACACACACACACACCCCACAAAAAAAATTCCTACAGATTCCTTATCTTTCAAACCTAAAATAGTGGCTTGAGGACTTGGAGTCATTAGTGACAAACAAGTTAATCTTAAACAGAGTAACAAACAAATAAAAACTGTGGGGGTGGGTGGGATATTATTATTCCATGAAGGTGTGCTATAGTAAAGCACACATTTTAAATAGCAGTTTTGCACATATCATTAGTATTAAACTATTAAATTAATTTGAATTTAGTTAAGATGACTTAAGAACTCTGAGTAATTTCTGCATAGCAAAAAAGAAATGACTCATGCAGAGAGAGAAATAAAATGCTATACATGGTGCTGAATATATAATGAAGTTTATCCCTAGTGATCTTAGGATGGTTTTTCCTCTCTCTCTCTGTCTATCTTCTAGTTAGGAACATACCTGTCCATTTCTCTCCTACCTCTGGTAATCATGGGTGGCTGCTATCAAGAGTTAATGGAGAAGTAAAGCAGGAAGTATGATCTTCTCATTTATTGAATCATTCTTATCTTGATTTTTACTTACTTAAGAAGCAAGAGAACCAGTCTGCACAGGCAATTAAAAAGAACTTGAAATCACACCAAAAGGAACCAAGGATGCACAAAGGTACACAGGGAACATCATCACCAAGAGCATATTTGCACATGGACTTCTACACTAATACGTAGGCAGATAAAAGGTAGTTTTCACTCATCTCTTTTGCAAGACTTATGAAGAATTAACAAAAGAGCGAGCCCTGGCCATCATTACAAGCCACATTAAGCACACTGGTGTTTTTAAAGTGTCCTCTGCAAAGGTCCAAGGTTCTTTGGAAGGATGTCAGAGGAGTTCAGCTATTTTATGTTTTCATAAATCACCTGAAGAAAGGGCTTTACTGCTAAAATAAATATTAAAAATCAACTTAAGTATTCTGACTGTCCTTACTAGTAAGTAATACTAATACTAATTACTAGTAGTTATGACAGGTATGCATGCTGAGAGTTGTCATTTGTCTAAACAACCCTCTATAATTTTCTCTTCTAAAACCACGCAGTAAGAAAGAGGGCTGTCGTTCTGAAGGCACTGTCGGGTGCACTCTGACTCACAGAGACAACATTATGTACAGACAACAGAATGAAACACTGCCTGGTCCTGTGCCACCTTCACACTTGTTGTGTTTGAGCCCCACTGTGGAGCCACTGTGTCAATCTATCTCATGATGGTCTTTCCTCTTTTTGTTGCCCCTCCTCTTTACCAAGCAAGGTGCCATCAGGTAGATAGAAACACAAACAATAGAGCCTGATGGTTGGGTTTGAATTCTACATCCCAGCCACTAACTAGCTCAATGATGTCCGGTAAATTACTGTATTTGCAAAATGGAGTGGTAACAAGTATCTACATTGTGAAAACTAGTGATTTGACACATGTACAACAGTAAGTCAAAAAGTATTGCTCCTGTGGTTTCAGTGCAGACATGCATGGATTTATTCTACTTTAAACATTTTTAAACATGTCTCTGTGAAAAGTGCATGGCTGTCAACAGATTCTCTCAGTAATACACTATCTGTCTTGTTAGGGTGCCTTCAAAAAAGGGTCCAGCACACACACTAGTTTTCACGGGGATCTGCCAAGCCAGTTAAATTCAAGGCAGGGAAGTCAGCTCAGGTTATGGTAACTGTGTTTTGGGATTCCAAAGGGTAACATTCAATTCATAGATTTTCTCAAGGGGTGCAGGATAGTTATATGGAGGTTTATTATGAAAAACTTTTAAAAAGATTGAAAATCGCATTTCTGAAAAAATGGCAAAGAAGGTTGCGACAAGAAATCTTCTTCCATTGTGACAATGCTCCTGCAAGGTGCTGTCCTATGGGAATTCCACTGTAAAACCTTACAGCCTGGGTCTTGCTCCTTCAGACATTTGTGCTCCCTAAACTCAAAGAATGCTTAAAAGGATTTGAGTCCCTTGAGGATGTCAAAAGAGCCGTTTTGTTGTGGTGTCAACTGAAGAGTGCAGAATTCTTTGGGGAAGGGGTAGGGAGAAGGACATGTCAGTTTCAGAATGGTACAGACCAAAATGGAGGCTATGTCAAAAGAACAATAGCTTCTTATTTTAATATTTTTGTTTAATAAACTCAAAAATCAAGCTCACTTTCATCGAATTTATTCCAACACATAGCCACCAAAATGGATAGGTTAGGATTGTCCCTGCGGGTTTCCAAAACTGTAACTCTTTATGAAAGTAGACAGCTTCGTCTCTCGCATGGATTGCTGACGCTGAGGTGAGCAATGCAACATGTACCCACCGTGCCACCAGAGCACCTTAATAAAAGGTGCCTGCAATTTGTAGCAATACTCTTTGCCTGACCTTTGTAAAGTGCCGTAAGTGCCAGATATATGGTAATTTTCATGCAACGTTTACACCTGAATATTATTACTAGATTTATATATCTAATTCCATCACCAAAGTCTTCATAGTTCATATTTGTTTTTACTTTATAGATGAGCCCAGATTTCTTTAATCCCAAGGAAAGTTCATGTTTAATAAAGACTAGTAATTTTCTCACTTTATGACTTTACCTTCCAAGTTTTTGACCTTCTCCACTAAAAGCTTTGAACCTCAATCTTGGTTTTATGTATTCTTGATCTTGGTGATCCTCCATATCCAAACTTACTTGGCTGCCATGAGCCAGTCGCTGAAGCTCCAGGGGAATTTCTCTTTTAAAAAGGAGGGGAAAAAGCATTAATTAAAAAAATTATTATATTGTTGAGATTATTTTAATGAAGTTGTTAGCTTAATTGAAATAAATTGGCATTCTATGATGCTCACTTTCCCGAGACAACCGCTGAAGACAAAGCGGGTGAATAAGCAAATGTGGTGAAGAAAGCTGATGGTGCCCGGCTATCAAAAGATATAGCATCTGGGGTCTTAAAAGCTTGAAGGTAAACAAGCGGCCATCTAGCTCAGAAGCAACAAAGCCCATCATGGAACAACATATCAGCCTGTGTGATCACAAGGTGTCGAACAGATCACTGAAGACAAATGGGTGCATAAGCAAATGTGGTGAAGAAAGCTGATAGTGCCCGGCTATCAAAAAGTATAGTGTCTGGGGTCTTAAAGGCTTGAAGGTAATCAAGCGGCCATCAAGCTCAGAAGCAACAAAGCCCACATGGAAGAAACACACCAGCCTATGCAATCACGAGATGTCGAAGGGATCAGGTATAAGGCATCATCAGAACAAAAAATATTACAATAGTGAATGAGGAGGGAAGTGCGGAGTGGAGACCCAACGCCCATTAGTAGGCTACTGGAGATCCCCTTGCAGAGGGGTCTCGGGGAGGAGATGAGCCAGTCAGGGCGCGATGTAACAATGATGAAAAATACAACTTTCCTCTAGTTCCTAAATGTTTCCTCCCCGCTCCCACTATCATGACATGAATTCTACCTTGCAAGTCTGGCTAGACCAGAGGATGTAGACTGGTACAGATAGGAACTGGAAATACAGGGAATCCAGGGAGGATGAGCCCTACAGGACCAGTGGTGTGAGTGGCGATACAGGGAGGGTAGAAGGAGAATGGGTAGGAAAGAGGGAACCGATTACAAGGAACTATATGTGACCTCCTCTCTGGGAGATGGACAACAGAAAAGTGGGTGAAGGGAGATGTCGGACAGGGCAAGATATGACAAAATAACAATTTATAAATTATCAAGGGCTCATGAGGGAGGGGGGAGCGGGGAGGGAGGGGGGAAATGAGGACCTAATGCTGGGGGCTTAAGTGAAGAGGAAATGTTTTCAGAATGATGAGGGTAATGAATGTATAAATGCGCTTTACACAATTGATGTGTGTATGGATTGTGATAAGAGCTGTATGAGCCCCTAATAAAATGATTTAAAAAATTATTATATTCTTGAGATTATTTTAATGAAGTTGTTAGCATAATTGAAATATACATCGCTCACTACATTGAAACATAGGAATTTGCTCAAATTAGCTTACAAAAATATTCACGTCAAAATAAATAAATAAATAAATAAATATTCACGTCTATTACTCTACACATATCTTTTCTAGTAACATTCCTTAGTATTCTCAAATATTAATATTTTCAGCTGTCTTAGAGACATTTAAAGTTAAACTACTAAAGAGTAATCTATACCTAAATTAACACTAGAAAATCCCTGCAGACGTTCTAGTTAATGCAGATATTTGCTTCTGAACGCTCTGCAGGACACGTAGAAATGTGCAGGAGCATCTTCACTGTCACGCCGTTCATGAGTACTGCTGTCTCACTGACAGGGTCTGGGTAGTAAGACAGTGCATAAAATGGGGACTTCCTATACACAATATATTCTTGTCACCACAATGCCACAGTCTGAACTGAAAACCTTTGTTCTACATATAAGCAGAAAACATTTTTTGTGATAATATATGAGTACTTTGAATCTTACAGGAATGAAACTACCACATAAATTGAAGAGAAGACAATACATAGACTGTAGAAAGGTACAAACTATGTGATTACTTTATTATGTTTCTGTGTGGTCAGACCTGGCTGAGTTTTTAATATATAAATCATGACAAATTACTGTTCTTTTATTTCTGAAGTATAGATAATGTTATCTTCCTATGTACGTAATTTTGAAAATTTGATGAGTTCCTTTCTGAGGATAGTGAATATAGTATTATAAAAATATTTGTTATAAAAAGAGACAGTGGGTGTTATACAATTGAGAACCATTATTTACATTCATTTTTTAAAGGACTCTTCTGTAAAACCTTTTTTGATCATGATTTGCATCTGAGGTTAAGGTGGGACTGAGATAAAAATAAAATATACTCATTTAGAATACCATTATTGTTTTAACACTAGCTTACAAAGTCTACAGATTGCTTTAATTTGAAAATAAATTAGTTTTAATCTATGTTATAGTACACTTATTAAAATTATGTTTTCTTTTTCCAAGATCTTGAAGTTTGCATCAAATTCAACAATAATGTTGATCTCCACTTAACAGATGAAGAGGAACTGTGCTGGTTTCCAAGTCCACAGTATTTCATAAACTATTATATCCCTATATTTTCCACCACAAGCTGCTTCCTAGGACAGCTTCAATGATTTCCATTCTTCAGTATCCTGATTTATCTTTGTAGAACTAAAAATCCATGCTAATTACCTTATTTTATGTAAGTGACACACACATATGCTACTCTTTTTGTTGTTGTTTTCAAATAGTATATTCATTTTCTTTGTGCACTATACAATTTCTGTGTGTGTGCATGTTGTGTATGTGGGCACAGTATATGTGAGATGGCAGGGTTGTTTTCTAAATGCCTCTGCTCCGGAGTTCCTTGACTATTTCCACCCAGTGAGCGAGCAGCTTCACCACTGAGCCTTATAACCTTGGGACACGTTGTCAAGAGAGACCAGTCCCGAGAAAAGCGCATCATGTTTGGCAAACTGGCGGGGCAGCTAAAAAGAGGGGGCCCCCAACGAGACAGATGACACCGTGGCTGCAACCATGGGCTCCAGCTCGGGGACCGCTGTAAGGCTGGTGCAGGGCTGGCAGTGCTTCTTTCTGCTGCACACAAGGGTGATAGGGGCTGAAATGGACTCGAGGCACCCAGCAACATGGTACTCCCAGAAGTGTCTGATACATGTTCCCTATGTTAGTCTTTATTGTGATCATTAGTTATACAGGCTATACACAGAGATAGAACAAAAGAGACAAGGATAAGATATGCCACCGGCTCCATTGCTGAATATAGATGGAATTTATTTCAATCTTACCATGTTATTTGTCTTACCTTACTAAAAGTATAGGCATTACAATTTCATAAAAATGTCGTGATTAAGTTAATGTAAGTGCCAAGGACTGGTGAGTTTAATGCCCATAGAATGGGTCAAACATCTGATTTACTTCCACAAATAACATCTTCCAACTAACCTTTTAATATCTTCTGCCGGAAGTAATGCCATTTTAGCAGACTGTTAATACAAGATGCTGAATTTCAGGCATTCATGCAATGACTCACCCTGTCAATAGTAAGCAGGATAGTGGCTTAATGGATGGCCAACCCCAGGGTAATCCATGCACTGATTTAATACACTAAGATGTTTCTTTGAGGAACTGGATTCATAGCTTCATCAGATTTTAAAAGGAAGCCTGTGACCACTACCCACCCTCCAAAGTTGAGAGTCCATGATCTACAGATAGCAATATGTCCTTTATACTTAAGACTAGCTTTTTCCTTCAACAACACAAAATGCACTCTTCTAGTGTCCAACTCTTAAAAACCAGGGTACACTAGAAGCAGCCTGTTAAAAAGTTACATTTAAAATAATAAATATAACATAAAAAATACAACCTACCCTCTCTTAACAGACTCCAGAAATTGAGCATTTGTTGGGTCATTGTAAGGTCTCAATTCTCCATCATCCAAACTGAAACCATTGCTCCACAGTTTAAGCAAAATCTGAACCTTTTGAGTTTAAGAAAAACCGAACCAAACAGAAAGCAGAAAGATATATAACAATCTATTTTCACCAAACAATTTTAAGTTTTATATGCGGTATTGCACAACATAATAAACTGAGTTACTCATTATTCTGAGTTAAAGACCTATGTGAAACTATGTGTGTTTATTTAGCAGATTTGTGTTTAGCTTAATAGATTGACAATGATTGTAAATGCCAAAAAAGTATTGTAGCTTGACCCTGGCCTTGAAGCATAATTATTTCCTGAGATAATCAAAGCAATTAACAGATAGCAACCATGGCTCCCACCTCTCTCCTTATTTTGGGTCCTTCCTCTTGTTTCTCTACTGCAGAGCTTAAATATTTATGCTGAGGATCAAGGGAGAACTTTTAGTGACCTCCCCTCCTCCCAAGTTAAAGTGTAAATCTTTGAAAGGAAATTTTAACTGTGAAATTTTAAACAGAAGCAGAAACAAAGACACATGTTAGATGTTGCTTTGTTTACAGCTCCGTGGCACGAGTATACCAATATCATATAAGTATTGTAACACACAGGTAAATTCATTATGTCACAGTGAATCAGACATTTATTCAAAAGACAGGTACTATGCCTCTCTCTAAGTGCAAGGCACTGTTGAGATACAACATCCAAAATTTGGGATCAAGAAACTATACATTGGTCCTTTTTATTCATGTTTCAACAAACAGTAATATAAAGATTCTATTATCTAATGATAAGGTGTTACATTTTAACCTAACTACATCTGCCATAATCAACTTTACAATGTTCTTTCTGATAGCAAGGCTATTCACTGGACTACCTTCCGAGGGAATTCACAGGGGCTTAATCCACCTGGGAACCCTGAATAGACTTTGGGTTTCCACTGTCATCCATTTCCTTTTACAGCCTGTTCAGAATTTAAGCTCTGATGCCATTCCCTCTTTCGGATTTGGACAATATTTACAATCCTTGGATCACACAGGCTGGTATGCTTCTTCCATATGGGCTTAGTTGACAACTTACTTAGATGGCTGCTTGTTTTAAGACAGCCTTTAAGACCCCAGATGTCATATTTCTGATAACTGGGCACCATCGGATGTCTTCACTACAGTTAGCACCCAAATATTCAATGACCTTCTCTTGAGGGTATCTTGTAGGGTCATGTCATAAGAACTAATTATTCTTAGATCATGGTTACAATTAAGTGTAAGTCCCAAATCCATCATTTGATCTCTCCTTTAGAACCATTTAAATGTTGTTTCAGTTTTTAATATTTTCTTTCTTATTGAGTTTTCCCTCTGCCTTGTTTTGGCATTGTTGTTGGTTTTTGTTTGTTTCTTGTTTTTGTTTTGCAGATGGAATCCAGGATAGGTAAATCTATAGAGCTAGTAACTGGACTAATAATTACCTAGAAGATGGCAAGGGGTTGTTGGGGGAAACGGGGAGCTAACAACAATGAATGAGCAAGCAGAAAATGTTCTGAAACTGAAGAGGGGCAGGGAGGAAAAGAAAATGTTCTGAAACTGATTGTGATGATGATTATACAACTCTTCTTAATATGATTCAAACTATTAAATTATATGATATTTAAATTACATGGCAATAAAACCATTAAAAAAAGATTGATCGAGTTTCAGTTATTAAACAAATAGTAATTAGTATCAGCATTTGGATCAGTGTACCTACATCTTGCAGCTGACTTTCTCCATCGATATATTCAGACCGCTTACAAAAGGAATCACCCAATCTGTATCCTCCACCTGCAAAAGACTACAACACATGGTAATGAGCTCAAATATCATAATTTAAGAGATAACATAGTAAAATAAGATAAATTGTAATTAGATCAACAGATCCTACTTAATAGTAAAAGGTTCTATTAGTACAGTTTGTTTTTAATAACAAAGAATATTCAAATAAAAAAACTGGGTTTCTTCCCATAAGAATATTAGTGACACAGAAGCAAAAATAATTTGTCTTAACCCTAGAAATGTCTTTATATGGGGCTAAGTCAAAAGTATTGCAACTAGCATCCAAATTTATGCATATACTTTAAAAAAAAGTTTAACTAGGTCTTTGTGATTAGTGAATGGCTGTGAGCAATTTCTCTCAGTACTATACTTGTCTCGGTCTCATTATGATGTCCGTAAAAAAAAAAAGTCCAATACAAGTGGTGGTTTCCCTGAGGATCTGCAAGGTCATTCAAATCCAAAGCAGAATTCATGTTAGAAGGTTATGGCAGCTGTTTTGGTACTGAAAAGGGTTAACTCGACAGATTTTCCAAAGGACGCAGGACCATCATGGGGGGTTATTATGAAGAAGTTTTAA
>NW_022103896.1:87201647-87205328 GCF_000313985.2 Echinops telfairi | reverse complement strand
TTTTTCTCTGTCACAACAATACACCTGCTTATTCTTCAAGGGTAGCAAGGCTTGTCCAATGAGTTTTGTTGGAAAATCTTACCCTGTGTTCCCTGCAAGCCCGATCTTCCCTTGTGAATTTCCCCTTATTCCTAAAACTCAAAAAACACTTAACGGGAACATGCTTTGAGTTCCTTAAGCAGGTCAAAATTGGCATTTTGACAAGTTGTAAATCAAAGAGTACAGAATTATTTAGGATTAGTGAGATGGAAACACTGCCTTCAGTAATGTATAGGCCAAATGGAGGATATGTTGAGAAACAATAGCTTCACAGTTTGATAGCTCTGTTTAATAAATGTTATTTATTGAAATATAGTAATTATTGATACATATTTTAACATATTAAGCAAAAGTTTTTGACTAACCAACACACTGAAAAACATAAAATTTTATACTTTAATAAGTATACAGATTTTTAAAGGCTAAAATTAATATACTGATAAGTCATAAAAATTGTAAGCCTTAAATCATGCTTCAGAAAATAAAGAAGAGTTTCACAGGGTGGAGAAAATTTATGAATGGTTTTAAATTACCCAGAAGGCAAACCTCTAAAGTTATTTTATAAGCTGCTTCCATTCTAATGTATTATGTGAACGATAATTAGTTTTTATTTTGTTATACCAATCACAAGGCATTCTCTATCCAAATAGTATAGTTCACGAGGTAAAAACATTCTACCTTTAATGCCTATGCATACCATGCCTGACTTTTATAGCACATTTATGTTTTTTCAATGAACCAAATTACATAAATGTCATTCTTTCTGGAATTGGAAAATTTGCAAGAACAAAATTACCTTAGGCTTGAATGAAAGGGCAAATTCAAGTGGGTTATGTCATGTAATGAAAATGAAACTTTCTATTTCATTAACAACAGTTGATCTCTGTCAAAATGATCAGAGAGGTTTTTCCAAAAGGCACCTCTCAAACCCACTGAACAATATGCAGCATGTGATATTTTAGAAAAAAAAATTCCAAGTAAATTTTAATATGATGATGTCAGATTGAGAAATCTTAACTACAGAATAAATGGCAATTATGGAATGTATAGCAACTATAGACAAAAAGGCACCTGAAGAGTTCTTTAATCTACTAGTACTATATCAACTGATTCCGTAATAAAGGCCATGTAAATGTCTTAGAGCCACTTGAGAAAGTGCATAAGCAGTTGAGTGGAGGAGAAGAGTATTCTCCAGAGATGATACTGGAGGAACTGATCAACCATAGTTAAAAATATGAACTTCACACCTTATATATAAAGCATCCTGAAACTGATCCCAGGTGGAACTGTAAAACATAAACTATAAAATCTTTACAAATAACACAGGAGGAAAGCTAACACAGGAGGACCTAACACTAAATTCCTAGACAAGACTCCAAAATCATATTCATTTACAAAATTATAAATTAAGACTTTATCAAAATTAAAAACCTTTATTTCATGAAGGACCATTAAAATGAAGGGGAAACAAGCTGGGAGTAAATATTTGTAAACCATCTATCTGACAAAGGTGTAATATTAATTAAAATATAATGAAAATTGTGAAAATTAGCAGGAACAAAATAAACTCTCAAATAAGAAAATGGGCAAGAGTCATGAAGAATTATTTCACTGACAAGGATTATATGGATAATGGCAAATAAGAACATGAAAACATGTTTAACATCATTAACCATTAAAACCACTGCTATTGTGTTGATTGTAACTCATAGCAACTCGACAGAATGGTTTCAAGGCTGTAAATCTTTACAAGAACTGCCAGCCTCATCTTCTTCCTGAGAAAAAGTTGGTGGGCTTGAAATGCCAACATTACAGTTAGCAATCTAATGCTTACCACTAAGCCCTTTTCATGAACCATTAGGGAAATGTAAATTTAAAACACACAAAAATGGACTAGACACCTATCAGAATGTTGTTGTTAAGTCCAGCTGGTTCTTAAGACCCTTTGTACAGTAGCATGAAACACTGCCCGGTCCTGGACTATTCTCACAATGGTGTTTGACACCACAGTTACACTGTGTAAATCCATCTCATTAAGGGTCTTCCTCCCTTAATGAAGTATAATACCCTTCTGCAGGGACAGGTCTCTCCTGATAATATGTTCAAAGTCTGGGAGAAGAAGTAGAAATTTGGTGGCGTAGTGGGTTACATGGTCCGTTGCTAAATGCAGTTGGCAGTTTGAAACCAGCAACTTCTCCGCAAGACACAGATGAGGCTTTCTACCTCTGTAGAACAATATAGCCTTGGAGACCCGCAGGGCCAGTTGTACTCTATACTGGGGCATTATGATGAGTTGCAAGGAACTCCATGGCAGTTGGGTTTGGGGCTTTACTTTTTTTGAGTCTTATCAGAAAAGCTAAAATTACAATTGTGACTATAGCTAAAAGCTAGTAAAATGTGGTGAAACGAAATGGGGCTGTAAAGAGATATAGCCATTCCAGAAAAAAAAAATTAGTTGTTTTAGAAATCAGACATGCATTTACTTTAAGACCCATGAGTTCCACTCCTAGACATTTATCCCAGAGAAATAAAACTTATTTTCACACAAAAACCAATACATAATTGTTCATAGTAAATTTATTTGTAATAGCCAAACATGGAAACAACCAACATATCCCTCAATGGGTGAATGGTTAAACTGTCATACATTCATTGCACACTATGGAATTCTACTTGGTAATGAAAAGGAGCAAACTAATGAGCTACAAAAGGATTTTAATAGATTTCAAGGGCATTATAATTAAAAGGGGAAAAAAATCAACTCCCAAAAGGTCATATACCTCTTTACATAACATTCTGAAAATCACAAGTGATAGAGATGGAAAAGTTATGTGTGAGCCAGAGATGAAGGGTGATCGGGAGAGAACAATAGGTATGACTACAGAAAGGGACCCCGAGGATAATCTGTGGCATGATGGAACACTCTCCTGATTGAGGCAGTTATTATCTACATGTGATCAAATGGCAAAGAACTATAAACAAATATTGTACTAATATCAAATTTCTAGGTTTGATGTTGACCAGGAAAAAGGTTTATAGAACTTCTCATACTATTTTTGCAGCTCCTTAAGAATCTATACCTACTTTCAAAATTAAGTAAAAAAAGTAAACTATGTTGTATAGTCATGTTAAGAAACTGCCAGTTATGGGGGGACATGGGAGAGGGGGAGGTGGGGGGAAAGATAGTGGTGTTAACAAACCCAGGTACAGGGAACAAGTGATCCAAATCGGTGGTGAGGAGGGTGTAGGCGGCCTGGTAGGCATGACCAAGGGTAAAGCAACTGAGAGGAATTACTGTAACCCAAATGAAGGCTGAGCATGATAGTGGAACAAGAGGAAAGTCAAAGGAAATAGAGGAAAGAGCTAAGCGGTAAAGGGCATTTATAGAGGTCTAAATAAATACAGGTATGTATATATGTAAATATGTTTATATATGAGGATGGGGAAATAGATCTATGTGCATATATGTATAGATTTAGTATTAAGGTAGCAGATGGATGGACATTGGGCCTCCACTCAAGTACTCCCTCAATGCAAGAATACTTTGTTCTATTACACTGGCATTCCATGATGCTCACTTTCTCGACACAATCGCTGAAGACAAAGCGGGTGAATAAGCAAATGTGACGAAGAAAGCTGATG
>NW_022103896.1:87182122-87200755 GCF_000313985.2 Echinops telfairi | reverse complement strand
AGGGGCTTAAGTGAAGAGCAAATATTTTGAGAATTATGAGGGCAATGAATGTACAAATGTGCTTTACACAATTGATGTATGTATGGATTGTAATAAGAGTTGTATGAGCCCCTAATAAAATGATTAAAAAAAAAAAGAAACTGTTATTCTCTAACCATTAATAGAATAAGGATTATGATCAGAGAAGACTACGCAGATATTTAAAACAGAAATAAATGTATTTAGTAAACACTGTTTGCACATCTATAGAGGAGTCACACACAATCTATAAAATGTATCACTTACCTTAGATTTTTCATCCCCTAAAGCTCGCGTGGCTTCTTTCAGAGGGACTGCTCCGTGTTCCTTTGCCTCTTTAAAAAGTTCACTCACAATTTTCCCAGTTGAGGGTCGAACTATATGTAATCCACTGTATTCGTGTTCATTTGGATAGAACCTTGAAGGTTAAAGTTCATAAACATAAATTAGGAATAACAGAAATATACAATTTTAAAGCAAAAAGCAACATGCTTTTATGAAATAGCTTCTAAAGAGATAGTTCTATGATTTCTGTAGAAATCCTTTAAAAATGGATTAAGGAAAACACTAAACAGTAACTACCTCATGCACTTTCTCATGCTGAGTTGCAGAGATTATGATACTGAGAGTGAGAATTGGCTTGCTGTCGTCTTCCCCCAATCATTATGTGAATGCTTCCCAGATGCATCTCTTCAACAAACCATATATTTTTGATGGAGTAGAGTTAAGAAGTATTGACAATCAGAAGCTAACCTCTTCCCCTAAGGAAGATATATTCAGGGCAGACCTAGTTAGCGAAGAAGCCTCTATATTTAGATAGTTTTAAGTGTCTAAATTTAGATTCCGGCTACCACAGGGCTTGCATTTGAAAGATGTCTGAACTGAAAAGACAACTACTCTAGTCTAGCCACTAAGTTAAGGTAAATAATGTGGCCCATATGAACATGCTTGTCAGTGTATTCTTATGTAGTCACCAATTTCTCCTTTGACTCCAACTTCATAAATGGTTTAGAAAATATATAATTTCCTTTGTTGTTATCAGCTATTGTTAGTTGCCATCAAATTATTCCAATTCATAGTGACCTCATATGTGCAGAAGAGGGATTTTAAGGCAAATCGAGAGTCCTGTCTTCTGAGGCACCTCTGGGTGGGTTTGAATTACCAACCTTTTTTGGGCTAGTAGTTGAGTGCTTAACAGCTTGTGCCACCCAAGAACTACTTTACGTAAGATCAGTAGCATCCTGCTTTTTTCTTCAAGAATGTTTTCAACCACAATATAAAAAAATACAACCAATAAAATACAATCATGTAAAATTCTAGCATAAGCTAACAAACGACGTTCATAAGTTTAACTACTGAAACCCTCTAATTCAATGTCAAATGCCCATTGAATGGGGTAATTACACTATCCCTGGAAAGTCGAAATGGAGGGCACCTTGATGGAAAAAAATTAGTGCATGCGAAACTCAATAGACTGATGAGTCACGAAAGGTTAATGAACCACTGTGCCCAAGAAAAATACTACGTAGCATATAATTTCACATGAAGTTCAATAATGTAATAGGCATTTAAGGCAGTTTTCCCAGCAGCTTCTTTGAGCTTTATATTATCGTTTTAGGCAAGTATATAAACAATAAAAAAACAATGACCCAGGCTATTAAAACTATTGGGATTAGTGGACTAAAGAGGGACTAAATTACTAAATTATTAAAAACAAACAGACAAAAAAACTTACATTTGAGGAGGTGTTCGTGGGCTTCTAAAGACTGGAGCTTTAGGTCTATCATTCTTGGATGATTTGCCTTTGATTTCATCTTCATATAAACCTGCTAAGGCCAACTACACAATAACAGTCTTGTTATAACACATAACATCAGAAGTGAACTCTTTACACAAATGTAAGTTGTGAATCAAACATGAAGTTTAATTGAGTGATAAAGATTTCTTTATGCAAGTTTACCTCAAATGTTGTTTTCTCGAAGACCTATACTAGTACTTATTTTCAGTAACAGAAGGAAATCTGAAAGTAATTAACCTGTGGTAGGTGGTGGTGGCAAAAAGCAAAATTATCATTCAGATTTGGTTTTGCAATGAGTCATTAAAAAGGCCGCTCTCCTCGCCAAGCTCCATTGTCCAAAATGATACTCAGCATCTTAGCATTAAGTGGCCATAGCTCTTAATGCTATGTTTGCTACTGTTAGTTCAGGTTTTGCAGGTTATTTGATATTATTTGGTTATTTGAGGGGTTGGAGAATACAAAAAATAAATTTCCCCTAAAAACTAATAGTAATTACCTCTTTACTTAATTGTATATTGGCTTACAAAAGCTTCATAGGAACTTCCAGATAGCAGGAGGGTCGTCACCTGGAACTCACAGACAAAGCTCAGCATTAAGGGGTTTTATTAGGGAAGTTAAAGAGACCCATATTTATGGGTGAACCAATCACATAGTTTAGAATATATTCAAGTTATAGTAATTGTTAAATTAATTAATGATTCTACATTTTCAAAAACTGTGTTAAGTAATAAACTATTTACAAACTTGGCCCTTACGTGTTGAGATACAGTCAATGATTATGGCCCTTCTGACCATAATTCCTTATGTGATGTATTATAATTCTGGATTCTCTGCCTTAGGCTAGATCTCATTTTGGAAGGTGTTCCCTGTGACAGGATTAAGGTGGGGCTAACCCTGTTCTTAGTTCAGGGTATGGATCAAGTCACACCCCTTGTTTCTGGGGGGGCATCTTTAAGGCACCATCTTTCCTTTTCCTTGGAGGTACAGTCAGCTAAAAGACAAACCACGAGAGCCATCCCTCAGTAAATAAGAGCCATCTGGGACACAGAAAAACTGCAGGGCCATTCAGAAGAGTGAGTCCAAGATCTCTCTCTGAAGTGGCGGCAGAGGGCAGTAGCCACAGAGACCAGATGCACCAGAGATTGTGACAATAAGGCTAAGAGGAGCAGCATTGAAACTATGCACTATCTTCATCTAGCCTGAGGCTGTGGAACTGTGAGAACAGTGTGGCAGGCAGGCTGGTATCCTGGCCCCTGGAGGCAAAGGCTAATGTACCACATAGCTGAGAGGTGGAGGATCACAGAGACTTGGCTGCTGGCTGGGGAGAGGTGTTGCTGTGGACCAATGACTTGCATCCTCATTGCTTGGTGTTCCTGACTTGTGGTAACCCACTGACTTCCCAAGTAGCTCCTTTTGACTCATGATGACCCTGTAGGAAAAGGGTAGAACTGCCCCCATGGGTTTCTAAAACTAATTTTTTATGGGAGTAGAAAGCCTCATTTTTCTTTCACAAAGCAGCTGGTGGTCTCAAACTGCTAACCTTGTGGTTACCAGCCCAATGTATAACCACTACACCACCAGGTCTCTTTAACTTCCCTAATAAAACCCCTTAATGCTGAGCTTTGTCTGTGAGTTCCAGGTGACCACTGCAATGAATTATTGAGCCCAGCATAGAAGTAGGTGCTGTGAAAGGAATGGTTGGTGTCAGAATTGGTAAAGATGGATGGAATGTGAAGACATGCAGACCTCTGTCTTTAGAAATATGGTGGAATTGGAGTTTCCCTCTCCTAAGGATTTGGTTCTGGTTGGTTGGAGCCTTAATGGCGTGATGGTAGAGTTGGGTCAGCAGTTCAAAACCACCAGTCAGTCAGGAGGATAAAGATGAGGTTTTCTACTCCCATAAAGGTTAAATAGTGTTGGTAACCACAAGGGCAGGTAGGTCTACCCTGTCCTATAAAGTAGGCATGAGTACAACCCACACAGGCAGGTCTACCCTGTCCTATAAGACAGGTATGAGTCCGAATCAATTCAATAAAAGTGAGTTTGGTTTTTTGAGTTTCTGGATAGCCAGAGGAAATCAGCCATGTCTGCTTCCATTGCTATTTATTGCACGTGTTATTCCTGCAATTCTTTTTTTAAAAAAATACAATGTTTCACACTCTGTTCTCATTATATCCCATAGTACAATTTCATTCAGCTATTCAAGGTTTCAAAATCCAAGCACATAAAACAATTTCAAAATTATTTCATTTAAAATTTACCAGATATACAAATTGAATCAAGAAAATGAACTTTAACAAATAAAATAAATATACATAGTATATTCATGATTTTTTTAAAAACAGTATTACCACATTATATGTTACAGATAAATGGTTGTTTATCTTCAAATTTCAGTAACAGAATTGTATCTGTCCTTGGAATGGAAAATTAAAAAATAATCTAAATATTCCAGTGTTGCTTAATAAATTTTGCCCCATTTTTGACATTTTGGGAATGTGAAAATTTCCCTTAATGCCTCTTGTAGTTATTCAATTATAATTTGCATATATATGATTTTTGTATTTATTTGTGGCAGTGGCAGTAGGGGAGAGGGCAGATAAAATGTTCCTTCTAGATAACCATCTTCACTTAATAGGAAAGAATTGGGGCAAAGTTAATTCTTCCAGGATTCTATCAGTCGACCTTTACACATATACACAAAACAAAAACAAAAGCTTTATTTTCATCCATAATTTTGCCCTGACCACCATATATATAAGAACAATTTAAAAGTATTACTAGTAGGTTCTAGTTCATACATTAATGGATTTACTCCAAACAAAACTTGCTAAACATGTCTCTCATCAGTGGATGGCTGCTTATAAGTACATGTCTTAACACCGTTGTCTCAGCCTCATTAGGGTGCTTCAAATGCAAAAGGTCCAACCAAATTAGTGGTATCTAAAGTGATATGCTGAGCCAGTTATATCTAAAGCATACAGATCAGCTCAGAAGGTCATAATTGTATTTTGAGATTCCAAGGGGTTAATCTTTTAATATTTTTAGCTTCTTATTGTGAATTGGGTGAAGCTTTATAGAGCAGGCGATCAGTTTTATAGTCAACAATTCATACACATTTTGTTTAATCTCATTCATTGCAATGCCTAATATAACATTCCTTATTCCATTTCTCCCCTGTATTTCCTGTTTCCCTTTCTCCTTCATCCTTAACCCGTCTGAATTTTGGCTCTGGTAAATGCTATCCTTTCAATTTCAAATGGTTGAGCATTCTAAGGTGTGCATGCTTCCCTAGTGTTATTGTTCTCCTTATAACTCTGTCTACTGTTTGGCTGAAAATTAAGCCATGAAGGTGAATTCATTTGCAGACGTGAAGGGTTACTAATGGCCATCATCTGCGGGGCCCCACTAGTCTCTTTCTGACCAGTAAGCTGGGTCTTAGTTATGAGAAAAAGGTCAAGAAATTTGCAGAGAAATTTTTTCCATTATGACCATGTACCTACTCATGCATCAAGGGGAGCCGGGGTTATTCTATGAGAATTTCACTGGGAACCCTTACCCCATCTACCATACAGCCCTGATCTTGCCCCTTCAGACTTTTTTGTTCCGAAAACCCAAAACATTTAAAAGGAATATGAAAAAGCAGCCACATAGCCAAACAGTCACAAACCCAGTTTAGCTCAAATCCATGGATCAGATGTTAATCTGAAATCCCTTCTTAGATCAAGCAGGGATGTAAGCTGGAAGCTTTTCGGGACTTGTGTGGTTGCCAGGCCTGGGAACTCAGGAAGCTAGAAAAGGAATCTAGAGGCAGCAGAACAAAGCCAGAAAGTCATAGCTGGTGACTGCAGAGGGAAATGGGCAGATGTTATGAAAGGCGGCTAATAGCTCCCAGGATCACCAGTGGTCTGTATTCCAAAAAAACAGTCAGGATCCAGGCCAGCAGGAAGAAAGGGAAGAAAGGAAGCATTCTTTTTTTTTTATTTAATCGTTTTATTAGGGGCTCATACAACTCTTATCATAATCCATACATACATCAATTGTGTAAAGCTCATTTGTACATTCATTGCCCTCATCATTCTCAAAACATTTTCTCTCCATTTAAGACCCCGGTATTAGGTCTTCATTTTTACCCTCCCTCAAGAGCCCTTGATAATTTATAAATTATTATTTTGTCATATCTTGCCCTGTTTGACGTCTCCCTTCACCCACTTTTCTGTTGTCCATCCCCCAGGGAGGAGGTCACATATAGTTCCTTGTAATCGGTTCCCTCGTTCCAACCCACTCTCCCTCTACCCTCCCAGTATCGCCACTCACACCACTGGTCCTGAAGGGATCATCCGCCCTGGATTCCCTGTGTTTCCAGTTCCTATCTGTACCAGTGTACATCCTCTGGTCTAGCCAGACTTGCAAGGTAGAATTCAGATCATGATAGTGGGGGCGGAGAGGAAACATTTAGGAACCAGAGGAAAGTTGTATTTTTTATCATTGCTACATCGCACCCTGACTGGCTCGTCTCCTCCCAGAGAGAGAGGAAACATTCTTAACCATATCTCTTTTGTGGCTGCCAAACAGGCCACACCCACAAGAAGACATCAGTTTGTGGCCTGAGTGAGATACTGCCTTGCTATACAGGCAGCCTGGAGTTGTTTATATTATGTAAACAAACTCCTGAGTCTCCTGGCCCTTGCCAAGTTGACACAAATCTAACCATCACAAGTGCCTTGGAAACGACAATATTGTCATTTTAATGCAGTATAGGTAGACGAGTGAAGAATTCTTCAGGGAAAGGCTATGTTTAGAAACCATGCAAGAAATCCAAGTTATCAAAGCCCTGGTGGCACCGTTGCTAAGTGAAATGTTGGCAGTTCTAAATGACTGAATGATTTTGGAGGGGAAATAAATTAGAATAATTGTATTTAAATTCTAACTTTGGCACTTACTGTGTGAAACTTGGGCAAACTACATAACATTTCTAAGCTTAATCTTTTTCATTAAATGTCTGATTTTATCTCAGAGGGTTGTGTTAAGCATTAAATACTGTTTTTAAAATGCTAGGCACATGCTGGAAGATATTTCTAAACAGACTTAACAATAATTATATTGGCATTTCATTTTCTTCAAGATTTACTTTTCCTGTAGTGTTATCCTCCTTATTTCCTTAAGCGTTTCCCCACTTCGTGTCTGTTCAAAGCAGAGCTAAGGAAATGAAAGAGAAAGAGGCAAGCAAGCAAAATCACACTGACCCTGACTTCTCAGATGCAAAGTTTTCAGGAACCTCTCTGAAATCTCTTCTAAACAGCACTCTTTTGAATATTTTCTCTGAGCCTATTACATTAGTTCAGCTCTAAGAATTACTTTTACAAAAATATCAATAAATGGAACTATTATCTGTTTGTCTTCTCTTTTCCCCCCTATTATCTGTTTTTCAAAGGTTCATTTGGCCAGCCTTCACCAAGCCTTTTCCAATTTTTTTAAACTAAATGTTATCTTTAAAAAAAAATTCTCATAACACAGCTTGAGAAGACAAAGAAAACCATTAAAATAAAATGTGCAAAAAGCTAGATTTAGAAAATTGAAAAAAAAATCATAGAGTCAGCATATCTCAAACTGAAAGAAATATAGAAACAATTCATATCTCAAGTTGTAATACTGAAGGATTCTATACAGGCTAAATACTGAATGCAGGAAGCAACAAATGTGATGAAGAAGTGCACAGAATCACTGACGAAAAGAATTAGTCAACATGCAACTATTTCAAAAAGTAGCATATGATCAAGAACTAAAAGCACTGAAGGAAGAAGTTCAAGCTGTACTGAAGGGACTGATGAAAAACAAAGCTCCAGGAACTCATGGAATAACAACTGAAATATTCCTGAAACAGGCATTGGCAACACTCACTGGTCTATGTCAACTTTTTTGGAAGACAGCTGCCTAGCCAACCAACTGGAAGATTTGTGCCCATTTCAAAGCAGATTTATGCCCATTTCAGATTTGTGCCCATTTCAAAGCAAAGTGACCCAACAGGATACAGAAGTTATCAACAATATCATTAATATCATACACAAAATTGTGCTGATGATAATTCAAAAACAGTTGCAGAAGTACGTGGAGCGGAAGTTGTCAGAAATTCATGCTGGATACAGAAGAGGATTTGGAAAGCTATCACTGCTGCATCACATGGATCTTGGGTAAAAGCAGAAGAATACCAGAAAGATGTTTACTTGTGCTCTACTGACTATGCAAAGGTATTTGATTGTTTGAGTCATTAAAAATGATGGATAAAATTGTGATACATGGCAATTCCAGAACACTTCATTGTGCTTATGCGGCACCTCTAAATCGACCAAGACACAGTCATTCAAACAAAGCAAGGGGATACTGTATGGTTTAAAATCAGGAAAGATGTGCAGATAATATGAGAAGCTGAACTATACAAAGAAAAACACAGAATCAAGAGTAAAAGAAGGTTCATTAACATCCTTGATATGTAGATGAACCAGTATTTTTTGCAGGAGGATTTAAATACTTCAACACTACAGCCATCAGTATGAATTACAACTCAATGAAAGAAGACAACTAGGCCAATAGACAACATCATGATAGACAGAGAAAAGATTGAATTTGTCAAGGATGTCATTGTCCTTGGATCCATAATCTTTTTCATGGAAGCCGCAGTCAAGAAATCAAGTGATGTACTACATAAGAGAGCAAAGATACCACCTTCAGGTCTAAGTTGCACCTGAACCAAGTCATGGTATTTTTTAATCATTGAATACGCATGTGAAGTAGATGTGAGCAAAGAACTGAATGATGCAAAAGATTTCCAAAAGTGAAACGCTTTCCTCCAAAGCTATAGAAGGAAACTTCAAGCCTAATATTCAGGGTGGAACATCAGTTAGGGTTTCTGTATGACTTCAAGGAGACGCCTCCTTCACTTCCCCTTCGAATAGGCACTGTACAAGACATCTGGATGAGAAATAAGTCTGTATTAGGTTAAGCCCCCAGATTAGAGTGTACATAATTATAGTCTTGTAATCTAGCTTGTCCTAATATAATTAGGGAGTGAGCATTCATATTGAAAAAGAACCCCTTGCTGTACTCAAGAGGTCATCACAAATAGTATGTCAGCAGCAAATTCTCCATTTGTATTTTAAATCATTTGTTGTTTCCAAAACTATTTTTCGGGAAGTCATTTATACACACTGGTTCAAACCAAAAGCAAGCCCATTGCCATCAAGTTGATTCCTATTCAGAGTGACCCTATGTAGGGTTTCCAAGACTTTGTAAAACTTTCTAAGAGCAAATAGCCTCATTTTACTCCCATGGAGCAGCTGGTGGGTTTGAATCACCAACCTTGTAATTAATTACCAGTCCAACACATATTCAACAATACCACCAGGGCTCAGCACAAAGAAAATACTATACTGTCTGCGTGCTACTACTCTTCTGTGTGTTATCAAGTCAAATAAAATCTGACCTTTTCCATAGTTTGTTATTCATAACACTACCACTCTCTTGCTAAATAGATTTTGTTCAATCCAACTATGTGCTCAATAAACTGGACACATTGTGATTAATCCAGCTGGGTAGCAAGGGACTTGGCAAAAGAAAAAAAGTTATCCTTTCCTTGCAAGGGTTCCAAACCTAAACCCAAATCTACTGCCACCTCATAGTGACCCCTGTAGGGTTTCTGAGGCTGCAAACCTTTACAGTAGATAACCTCATCTTGATCTCACGGAGTAACTGGTGGATGTGAATGGCCATTCTTGCTGTGAGCAGCCCAGTGCTTACCCATCAGCACCACCAGGGCTTCTTAGTAAGGGTTTGCTACTTTGAAATGGAATATTTTAAGGCTTATACCATTTCTAAACCTGGCTGTCATAACAATCCGGATTATTCCTGATCTCTGATCTCTAAGGCATGTTACACTGTGTTACTTGCTGTCTCATTTTGAAAGGGATGTGCTGAAAACATTATATGGATCAACCATATTTTAAAATACATTTTAGGAATCAATCTAGCAATTTTTATAGTAAGGGGTGGTGGTGAAATACCAAAAAGCAATCTGTAAAACATACAAAATAAAGTAAAAAATAAAGAAAGCCACCCAGCCTTATTCAGCTTCTCAGAGTCTTGAAAGCTAGTGTAGAAGGAATAAGATGGTGGAAGAGGCAGTAGCATATACATTTTCAATATTAGAATATTGCTTTATGAAAAACTATACCCTATCAATCAAAAAAAGTTTCTCATATGAACTAAGGACCAAAGGAATGGTACCTTTTGACTCCATGGGATATCAAATATATATTAATAAATATGGGATATATGAAAAATATTATTAGGGACTCGATCAGGCTAAGAGGTCATTGGTATTAATGATTCATCAGTAGTTTCCAGAAAAGTGAATGATTATTAAAAGGAGTTGATTCTAGGTCTGAATATTTAATAGGCTCATTAGCTAACATTATAATAGCTCTATTTTTTCACATTGACTTAACAGAGGATACTGGACTAGTAGAGGAATGGTAATTGGAACTGATCAAAATAAGTGGAAGTAATGGTCGAAACCAACACATTAACATCTCAGTCAAATAAAAAGATAAAAACGTGTCATTGTAATATTAATGGTGGTCCACAATCAAAACACTTCCATAATTTAATTATGAAGTTATTTAATGCATAGTTTTTAAAAATATGTAAATATTATGGTTCCTCTAGAAATTGAAATATAAGAACTCGAAATCTGAAAGCAAAGCAAATGAAGAAAAGAATATCAAGCACAGAGCCAAAGATGAAAAGGGACTCCACACCATCCACACCACTGCTATAAAGTTGATTCTAACTCATAGAGACCCTGTAGGACAGGTTCGAAGTACCCCATTAGAACTCACTTCCGAGATTGTAATTCTTCACAAGAGTAGGAAGCCCCGTCTTTCTGCAGAGCGGATGATAGTTTCAAACTGCTGACCTTGTGGTAGCAGCCCAACAAATAACTATACACTACCAGGGCTACTTACAAAAAGGGACAATGAAGGTTTAATATGCAGAATAGTAACATCAACATGACCGAAGAACTGTGTGAAAATGACCTGAGACTTTGTGAAACTCTGGTGGCTGGGTGTCAGCAATCTTTTTCACAAGCCTTCCCAACGATTCTGATATATCCTCAAATTGAGCATCAGGGATATGGAATGATGACAACCAACAGGATTGGGTTACTCGTAGCAATTTTACAAAACACAGCAACTGATAATTTTGTTCTTTTCTCTCTAATAGAACTCCTTTCTGACCCACCCTACCAAGTCCAATGCCACACCTGACGTACCAAAGTTACCCCTAATCCTACCAACTCAAATCTAGGTAGAAACAAAGAATTAAGGAAAACTTTTTTGTTTGATATTATAATTCTAGAGGGAGACTTGGACGAAAGCATACAATTAAGTAACTTAAGCAACTGTTAAACCCAGGTTCATGGACAGACTGAGGGGCACCAGAAGAGAAAAAAGATCCCTGAAAAGGTTCAGATACATAAATGATCATTGATGTTTTTCGGTTGAGTCCTATCACTAATAAGGCCACATTTTCCCAATGTTTCCCAAGTTGAAGGAACAGAGGGACTAAGGAGATCCAGTCTTGGTTTGATAAACCAAATAAGATTTTGAAGTCTGAAATTTCTAATTGTAGGGTGGCCTTTTGGGAGACAACTACACAGCTTTCCTCGGGTGTCACCTGGACAGCTCCCTCCTGATTCAGATGCAGGGCAACCCTCCAATACATGGCAGTAAAATGTAGGTAATTATAGGTATTTTGCTTATTACAATTAGTAATATATCATCCTTTCCCTCAATAATTCTGTGAAAGACTTTTAAAGTAAGGTTTCAGGGAGAAAAAGAAGCATCTATAAAGAATAATTAAAAATTGGATAACTTTTAAAATAAGCATAGATAATCCATAAATAAATCAAATCCAAGAAACCAGTTGGGGAGAATGTTATTCAATCCTTTTAAACATTTGATACATACTTCAGTTGTTGATACATCATGACTTTGGTTGTTTCCAAGTTTCTTTTCAAGTTGGTCAGATTCTTACTAAATTTTAAAGGAAATATTATCAATATTTTAAATATAGATGATACAACAAATCATACTCATAAAGAAATTGCTAATAAATAAAAAGTAGAAATAAAATGTTTTTTAAAAAACCCTATCTTGGTATAAACGGTTTCATAATTTGTAATATTAACAGAGTATCTGTCAGTTTGTCATTGTATGGTGGCCTGTAGTTGCTCCGATACTAGATGCTACATCACTGGTATTTCAAGTGGCAGCAGGGTCACTCAAAGTGAATAGGCTTCAGCAGAGCTTCCAAACTAAGAACACAGACTAAGAAGAAGAAATTGGCTGCCCACTTTGGAGGAAGTAGCTGATTCAAACCTTGTGCACAGCCTGAAAATATTGGCAGATACTGAAGGTCTAATGAATGGAATCAGATCATTGTCAGAGATAGTGCCAGAGAATGGGTGCCTCAGGTTGGAAGGTACTCAAGATATGACTGGAGAAGCTGCTTTCTCAAAGCAGAGTGAACTATGGTCAAATGAATCCTGTAAAGCCTCTGGAATCTTCATTTGCTGGCAGGGCACAACTCAAGTGAGAAGAAACAGCTGCAAAAATCTACTAATAAACACAACTTGGATTCTACAATGTATGACTGTAGGAAAACTGGAAAATGTAAAAAATGAAATGGTACACATACTGATCAATAACCTATCATCAGGGAGCAAAAATTTACTGATACTGGCTATTTTGAATCAGAAAACCATGTTTTACTATGCAGGTAATGACACAATCAAAAGGAATGTCATTGTATTCATTGACAAAAGGGACACTTCTAGACCTATCTTGAATTACAATGTTGTCTGTGATAGATTATATCTATCTGCCTTCAAGGAAATTCGATCATAGAACAATTGTTGTTCAGTCATACATCAATCAGGAAAGCTAGTGATGCAGTAATTGAAGAGTTCTACCAACTTCTTCCTTTGGAAATTGATCAAACATGCAATCAAGATGCATTGATAATTATTGGAGTTTGGAACATAAAAGTTGAAAACAAAAAGGAAGGAACAAAAGTTGGAAAATATGGCCTTGGTGACAGAAATGAAGCTGAAGACCATATGATATAATTTTGTAAGACCAACCATTTGTTCATAGAAAATACTTTTTTCCAACAAAACAAATGATGGCTATCCACATGGACTTTTCTAGATGGAATAGCCAGAATTCAAATGGACTACATCTATAGAAGAGATGATGGAGAAGCTCACTATCAGCAGCTATAACAAGACCAGGAGCTGACTGTGGAGCAGACCACCAATTGGTCATATGTAAGTTCAGGTTGAAGCTGAAGAATATTAAAACAAGTCCACAAGAGGCAAAATATAACCTTGAGTTTGTCCCACCAGAATTTCGAAAACATCTCATGAACAGATTTTCTGCATTGAACACTAATGACAAAAGGCCTGAAGAGCTGTTGGAAGACATCAAGAGCACCATTAATGAAGAAAGCAAAGGGTCACTGGAAAGACCAGAAAGAATGATGAGATCAAAATGGAACGTCAGAAGGTTCTGAGACTTGCTCTTAGTCATAGATTAGGTAAGACAAATGGAAGAAATGATGAAAGCAAAGAGTTGAAAATCTCAAAGGGCAGCTCAAGTAGACAAAGTAAAATATTACAATGAAATGTGCAAAAACCTAGGGTTAGAAAACCCAAAAGGAAGAACGCACTCAGCATAGCTTAAACAGAAAGAATTCAAGAAAAAGAAGAAAGAAGCCTAGTGTTGCAATACTGAAAGATTCCATGGGCAAAATATTGAATGATGCAAGAAACATCAAGAAAAGAAGGAAAGAATACATAGAGTCACTATACCAAAAAGAACTAGTTGACTATCAATCATTTCAAACAGTAGCATATAAGCAAGAACCAATGGTAATGAAGGAAGAAGTTAACTGAAAACATAGTCAAAGCCAAGCCTCCAGGAACGGATGGAATACCAATTGAAATGCTTCATGAAGCTGATGAAGCACTCATTCATCCATGTCAGGAAATTTGGAAGACAGCTAAGTGGCCAACTGATTGGAAGAGATCCATATTTGTACCCATTCGAAAGAAAGGTGACCCAACAAAAGGTACAAATTACATCAAATGCAAGTAAAATTTTGCTGAAGATTATTCAACAATGGTCTCAGCAAATACAGTGACAGGGAATTGGCCAGAGGTTCAGGCTGGATTCAGAAGAGGATGTGGAAACAAGATGTATACTGAAGTCAAGATGGCCATAAACCCTACTTTTTTCTCATTAACCTGGGCTGCCTCTCCTGTGAGCCCTGGTGGTGCAGTGTTTAAGTGGTCGGCTGCTAAAGGAAAGGTAGGCCCCACCAGTCACTATGCAAGAAAAAGATGTGGCAGTGGGCTTCCAAAAAAATTCCAGGGTGTTCTACTCTGTCAAAATGGGTCAAGTTGGAATCAAGTGGATATCAGTGTCAGGAGGAAGGAAGTACGTAATAGAAATAAGGTAGATAAGAGCTTCCTGTTCCTTGATTTTACATATTTGTACTGACTTACTAGTAACTTATGGTTGCTGGAACTATTCTATTTTTGGTTTATATTTGGCCTTACACTAACTACTCACTTAAAAATAAACAGCAACCACAAAAAGCTCACTGCTACCCTGTAAGATAGGATTAGAGTTGCCATATGGGTGCTTGTCCACGAAAACCTTTACCAGAGCAGAAAGCCCCATATTTCTCCCCCAGTTTGTCACTTATTGACTGCTTATTTTGGCACACAATCATGCTCCGTCCTATAGTATGAAGTGTATTTTTATTTCACTCCCCCCACCCCCACCCCCCAAAAAACCACCTGCTTACAGGCTTTCCAAATATGGAAATTTCTTTCACTTATCTTCTATACCCCCACAACATTCTGTACTGACTTTGGATTTGATGCCCTATTTATGTTTGCCTTTCCAAGAGCTTTGTAGCATGTTGTTATGCCGCACATGGTTAATATACCTAAAAACCAAACGCACTGCCATCGAGTTAATTCTGACTCACGGCGATCCTATAGGGCAGGGTAGAACTGCCCCTGTGGCTTTCGGAAACTGTAACTCTTTGGGAGAGTAAACAGTCTCATCTTTTTCCTGCAGAGTGGCTGGTGGTGTCGAACCGCTGACTTTTCAGTTAGCAGCCCAATGTGTAACCACTGGGCCACCATGGCCATATAGGTTTGTTTAACAACACAGGAAGAAGGTGTGGCCACAAAGCAATAAGACTGTCACACTGAGTCTTGTGGTTTCTCACTTATTTTGAACCACTATTACTTATAGACATTTATTTGTGAAGTTTAAAACGATAGAAAGACCTCAGATGACCCACGTGACCAGATCACCTGGTCAAGCAGTATTTGGTGCAATGGCATCTAGCTAACTCAAGTTTCCTATAACGTTATAGTTATTGATCTTCCGTTTCTTGTACGGATGCTTTCTAGAGTGTAGCTTTGCATCTGGAGGATGAAACGTTCAGTACATAAGCCACTTTAAACAAGAAAAACTAAACGATAAAAAGGAATCTGTTTGCAGATAAGCAATCAAGTTAGAAACAGCATCCAAGACGGGAAGGCGCAAACCGGCACACCTGTCACCACGTTTGAGGGGTTCGCAGATCCCCTCCCCTACCGCCCAGCTTTCCTCTGCACCAAACAGCAGGAAATCTGCGCCGCGGACTGCACAAAAGGCTCCGCCGCACACCTGGTTTCAACAAATTATAAAGGAGACAGGGACAGAAGAGACGCCGGTCCAGGCGGGGATCCGGCACCTGTTCCCACCACCCTCCGCGCGCGAAGCGCCCTCTGGGAGAGCGCAGCGCCGATCCCCCTTCCGCCCGGGAGAACCGGGCGCGGCTCAGCCGAGCGCGCAGCTGGCCGGCGCCCCGCCCCGCGCCCCGCCCACGCCCGCGGCCGCACCTGCAGGTCTCGCGCGCTCGGGGGCCGCGGCACCGAGGACCGTCCCTCCTGCTCCCGGGCGTCCGCTCCGCCGCCCTCCGCCATCTTCGCCGGTCACCGCAGGCCCGCCGAGTCCCCGCCTGCAACTTCCGGGCAGTTGCTAGGCAACCGCGGGGGCGGAGCTTCGCAGCCCGCGCCCGGGAGCTAGGAGGTGTAGTGACGCGCAACCCCGTGCCCGGGCTGGCGCCCCTCGCCCCCCGTAGTCTTTGTCCTGCCCATGCCCACCTGGTTTGCGCCCATATTTCCTTAAAGGACGTTGACGGCGGGAATTTCCCTTTCGTTAAAGAAGCTGACACAGCCATCAGGTGGATTCCGACCCCAAACCGAACTCTTCCACTGCCACGAGCTGATGCGAATTCACGGCGACGCTGCCAGAGGGCAGAGCTACCCCACGAGTGTCCGAGACGGTAACCCCGCACACGGGCCGAAAGAAAGCCCCGTCTCTCTCCCGCCCTGCGGCACATGGATTCAACTGTTGGCCTGTGGATGGCAGCTCAGAACGGAAGGCTCTGTCCTAAACCATTTGTTGCCCGCCCTCCACTTGACTGGGAGGGCAACGACCTCAACCATGGAAACTTGCTTGCTCTCTCTAGAGCAGTGGTTCTCAACCTTCCTAAAGCCGCGACCCTGTAATACAGCAACGAAAATTATTTTCGTTGCTACTTCATCACTGTAATTTTGTTACTGTTATGAATCGGGTGATCCCTGTGAAAAGGTCATTCAACCTCCCCCAACCCCCACCCTAGGGGTCGTGACGCACAGGTTGAGAACCACTGTAACAACCTTACATTTCTAGCCAGGAGAGTTGGAGCATTGAGCTCTTTGCAACCGGAACGACAACCAAACAAATTCACCGCCATGGAGGCACTACAAGGCAGAGTAGAATTACCCCTGTGTGTTTCTGAGGTTGCAAATCTGTAAGGCGTAGAAAGCCTGCGACTCAGTGGCTGGTGGTTTTCAACTGTTGACCTTATGGTTAGTATCCCAAGATGTAACCTAACCCATTGGGGCCTCCTTTAACTAGAGCTCAAAACCATAGGGACCCTTTGGAACTGCTGCCTTCTAATCCATGCGCTCCCTTTCTTTCACCAGTGCTAAACAAATTCACTGCCTTCTGATTCGTGACAACCCTATAGGGCAACCATCTAGCTGAGAAGCAACAAAACCCACATGGAAGAAGTACACCAGCCTGTGTGATCATATGCGTAGCAGGCAATTGAAAATCCAATGGCTTGGTTCAGGCACAGCTTTGTCTTAATGCTTTTCAACTCTTTAGAAATCTTTTGCAGAAGATTTGCCTGATGCAAATTTGTTTAATTTTTCAATCTCTGCTGCTGTGAGTATTTTCATGGATCCTCATAAAAGAAAATCCTCAATAATTCCAGTCTTTTCCCCACTTAGCAAGATGTGGCAGACTGGTCCAGTCATGAGGTCCATTTGCTATCTTTACATTGAGGTGAAATCCACACAGCCTATTGAAGTCTATACTCTGATCTTCCTGAGCAATACTTCAAGTCCTCTTAACTTACAGCAAGCAAAGTTGTTGTGAGATCCAGTCCCTCAACCAAATGGATGCTTAGGAGTGGCTTGTGCGATTAAGGAAAACAAAGACGATAGACAAGCAAGGCGCAGGGCTTCGTCTGGATATTGGAAGCAAGAGAGCTAATGTATTTTTTACTGGGTTTATATAATCACGAGGCTTGCAAACCTCCAGCAGGCACATGCATAAAAGAGTGGAAAGGTGAGTCAGCAGCTTAACCTTGTATATCCTTGAACTCTCCCCAGGGGAACAATCTAGGACCAGGATCAGAAGGAGACTTCAGAAGGGAGTCATCAGCACTTTGGGTGAGACAGACAGAGAATCTGGTTGCTTTCAAAGACAGGTAGCCTCCAGGTGCATAGTGACCAGCCAGGCGCATACGAGACATCTTTCATGGTAGCACCTTTATGGAGGGCTTGGTGGGAGTGTTTTTCAGCCTGGAACAAGTTTATTCGATGTCATCTCGAGCTCAGAACTGTGGAGCTCTTTCCCTAACGAGAGCCAGTCTTCCAGACTGTGGTTATGAGCACAGAGATTAGGCTGCAGACTGTCCCTTCTGGTCCTCAGTATTTCACAGGTTGTGTTCTCTGCAATCCCAGGTTGTTAGTGAGTTTTCTGCCAATCCTGCAGTGTCTCAGATTGTTCGTCAGCACAAGATTGAATAAATATGGAGAGGACACATGGAAATAAAGGACACAGCTGGACACACACCTTTCCCGATTTTAAACCCTGAAGTTCTTTGTCTGTTCACATAGCTGCCTCTTGGTTGGTGGACAGGTTCTACATGCGTACAATGAGGGGTTCCGAAATTCCCACTCTTTTCAAGACTATCTATAGTTTGTTATGATCCACATAGTCGGATGCTTTTGCAAAGTTAATAAAACACAGTAGACACGTTTCTGATAGTGTCTGCTTTCAGTTAAGATCCATCTGATGTCAACAATGATATCCCAAATGTCACAACCTCCTCTGGTTCTGGCTTGAATTTCTGGCAGATCCCTGGGAATGTACTGATATTTGGAATTATCTTCAGCAAAATGTTATTAGCATGTGATATTAATAATAGTGCACGATAATTTCTGCATTCTGTTGGATGACTTTCCATTGCAATCAACACAGATATTGAACTATTCTAGTTGGATGGCCCGGTAGCTGTCTTTCAAACTTGTAGGCATAGATGAATGAGGGCTTCCAGTGCTACATCAGCTTGTTTCA
>NW_022103896.1:87179216-87180394 GCF_000313985.2 Echinops telfairi | reverse complement strand
GAGGACCAGGCTGCATAACCGTCAGCTATGGCTGTGTAATAGGTTGGGTAGTGCGAGGCCTCCTGCTTTTATCTTCTTGAAGAGTCCCTTGCTTCCTTCCGTCTCCATAACAAATTAATAATTCTTTTTACTTCTTTAAAGAATGAAGTTGGTATTTGAATAGGAATTGCATCATATTTATAAACTTTTGGTGGGTAGTATTTACACTTCTATGATATTAAGCCTTTCTGTACATGAACATGGGATATTCTTTCATTTATGTGGGTCTCTTGGTGTCTTGTAATAGTGTTCTGTAGTTTTCTTTGACCAGGTCTTTTATCTGGTTAGGTACATTCCTAAGTGTTTTATCTTTTTGTGTGACTCTTGTAAATAGTCTTTTTTCGGAGTTCTCTTCCTTAGTATTCAGGAATGCAATTGATTTTGCATGGTATTCTTGCATCCTGCTACATTGCTGAATCTTTCAATAGTTTCCGACAATCTTATGTTGAATCTCTGGGGTTTTATATATATAAAACCACATCATCTGTGAATAGTAAGAATTTCACTTCTTCTTTGCCCTTTGTATTTTTTTGTATTTTTTGTATTTCTTTGTATTTCTTTGTTTTTTGTTTTTTTGTATGTGTGTGTGTGTCTAATGGTTCTGGCTAAGACTTCTAGCGCAATGGAATGGTGATTGGAAGCATCTTTGCCTGGTTGCTACTTACAGGGGAAATGCTTTCAGTTTTTTTCCTGTTGCCCCAGATGTTGGCCACTAGCTTTTCATATATGGCCTTTATTGTGTTGAGAATTTTTCACTCTACTCATGTAAAAAATAAGAGTTGGGTATTGTAAAATGTCTTTTCTGTGTTAATTAGTATGGGCATGTGATTATTTTTTGTTTTGTTTATCTGGTGGATTACATTGAGTGTCCTTATTGAGTTTTTCCTGACCATCTGTTTTCCCTTCAGAGTTGGCGTATTGAAACCTCCTACCATAATCACGATACCATTTCTCTCATCAATTCTGTGAGGATTTTATGGATGGTTTTCGAGTGTGTTTGTTGGTATTATAGATGTTTAATGTAGTTATTATTCTTATTGCATTATTCCTTTAATCATTATGCAGCGTCCTTTTTGTCTCATTGTTTTGCCGTGCAGACTATTTTATTGTATTTACCACTCTCGTTTTTTGTTTTTTGC